>NC_058130.1:314390131-314519226 GCF_016433145.1 Gracilinanus agilis | reverse complement strand
ATAGATAAACAGACTTGTACAAAAATATTTATAGCTGAGCTTTTTGTGGTAGCAAAAAACTGGAAAAGGAGGGTATGTCCTTCAATTGGGGAATGGCTGAACAAATTGTGGTATATGCTGGTGATGGAATACTATTGTGCTCAAAGGAATAATAAACTGGAGGAATTCCATTTGAACTGGAAAGACTATCCAGGAATTGATGCAGAGCTTAAGGAGCAGAGCCAGAAGAACATTGTACACAGAGACCAATACACTGAGGTAAAATAGAATGTGGTGGACTTCTGTACTGGCAGTAATGCAGTGATCCAGGACAATTCTGAGGGATTTATAGAAAAGAACGCTACCCAGATTCAGAGGAAGAACTGCAGGAGTGGAAACACAGAAGAAAAGCAGGCTGCTTGAACACATGGGTTCAGGCAGACATGATTGGGGATTTTGATTCAAAACTACCACACCAATACAATGATCAACAATTTGGAAATAGGTTTTGATCAATGCCACATGTTAAAACCAGTGGAAAGGCGCATCGGCCAGGGGTGGGGGGAGGGTAAGGGGTGAAGGGGAAAGTAGGAGCATGAATCATGTAACCATGTTAACTTTTCTAAAAAATGAATATTAATAAATGTTAAAAAAAAGAAAACAGGTCTAGAAGAGACAACTTGAGAATTATTGGTCTTCTGGAAAAATCAGAGACAAATTGAAATCTAGATATCATACTACAAAAAATTATCTAAGAAAACTGCCCCAAAGTCCTTGATCAAGAGGGCAAAATAGACATTGAAAGAGCCAACAGAACACCCTCTACACTAAATCCTCAAAAGACAACCCCTACGAATCTAATAGCCAAATTCAGAAGCTTCCAAGTTAAGGAGAAAATATCACAAGAAGCAAGAAAGAGACAATTCAGATATCAAGGAACACCAATCACGTTTACACAGGATCTGGCAACCTCCACACTACAAAACCACAAGGTTTGGAATATGATATTCAAAAAGGGAAGAGAATTGGGTCTACAACCAAGGATCACCCACCCATGAAAACAGACTATATATGTCCTAGGGGAAAGTATAAGCATTCAACAAGACCGAAGATTTCCAAGTATTTATACAGAAAAGACCAGGAAGTTTAATATCCAACCACAAAAACCAAGAGAAAAATGAAAGGGTAAATAAGAAAGAGAGGGGAAAGAAAGAAAACTCATTTTTCAGTTTCCTTCTTTAAGGACTTCAATAAGATCAAATTATTTGTATTCCAATATGGAGAAATGTTATGTGTATTCCAAAAAAATTGTATTCTCTATTATAGTAATTAGAAGAATTAGTCATAGGGAGAGGTTGGAGTACTAAATAGTCTAAGATGATACGGGGGGGGGAAGGTGGTGGAATAGAAGATGGCACCAAGAGAAACTTGAAGGAATAAGCAAAATAGGATAATCTATACCACACAAAGAAGGCAAGGGAAGGGGAGAAAATGAATACTATTATAAGAATAAGAGGAAGAAAGCATTAATGGGAAATACTTAAACCTTACTCTCAGCCAAATTAATCCTGAGAGGGAAGAGTAGCTAGATCCACTGGGATATTGAATTCTATCTTACCCTAAAGAGAAAGTCAGAAGGGATAAACCAAGGGGGGCAGTGGGGTGGGGAGTTACAAAAGGAAGGGGAAGAGATGGGGGGAGGGAATTCATTAGGCCTTAAAAATAATAAGAGGGGGACAAAAAGGGAGGGGGTGGAAAGGGAAGTAAACTAAGGAAGGGGATAAGGGGGACTGATTTAAAACAAACCACTGGTTTAAAAAGAAATAGCATAAGAAGGGATAGAACTAGGAGAGGATACCAAAATGTTGGGGGAATACACAGGTGATAATTATAACTCTGAATGGGAACGGGATGAACTAAACCATAAAACAGAAGTAAATAGCAGAGTGGATAAGAAATCAAAATCCTAGCATATGTTCTCTACAAGAAACACACATGAGGCAGGTGGACATCCATAGGATTAAGGCCAATGGTTGGAAGAAAATCTATTGGGCTTCAACTGAGAAAAAGGAGGCAGGAGTGGCAATCATGATTTCTGACAAAGCCAAAGTAAAAATACATCTGATTAAAAGAGATAAGGAAGGAAATTATATCCTGATAAAAGGCAGTATAGACAATGAGGAAATAACAGTACACAGTACTCTACATGTATGTACCAAATGGTATAGCATTCAAGTTTCCAAAGGTGAAACTGGCAGAGCTCAAGGAGGAAATAGATAGTAAAACTATACTAGTGGGAGATCTAAATATTCCTCTTTCAGATCTAGATAAATCAAACCAAAAAATAAATAAGAAAGAGATAAGAAAGGTGAATGAAATGATAGAAAAATTAGAGGTAATAGACATGTGGAGAAAAATAAATAGGGACAAAAAAGGAATACACCTTCTTTTAAGCTGCACATGGTACATTCACAAAGATTGACCATGTTCTAAGGCATAGAAACATGGCAAACAAATGCAAAAGAGCAGAAATAATAAGTGTAAACTTTTCAGATCATAATGCAATAAAAATAATAGTCATCAAGGGCACAAGGACAGGTAAATCAAAAAATAATTGGAAATTAAATTATATGATTCTCCAAAATCAGTTAGTTAAAGAACAAATCATAGAAACAATTAATAATGTCAGTGAAGAGAATGACAATGATGAGACATTCTACCAAAATCTATGGGATGCAGCTAACGCAGAACTCAGGTGGAAATTTATATCCTTGAGTGCAAATATTAATAAATTAGGGAGGGAAAATATCAATGAACTGGGCATGCAAATAAAAAAACTAGAAAGAGAACAAATTAAAAATCCCCAGTTAAAAATTAAATTAGAGATTATAAAAATTAAAGGAGAAATCAATAAAGTTGGAAGTGAAAAAACTAATGAATTAATAAATAAGACTAGAAGCTGGTACTTTGAAAAAATAAATAAAATTGACAAAGTACTGGCCAATCTAATTTAAAAAAGGAAAGAAGAAAACCCAATTATCAGTATCAAAGATGAAAAGGGAGACCTCACCTATAATGAAGAGGAAATCAAGGCAATCATTAAAAACTATTTTGCCCAATTATGTGGCAATAAATATAGAAAACTAGGTGATATGGATGAATATTTACAAAAATATAAATTGCCTAGATTAACAGCAGAAGAAATAGTCTATTTAAATAATCCCATATCAGAAAAAGAAATTGAACAAGCCATCAAAGAATTCCATAAGAAAAAATCGCCAGGGCCTGATGGATTCATAAGTGAATTCTATCAAACTTTCAAAGGACAACTAATCCCAATACTCTACAAACTATTTGACATAATAAACAAAGGAGTTCTACAAAACTCCTTTTATGACACAAATGTGGTACTGATACCAAAGCCAGGTAGATCAAAAATAAAGAAAACTACAGACCAATCTCCTTAATTAACATAGCTGCAAAAATCTTAAATAGAATACTAGCAAAAAGACTCCAGCAAGTGATCAAGAGGATTATTCACCAAGATCAGGTGGGATTTATACCAGGAATGCAAGGATGGTTCAACATTAGGAAAACCATCCACATAATTGACCATATCAACAAGCAAACCAACAAAAAATCACATGATTATCTCAATAGATGCTGAAAAAGCCTTTAACAAAATACAACACCTATTCCTACGGAAAACACTAGACAGTATAGGAACACAATGACCTTTCCTAAAAATAATAAATGGTATATATCTAAATCCATCAACAATGGGGATAAATTAGAAGCATTCCCAATAAGATCAGGAGTAAAACAAAGATAAGGATGCCCATTGTCACCTCTATTATTTAACATTGTACTGGAAACACTAGGAATAGCAACTAGAGAAAAAAAAAAGAAAATGAAGGTATTAAAATAGGCAACAAGGAGACCATGCTATCATATCACTCTTTGCAGATGATATGATGGTCTACTTAAAAAATATTAGAGAATCAACTAAAAAGTTAGTGGAAATAATCAACAATTTTAGCAAAGTTGCAAGATATAAAATAAAAGCACATAAATCATCAGCATTTCAACATATTTCCAACACATCACAACAGGAAGAGTTAGAGAAATTCCATTTCAAATCACCCTAGATAATATAAAATACTTAGGAATATATCTGCCAAGACAAACAAAGGAATTATAAGAACACAACTATGAAACCCTTTCCACACAATTAAAACTAGATCTGAACAACTGGAAAAACATTGATTGTTCATGAGTAGGATGAGCTAACATAATAAAAATGACCATCTTACCCAAATTAATTCACTTATTTAATGTTATACCTATCAAACTGCCAAAAAAACTTTTTTACTGAATCAGAAAAAAACTATAACAAAGTTCATTTGGAAGAACAAAAGACCAAGAATATCAAGGGAAATAATGAAAAAAAAAAAGAAGGAAGGTGGCCTAGTAGTACCAGATCTTAAGCTGTACTATAAAGCAGTAGTCTTCAAAACAATATGTTACTGGCGAAGAGACAGAAGGAAAGATCAGTGGAATAGACTTGGGGTAAGTGACATCAGCAAGACAGTCTATGATAAACCCAAACAACCCAACTTTTGGGACAAAAACCCACTATTTGACAAAGCTGCTGGGAAAATAGGAAAACAATAAAGGAGAGATTGGGTCTAGATCAATATCTCACACCTTATACCAAGATAAATTCAGAATGGGTGAAAGACTTGACTATAAAGAAGGAAACTATACTTAAATTAGATGAGCACAGAATAGTATACTTGTCAGATCTCTGGGAAAGGAAAGATTTTAAAACCAAGCAAGAGTTGAGAAAAATTTACAAAATGTAAAATAAATAATTTTTATTACATTAAACTAAAAAGTTTTTGTGCAGACAAAGCCAATGCTCCCAGAATTAGAAGGGGAGCAACAAATTGGGAAAAAAAATCTTCATAAGAAAAAATTCAGACAAAGGCCTAATTACTCAAATGTATAAGGAGCTAAATCAATTGCACAAAAAGTCAAGCCATTCCCCAATTGATAAATGGGCAAGGGACAGGAATAGGCAATTTTCAGATAAAGAAATCAAAACTATCAACAAATACATGAAAAAGTGTTCTAAATCTCTTATAATTAAAGAAATGCAAATCAAAACAACTCTGAGGTACCATCTCACAACCAGCAGATTAGCTAACATCACAACAAAGGAAAGTGGTGAATGTTGGAGGGGATGTGGCAAAATTGGGACATTAATTCATTGCTGGTGGAGTTGTGAATTGATCAACCATTTTGGATGCCATTTGGAACTATGCCCAAAGGGCTTTAAGAGACTATCTGCCTTTTGATCCAGCCATAGCGCTTCTTGGTTTATACCCCAAAGTGATAAAAAGAAAAAGACTTGTACAAAAATATTTATAGCCATGCTCTTTGTGGTGGCAAAAAAATTGGAAAATGAGGGGATACCTGCCCTTCAGTTGAGGAATGGCTGAACAAATTGTGGTATCTCTTGGTGATGGAACACTATTGTGCTCAAAGGAATAATGAACTGGAGGAATTTCATGTGAACTGGAATTTAGAATTCAGGAATTGATGCAGAGTTAAAGGAGTAGATCTAGGAGAACATAGTTCACAGAGATTGATATACTGTGGTAAAATTGAACATAATGGACTTCTCTACTAGCAGCAATGCAAGAATCCAGAGCAAAGCTGAGAGACCTATGAGAAATAAAACTAGCCACATTCAGAGGAAGAACTATGGGAGTAGAAACACAGAAGAAAAACAACTGCTTGAACACATGGGCTGTTTGGGATATTATTGGGGATATAGTCACTAAAGGATAACTCTAGTCCAACTATCAATAATATGGAATTAGGTCTTAATTAATGTAAAACCCAGTGGAATTGTGTGTCAGCTAAGGGGGGTTAGGTGGGTTTGGTGGAGAGGGAAAGAAAATGAAACATGTAAGTATGGGAAAATATTTAAAATAAAAATTAAAAAAAAAAGAATTAAAAGAGGATAAAGAAGGCTTCCAATAAAAGATGGCAGTTTAGTTGGGACTTAAAGGAAGCTGGGGAAGTCACTAGGCAGAGTAGAGGAGAAAAAGTGTTTGAGGACACTTTTTCTAACGAAAAAATGCTGAGAGCTTGGAGATGGGTGTCTTGTTCAGCCAGGAGGCCAGTGTTACTGGGTTGAAAAGTACACAGCAGGAGTAAAGTGTTAGAAGACTGGAAGGTATTGAGTGAGAGTTGGTTATGATGAACTTTGAATGTCAAACAGACCATTATGTATTTGATCCTGGAGGCAATGGGGAGTCACTGGAATTGAACTGCTATCTCTTTGCCTCATTTTTAGGTATTAAGGAAGGGGTGGGGTCCTGAAAGAGTGGTATCTGTCTCTAAGTATCTATATAGGTAGACTTGAGCTCTTATGTCCATGGTGAGGAGAGGAATCAGTGGTTCTGGGATATAGGTCATATCTACACTTTCAGATGAAAGATAAAGTTGACACTCCACTTTGCCACCTAATTTGAGTCACTTGACTCTTTTTTCTTATGTTCAACCTCTTAGGTCAGTGACAGGCAAACTATGGCCGGCGGGCCAGATGCGGCCCCCTGAAATGTTCTATACGTCTGTGCAACATTGAAATATGACGAATACAATGAGTAGGATACAATACAGTGAAACTTTGAAAGAGTTGCCTTAGAAACAGACTGACAGATGAGCTTTTCCTTTCCTTTGGCCCCCTCTTTAAAAAGTTTGCCCATCATTGTCCTAGGAGATACAGTGGAAAATCCATGTGTGTGAATATATGTGTGTGCAAGCCCAGGGAGGACATATAGGTACTCTATTGTGAAAACAGGACACTATCAATCTTGATCTTCACTGGGGCCATTCATCTTTCACAACTATTATACTAAGGTTCTTCTGGTCTCTATTCCCCATGATACACCATGTGTTCTCCCACTTCGAAGCTTTTTTCACACTTTCCTCAGACAGGAGTGTCTGACTTATTGTTGGATCCATAGCCATGCTTTCAGGGGCAACTCAAATGCCCCTTTCCTCCATTAAATCTTGCCCAAATCTTCTGATCAACAACCCTTTCCTTTGGGTATCATACAGCATATGTTCTACAATTCTTGAATGTATTTTCTCCTTTAATATTACATATTGTAACTCCTGTTTGTACTTCTCATTGGATTTCCTAATGTTCCTGAAAGATTATTTCAAACACTACCATTTTGTGATATTAATCACTGTTTCTCAAAACTTTCTATTTTTATTTTAAATAATAGGAATAGCCTTTTAGAAACTAATATTTTTGCACAAGTAGCTCAGATTTTTGTATAGCACTTTGCAATTGACAAAGCTATATAATTACATGTAAAAAGAAAGAAATGATGATTACATTCCTTCCTTTTAACTCTAAATCTAAATTTAAAAGATATCAACTCACTCTCTCAACTAGGCATAAGTGTTAAACCTCTCCAACAATAACAAAAAATAAAAGTACACGATACATTACAAACATGTTTTGGGGAGAAATGTTTTGCAGCCTTTCTAAAAGAAAAAAAAAAGAGAGTATTTCCTTTTCTTTAAACACATCCATGTGCTGCACATATGCACAGTGAGAGTTAAACTATGTGAACCACTTGTACAGGAAAATAAGAATCTAAAAGAATAAAATAAAAAAAAACTTGTATTTCCTAGGGTTTTATTGTCTTCAGATCACAATCTGAAACTGTCAAACATGCATCTATCTGATAACCATTATCAGTGTAGAAAGAGAAATCATCACTGTAGATAATAAAGCTCTAGATGGTTTTGTATAAATTTATTAGTGTAGCTCCCTCTAGAGCTCCTCAAGTTAAGGTTTCAGTTTAAAAGATTTTAAAAACTTTTTATTTTTAAAGCTTACATACTAAAGATATTGCTTTTAAAATACTTTAATTATCCAGAATATAATTATATCTGCTAATTTATTAGATATTCTTAGAGTTCCTACTTTACTGCAGTCTTTATGTGGCTTAATAAGCTCTAAGACTGTTTCAAAAATGATTGACACCAATTTGTATTTCTGATGCACAAAACTTTCCTAGGGTATAGCATGCTGACCTGTGCTGGCTAATCTACCAAGGTTCAAAGCATGTCTTGTTCCAAAATTAGATTGGATTGTGGAAGGATTTTGAAACTTTTAGGTGGTTAAATTTAGCACATTAAAAATGGGCATAATGGATTATATTCTACAATGTTAACCTGCAATAGTGTATAATGCAAATAATCTAAATATGCAAATATGGCCACTGAAATCATTACTGCACTGACAGAGCAGAGGAAACTATGCTCAATTAACCAATCTGGGAAAGACAGGCTCAACCTCAAAGGCAGATTTTCCCATTATATTCATTAGATGCTAGCTGTCAATCAGTCATTCAACAGGCATTTATTAAGTACCTACTATGTGCCAGGTAGTATATAAGGTACTGGAGAGATGAAGACAAAATTGAAACAATCCCAGAAACTTGAGGAGTTTAAACCTATAGTCAAGAAGGGGAAAACAACATGAACATAGAGAAGTATATAGTAATAACAACAATAATAGCTAGCATTTAAGTAGTGCTTACTGTGTGCCAGGCACTGTGTAAACTCTTTGAAAATACAAGATTACCCTCATGTTTTTAGTGAGCATTTGAGATATGCCTTGAAGAAAAGTAGGGATTCTAAGAAGTGTAGGTAAAGAGGGAAGTCATGGAAGTCCATAGTCATGGAAGGCCAGAAATGGAGAGAGCTGGAGGGTAGGATATCATACTATGAGGATTAGTTTAGTTAGACCATAGCTTGTCAGAATGGAAGTTATGTGCAATAAAAATGGGGCCATTTTTAGAAGGACTTTAAAAACTAAGGAAAGGAGTTTATATTTGATCCTAGAGGTTATGGTTATGGGAATCCACTGGATTTCACTGAGTAGGGGGGAGTGATATGGTAATTCCTGTGTTTAGGAAAATTACCTTGGCAGCTGTGTTTAGGAAAGATTGGAAGGGAGAAGGATACAAGACAGGGAGACCAATGGTTAGGCTATTGTAATAGTCCAGATGAGAGATGATGAGGATTTAAATTAGAGTGGTGGCTATGTGAATAGGGAGAAAATGACAAACATGAGAGATATCAAAGAGGCAGAAATGACAACAGCTGGCAAAAGATTGGAGTGATCAGGAGTGAATAATAGAGGAAGACACTTAGATTCTAAACCTAGGTAACAATAAGGATTATGGCACCTTCAAAAGAAATAAGAAAATATGAAAAAGTAGTGGGTTAGTAGGGGAAAGAGACAATATGTTCTGTTTTAAATGTCAGATTTAAGATGTCTACAGAACATCCAGTTCAAAATTTCCAATAGGTAGTTGAGTGACACAGTACTTCAGAAGAGAAATAGATTGGATGTATAGATATTAGAGTCATCTTCACTGAAATGATAATATAACCTATTCGATCTAATGATGTCATCAAGAGAAGTACAGAGAATGAGAAGAGTCTAGGATAGAGCCTTGGGGTACACCCATAGGGTCGGGATAATGATACAGCAAAGATGACTGAGAAATGGTTAGATAGGTAGATAGGGAATCAAGAGAAAGAAAAGTTTCACAAAAACCTAAAGATCTCTACCTCTCTCCAGGAGGAAAGAAAAGTCAAAAATGCCAAATATTATAGACAGTTCAAGAAGGAAGATGATTGAGAAAAGGTTATCAGATTTTAATAATTGTAAGTTATTTACTGATTTGAGTGATGAGAATATAAGTCAAATCACAAGAGGTTCCAAAGTGAGTAAAGAAGAGAGGAATTGGATCCAATGAGTGCAGCTTTTTTAGGGATTTAGCTAGAAAAGGGAGAGATATAGGATGATAATTTGAGGGGATGGAAGAGTCTGGGGAGGGAGGGATTTTTTTTTAAGGATGAGAAAAACTTAAACAATAGGGAAGGTCCACATTAGTCATGTGAGACTAAAGATTAGTGCTAGATGAAATGAACAAACCCAGGTCATTTAATAACAAGAAATGCACATTTTAAAAGCACAAGTTTTCTCTAATGAAATATAGTTATCAATTATGAAAGCAATTTCTCCTTATATCTACTTGTATGCTCATATATTGGTATTTTACAGTGTGTTTATCATATAAAACTCAACTTATAGAGATTTTTAAAAATCATTTTCCCTAAAGATTCCTTTGTACAAATACCATCCCCATACTGTACTTTTCAGATTAATAAAGACATTTTTATTTTTCCTAAGTTGAAACTTATGTACCCAAGGCAACTCCAGCTGTCATGGTGATTCATATAAACATAGATACACTAATAGGTGAAAATTCAACACTCCAAATTGCCCATCAGGAAAATAGACATTATAGTAGATGGATATGTAGATAGGCACTTCACACTTTTCAATCTATATTCAATTTTTGCTTTTCTTCTCTATAGTGAGGCTTTCAAATAGCCTAAACAGGTAGTCTCACTTAAAACAGAGTACTTCATATGCATAGACTATTTTAACATTCTATCTCATAGATTTTAGAAGAGACTAGTCAAAGCCTAATTTACACATGAACAAAAGATAGACAAAAGAAAGGCTAAAAGGTAAAAGCTTGGCAAACAATTATTTTATTCAAGACTAGTTACCTCTGAACACAGGTAGCAAAAACCTATACCTTTTATGAGGCAAGGTAGAGATGAATATATCTGGCATCAACTTGAAAACTCCCTTGATTTTGTTTCTTATTCAGAATACAAGCACAGTTAGACATTCAAAAAATGTAGGCTTGTCTCTGGTAGAACTGTAGAAGTTCTACTGTGGCAGTATGCTATCCTTAGCCATGGATCAGTTCTAGAACTTTTACAGTTGACAAGGGACCTTAGCAAATTATCTAATACAATATCCTCATTTTTATAGATGAAGCAATTGGAGCCCAGGGTACAGAGCAAGTCTATAGCAGCTACTGAAAAGAATATAAAATTATTTTATAAATGCCTATCAGTCCAAACTATATGCCAATAAATCTGACAATCTAAGTGAAATAGATGAATATTTATGAAAATACCAACTACCGCAGATTAACAAAAGAGGAAATAGAATACTTAACCCCATCACAGAAAAAGAAACTAACAAAGCATCAAAAAATTCTGTAAGAAAAAGGCCCCAGGGTCAGATAGATTCACAAGTAAATTCTACCAAACACTCAAAGAACAATAAACTAATACTACACAAACTATTTAGAAAAATAAGGGAAGAAAGAATCCTTCCAAATTCCTTTTATATCATAAATATGGCACTAAACCAGGAAGAGCTAAAACAGAGAAAGAAAATTATAGACCTATCTCCCTAAAGAACATTGATGCAAAAATTTTAAATAAAATGTACAGCGAGTATACACCATGACCAAATGGGTTTTATAGTAGGAATACAGGAATGGTTCAATATTAGGAAAACTATCAGCATAATTGACCATATCAACAACAAAACGAATAGAAACCATATGATTATCTCAATAGATCCCCCAAAAAGTTTTTGACAAAATACAACATGCATTTCTTATAAAAAAAAAACACTAGAAAACATTGGAATAAAAGGAGTCTTCCTTAAAGTGATAAGTGGCAGCTATCTAAAACCTTCAGGAAGCATTGTCTGTTTCGAGGGATAAACTAGAACCCTTCCCAGTAAGATCAGGGATGAAGCAAGGATGTCCATTATCACCACTATTACTTAATATTATAATAGAAATACAAGCTATAGCAATAAGAGCAGAAAAAGGAATTGAAGGAATTAGAATAAGGCAATGAGGAAACAAAGTTATCACTTCTTGCAGATGATGTGATGGTATATATAGAAAACCCCAGATAATTAACAGAAAAAGCTAAAAGCAATAATTAACAACTTTAGCAAAGTTGCAAGATACAAAATAAACCCACATAAATTTCTATTTCTATTTTTATTTATTACCAACAAAGCCCCAAAGCAAGAGATATTCTATGATTAAAATTTTCTGGAGAACTATATCTTTTTTTATTATTACTATTTATTGAATAATAAAAAGCAGGCCAGAGAAAGAAAAGGCCTCCAGACACCTGTGACCAGTGGTTCCCTTGGCAAGCCTCCTTAGAGAGTGGAGTGGGGAGCCAAGAGATGGGCTTATACACATCTTCTTGATATGAATTCC
Source organism: Gracilinanus agilis (assembly GCF_016433145.1). NCBI lineage: Eukaryota > Metazoa > Chordata > Mammalia > Didelphimorphia > Didelphidae > Gracilinanus > Gracilinanus agilis. The sequence goes on along the minus strand of NC_058130.1, from coordinate 314,507,026 downwards.
CAGTCAAAAAGCCTCCACTGTTCCTTTCAGGACTCAAATGTGTAATCTTTTTGTGACATCCCTTTCCAAAGCCTTTCTAGTTGGTCTTTGGGATGTCAGGAGTAAGGAGATCTTTAGAATTGCAGAAGAGTGCATGTGCTGCTCATTACTATCTTTCTTATACCCCACTGTCTTAAGTAGTTTATTTACAGATAAACAACAAGCTTTGCCTGAATTCTTAATTCAAAGGGTGGGGTAAGTTGTAACTTCAAAATTATATCAAAATACTCTCTCTCTTTTTAAAATCTAGTCTGTTTGGGGGGACCAAAGAAAGGGGCACAGATAGTGTTAAATTTTCACAGATTAAAAAAAGGAAATTTCATTCAAAATAACTGTAGACAAAACACTTTTCACACAAATAAAGTCAAACCTAAATAACTGGAAAAACATTAATAGCTCATGAATAGATAAAGTCAATATAATAAAAATGACAATCTTACCAAAACTAATTTACCTTTTCAGTGCCAAACCAATCAAACTACCCAAAACTTATTTCAGAGTTAGAAAAATAATAACAAAATTCATCTGGAAGCACAAAAGGCCAAAGGAACTAATATCAAAGGAACTAATGAAAAAATATGAAGGAAGGAGGCCTAGAGCTCAAATTATACTATAAAGAAATAATCAGGAAAAGAATCTGGTACTGGTTAAGAAATAGAAATATTCAACCAGTGGATGATTAGCTCATCAAAACTCAGTAGTTAACCATAATAATCTAGTGTTCAGGAAACCCAAAGATCCAAGTTTTGGGGAGGAGAACTCACTATTTGACAAAAACTGCTTGGGAAAACTGGAAAAGAGTACGGAAGAAACTAGAAAGAGGCCAACATCTTACACTACACACCCAGACAAAGTCAAAATCTTGATCTAGAAATAAAGGGGGACATATAAAGAAATTGGGGGAACATAGAAAAGTCTACATGTTAGGCTTATGGCTAAGAGAAGAACTGATGTACAAACAAAGCACAGAGAACACAATGAAAAATGAAATTGATAATTCTGATTGAACTAAATTAAAAAGGTTTTGTACAAACAAAACCAATGCAACCAAGATTAGGAGGGAAACAATAAATTTTGGGGAAAAATTAATAGCAGTTATCTCTGACAAATGCCTTCTCTCTCAAATATATAGAGAACTGAGTCAAATTTATATGAATACAAAGCATTCCCCAATTGAAAAATGGTCAAAGAATAGAAACAGGTAGTTCTCAGAGGAAGAAATTTAAACTACAGCCATATGAAAAAATGTTCCAAATCACAACTGATTAGAAAAATGCAAATTAAAACAATTCTGAAATATCACCTCACACCTATCAGATTGACTATTATGATAAAAAGGAAAATGCTAAATGTTGGAGAGGATGTGGAAAAATTGGAACATTAATACACTTCTGGTGGAATTGTATAGAAAAATCATTCTGGAGAGCAATATGGAACCATGGCCCAAAGGGCCATAAAACCATGAATACCTTTTGACTCAACAATACCACTACTGGGTCTATATCCCAAAGAGATCAGAGATAAGGGAAAAGGGCCTACCTGTGTAAAAATATTTTTAGCAGCTGTAGTGGTAAAGAATTGGAAGCTGAGAGAGTATTCATCAATTGAGGAATGGGTGGACAAGTTATGGCATATGGTTATAATGGAATATTATTGTGTCATAAAAAATGTCAAACAGGATGAGTTTGAGTCAAACTGAATATGAGCTAATGCAGAGTGAAGTGAGCAGAACCAGAAAAACAATGTATAGGGTAAGAAATATTGTGATATGATCAATTAAACTATTATCAGCAAAGTAAGTTTCTAGGATATTCTAGACATTCATGATGAAAAATGCTATCCATAGCAAAAGAAGGAACTGTAGGAGTCCAACTACAGATCAAAACATGCCATCTTTTGCTTTACTTCATTTGTAAGTATTTATTGTACATGTGATATATGTCTTCTGTCACAACATGAGAAATATAGAAATATATACCGCAAGAAAGCACTGGTATAACCTATATCAGTCTATTTACCATCTTCTGGGGTAGGAGGAAGGAGGGAGGGAATCTGAATTGTAAAGTGTAAGAAAATAATTGTCAAAAGCTATCTACATGTAATTGGGGAAAAAAGGGGCAGGGAATATAAATATATATCAGAATGGTTAATGTTAGAGTCTGAAAAAGATGAATTCAGATCTTTTGACTCTTACTAGCTATGTGAATCTGGAGAATTCACTTAAATTCTCTGTGCCTCATTTTCTTTTTTTTAAACCCTTAGCAATACTAAGTATTGGTTCCAAGGCAAAAGAAGTCTAAATGACTTGCCCAGAGTCATACAGCTAGGAAGTGTCTGAAGCCAAATTTGGAGCCAGAGTTTCAGTTGTAAATAAAGATAAAAAGTTACCACACAAGTTAATAAGAAAATCCCAAGATAAAATATATATAGTGTACTGCATAATTTATAGCTCTACATAAATGTATTACTACTGTTGTTACTACAACCACCACCACCAGTACTACCCCTACTACTACCACTACTACTACTATACTACTACCATCACTACCACTACTAATACTTCTACCACACCACCACCACCACTGCCACTACTAGTACTACCATTACTACTATTACTGCTACCATTACTATTACTACCACCACCATCACTACTAGTACTACTATCACCATCATTACTACTACTACTACTACTGCTGCTGCTGCTGCTGCTGCTGCTGCTGCTGCTACTACTGACACTCTGATGATGGTGCTTATGGGAAGAGAAAGGTGAATCTTGTTTCCCATCACAACTTCTTTCTCCCCATTTTCCACTTATACAGTGTGACAACATATTTTGTCTGATTACATTTTAGTGCATATACAAAATACATGCTTTTATATAAACAAACTATACTATATCCACATTTTGGTCTAATGAATTAATTTAAAACAGAATTTTAAAAAACAGATTTGTAGTAAAGCAATCTCTCTACTTAGGAGAAGTTAGTTGTTTCAAAGTAGAACAAAACACTTTTTTTTTTTTTTTGCAGTGAAATTGGCTTGTTGGAATGTTTCTTATGGGAAATCATTGTGTAAAAGTAACCTCATTTTGTGTGTCTTTTGCTCAGATTTTATGGCAAAAATGCCATCATGGGAAAACCCTGAAGAAAATGGGTGAACATTATTATAACATTTCATTTCATTTCATGTATTATGCACAATTAGAATGTACACTAGAGTTTATCGTTTTTCATGGAAGAGATAATGACATTGGAAAACACAGGACATTTTTCAAAAGGTCCCTGAAGTTCCAAATTGATGGGTACAACTCAGCACTGGGCTGAGCACTTCACAAATGCAGCCTCACACCCTGGTTATTTAAACATCGCCAGCTGGATTTACACTATAGCAACAGGATAAGACAACATTCACTTTTCCGGTACTTTGAAGCTCTAGCTTTGCTTCTTGCAACCTTTGTCTAACTTCAGGAAGGAAAAGCCTCTCCACAGGCAAGAACACCAAGGGATAGGGCATGTAAACTGAAACTTGCAGGGTCACATGTATTTACGGAGATCAATCTCTCGCCACCCATCAGTGAGGGGATGGTGAGTTATGATTTATTATTGCAGGCGGCCAGAAGAGAGCAGTAATAACTTCCTCTTCCTTCCCTGCCCAGACCTTGCTGCCACGTGCTGGCTCCTTCAATAACAAAAAAGCATGTGTAAGGTAGGCTTTAAAAAAAACAAACAAACATAAAAATGATTGACAATCTGGAAGTTAGAGAGGACCAGAACTTTACAAAAAACTTAGCCAATACTACTATTGGCAAAGGAATAAAAAGGGGGAAATAAAACATAAGAAAAGAAACCAAAGATTTTAAATAGAAAGAACTGTATGGAACTTTATTAGACAGGTTTGTAAGCAGAAATATTTAAACTTATGGTGCTACCAAAGTGAAAGTGATTAGATAATGCATGAACTGTGTATATCTAATAATCATGAGCATCTATCAGGCAGAGATCTTCTGAAACTGAATGTGCCCATATATTCTCAATTTACAAAAAACAAAATGAATTTCAAAAATCAGCAGCATTTAAATATAGAAACAAATACAAAAGTGGCAGAAAAAAGTAAGGGATTTTCTGAAGGTCTTTATGCTAAGAAATGTTTCTGACCAAAGTATGCATTAATAAATACATTTATGGCATACAATGCAAAACAAACTTCATGTCAACATTAACCTTGAGAGAGGAGATGACTTCTTAGATAAGTAGAGGAATGCAAATGATTGGGGGGGGGGTTAGGGCATAGTGGTACCACAATTTAATCTTTTAAATTGTATGATTTATTTTTTGTTTTACAAGAATAGCAAAAGGTTGTGATTTCATGTTTGTAATAGATTAAGGAGAAAATTTAATTTCACAAACTCCTATTCCAAACTGAACAAATTTCAGACTAGATTTCAATATGGATACTAAAAAGGTTTGCAGATTTATGAAATAACTATAAAATGAACATTATTTCTTCAAAAATAATCAAGTTCTCAGTGTAACTATAGGCAAATAATTTAACTGCTGCTTACCTCAGTGTCCCCATATATTCTATCTTTTCTTGGATAACTTCTTTAACAGAGAATGAAGCAACCCACTCCATTTTTGCATAGCTCCAACTAGTAGGAAGGTGTTTTGTTCTACTCCCCTCATCATCAAAATTTGTATAACCTCTAAATTTGTCTCTTAACAACTTCTACTATTGCTCCTGCTTCTGCCCTTTGGGGACAAACAAAACAAATCTAGTATGTCTTCCATATTACATTTATCAAGCTCCCTCCTTAGACATCTCTTCTCGAGGTTATATATTCCTGTTTTTTTCATATGTGGACCCACATATGACTATATCAGTAAATCAATCAATAAACATTTACCTAGCTGTGTGACCTTGGGCAAGTCACTTAACTTCAATTGCCTAACCTTCACTGCTTTTCTGTCTTAGAATTGATACTAAGACAGAAGATAAGGACTAAAAAAAATAAACATTAATTAAACACTGTGCTAAATGTTGGAGCTACAAAAAGGGGGAAAAGACTATCTCTACTCCCAATGAGCTTATGATCTACTGGGGAAGAAAACATGCAAATAAATATATTCAAAACAAGCTATCTATAAGATAAAAAGGAAATAATTTTCAGAGAGAAGGCACTGGAATTAAGATGGGTTAGGGAAGGTGGGATCCATACCGATATACAATCTCATTTACCAATGACATTCTTATAGGATACTGAGAACTGAATATACTAATCTAGATATTGGCTGATCAGTGCAGAGAGAGTAAGTCAGTCAACTATCATTTATTTAGTCTACTATGTGCCAGACTCTTTATTAAGCAATGGGATTATGACCAAAGACAAAAGACAATCCATGCTCTCAAAGAGCTCCCAGAACATGAGAGACAATATGCAAACCAACGACTATATAAAAATAAGATAGATATGACAAAATAAATGGAATGCAGTCTCTCAGAAGGAAAGCAGTAAGATTAAGAAGGACTGGGAAAGGTTTTTGGCAGAAGTTTGGACTTTCCTAAGATGCAAAGGAAGCCAAATGAAAGTGAGGAGGGAGCAAGTTCCAGATTACAGTAAAACTATGTCACCACATTACAGAAAACTATAGTTTTCTTAAGGGAGCACAAGATCACACTAGCTTCTTTTGGTTGCTCTACTGCATGACTGACTCATATTTCTCCATGACCTTTTTCATTTTCAGTTATTTTAGTCTTCCCTTTAAGAAGGGCATAGAAACCATTTGAGCATACATTTGTACCATGCTGCTGAGTTTTCACAACAATGGGGATAGTTCTGATTCACTGCTAAGCTGAATACAGCTACACTGGTCAAAAATAAGTTGGGTTGTGATGAGGGTCAACTAAAAAAGTTAGGTCTTTTTGTTCGGGAATTAAGAAGACTAAAAAAGATTACAATAGAACTGAGAGATTAATTGAATGTGAGAGAAAGAGGAAGAATCAAAAGATGATTCTAACATTTTAAGTTTATATGAATGAGAGTACTTTTATTATCACTGATATAAGCGGGTAAGTCAAAAGGAAGGGAAATAGTTTGGGGAAAGGAGATGTTTAGTTTGGTTTGGAACAAACTGAATTAGGCCCACATTATCTGAATTGCTGGAGTGGCCTATTAGCCATAATTTACTCTCTTCTAGTCAATACTGCACATCATTGCCTGATTAATCTTCCTTCAACATTGTTTTTATCATGTTATATCCTTTGTCAAGAATCCACTCCAGTTTCCTACTGCTTATTCAATCAAATCCAAATTTCTCAGTTATCTAGCATTTAAGGCCCTTCACTATCTGGATCTATCTTATCATGATAATATTCCACTATTCTTCAATATGAGCAATTTATTTTCTCCAGTCAGTTCCATGAGTTTATTGACTTTCCCCACAAATATCATGTTTTTTAATAGTCTTACTTTCACCTAGAATTTCCTGATTCCTTTGAAGATCAGCTTACTTCGTACCTCCAGTTTTTTCAAAGAATTCTCTCTCTATTCTGATCTATTCTTTGAATAATCAATGTGCTAGTAATCAGTTTTTTATACATACTATATACTTAATATATAGTATATATATATATAACATTGAATTAATTCATGGGACTAAATCCATAATTATATGCCTCTGTGAACAGAAAGCATTATAACTTATATTTTGTTCATATTACCTGCACATAATTTACTAAATAGCATGTTGTTTGATTGATATATGACAATGTAAACGTATAATGAACTTTTCTGTTGCATTAAGTCATGGGAGCAGAGGTCAAAAGTAACAGAATTAGAGAATTTCTAGTAGGAATGTAGCTACAGAGAACAACTAATACAACTTCTTCATATCACCAAGAAAGAAACTAGAGACAGAAAAAGTTAAGTGACTTTCCCATTGCCCAGTACAGCAAAGGTGGTAGTTAGCAGAGTAGCAAATATCTTTCTTTGATAGATCTCTTTCCTGGATTCTACTACATTACAAAACTTCCTGGGTTTATCTATGGGTCCTTAGAAAGCACAACCAATTGTAAACCAACCAGAAATGAAGAGGGCACATCTAAAATAAATGGGAAAATGATTTGATTTTTAAAATATCAGTTATTTATGAATCTGTGCAACATTTTAGGTGGATTCTCTTTGGAGGATTAATGGAGAGATATTGACAAGGATAACAAGATTATTTTGAATGGAGTCTGGTGCTCAGTGAACTCATTACTTAAGCTGAAACACATTACTTAAACTCAGAACTTAAATTGGACCCACTGAGGCACTGACATACATTTATCCTTTCCATGAATATAAGACACATTGGTAGAATTACTGAATAGAAATGCACCTAAGTTAAAAGCTATTTACAGTTGACTTCTAAAAGGCATTTTTCTGCTGATATATGGAGTCTGCCAGAGTGGGGACGCATTTGGGGAAATGATTCATTATGGACTTAGTCAAGACCTGGCTAATCATACCAACTCCACAGCAGAATTGAAATGGTATAGATTTAACCTCCTATTTCCCCAGATGTTGGGTCCTCTATACGCATTTGTACTATTGGGCTTTCTTAGTTGGAATAATGGATAAAACTGATTTGGGGACACAACTTAGCTATGGATCAGAATTACTCAAAAGAAAAAAAAAACATGGCAGGAGTCAAATCTACATATTAATTATTTACTTCTGACATCCACTGTCAGCATCTACCCAGCACAGATGCAGAAACAACCCACAAGCTCTCTCACATCCACCAATTTTTCTTATTAAATAAGAGGTGATGATCTCTGTTTTCAGCTTGTGAGGGGATGAGGGTACATTAAAAAGAAGTCACTTTGAATTTCAGGGACTTCTTACATTGTCTGCAAACTATTTAAAAGGATTTCAACACAGTTCTTCCAGGTAGTGACTTAAACTAGATACATGAAATAACCATAGTCTCTTTGGATATTAAGGGAGAAAAATGGCTCACTAAGTAAGGGAATTCCTATTTTACCAATTTCCTATCCGGTTTGTCTGAAGAACTAAATGTAGTCAGGTGGCTAACTGACAAAAGCAGAATGATGCCTGAAACATATTTAGGATTCTTATCATATTAAGGACCCACATTTTTTCCCTATGGAAATCTATCCTTTAAATAATAATAGAATTCAGTTGGGAAAATGTTTTGATCTGTATGTACATATTCACTTTACACACTAATTTTTTTCCAACATGCTTAAAAACAAGACCAACCAATAATTTGAAAGAAATTTTGTTTTGGGAAGTAGAAAGAATAGGTTTCTATACATATTCTATACATGTGCCTATTTATGCTTCTTTTATACACACAATTCAATGCAAAACTATACATATGTACAGTAAACAGTCACTTTCTGGTTCATATATTAATGAACCATAAACAATAGTCACTATGCTCTAAGTGTCCTCTATCAATAACCATCCTAATGGAAAACAGTGGAGTAGCACTTCAGATCACTGACAAGAAGAATGGAACCCTGAAACCTATCATTTAAACATCTGATGATAGCTCTGATGCAAGATAAGCAGCGAGAAATTTACAGTGTGAGGCACGGTTTGCATGTGGGAAATATAGAATTATTCTCTAGACTGCTTCTTAAAAATGCTATTTCCCTTCCTGTGTCCTTTCTTAGCATTTAGTTGGGGACAGTCCCGTAATTGAGTCACTGATTTAGTCTGTCTACTGTACTTCCAATTCTGAGCGACATTTGAAGAGGCTGTGATTTGTGTTGGTAGAAAGAGAGTACACAGTGATGAAAGCATGGACCTTTTCAAGCGGTGAAGCATAAGAAGTTTCACTAGTGTGAAAAAATTCTAAAGGTATGATATAAAATAAGTTTATATGGACATTAATATAGAATGTTTATAAGATTAACATATATTATAATGGAAAATGGAATTTTAATACATCAGATTTTCTGTTAAGAAGCTAATTTAGCCAATATGAAATTCTATAAAATGGCAAAGAAAAAGAGTCACTGGTTCAGTAATTTAGGAAGTCAATTATATGTCACCATTTCATATCAGGTTAATTACTTCATTTACATTTTAAGAATTTTAAAATAGTGCATAAAAGGAGACAGATTGACAATACCTTGTTCTAGAATTCTTTGACTAATGTTATTATTGTTATACTGTTTCACTGAGTGAGAGGAAAAGTGCCAAAGTGATAGAAAGCTGGCCTCAAAACCATGAAGATCTGGGTTCAAGTTCTGCCTTTCACATATTAGTTTTGGGACCCTGGACAAGTTCTTTAACTGCTCTAGACTCAAATTGCAGAGAAGGTGCTCCCTTGCATTGTTAGGGGGAATTCCTGCTCCTGAGAGTTCCCTATATTAATTAAATCATAGGTTTAGTCCCTATCCCCATCCTACTTTTTGCTGAGCATTAACAATATGAAAAGCAATTAATAAAACACAGAATTAGAAATAGGCCTGTCCCAGTAGTAATGTTAGAAAGATAAACAGACATGACATAAAGATGTAAAAATCGGAAAGGTAATCATTAGTCAATTCTGAGGAGGTTCTAAGGAAAGAAAAAAAAAACTTCATAACATTAAGCCAAGGTGGTATTTGAAACAGAAGGTGCTAAATTGCCAGATAGTCTCTATGAATTCATATATAAGAGAATGGATAGATGCAAAAAAAATAGTAGCAAAAGAGATACATCTAGATAAAGCCAAAGTAATAAAGAAAATGTGAGAGAAAATATGAAGGACAGAAACAAGATATAGAGACTCATTAAAGGCTTATCCTTAGGCGTGTAACTTAAGAGAGAAAAGGTAAAAACATTTTAAAAGAATACTTCTGAACTTATTTTGTGTGATAATACATGTATAACCCAGATTTAATTGCTTGCCAGCTTTGGGAGGGGAGAGGGAAGAAAAGATGGAAACTATTTGGATTATATAACTTCAGAAAACTCATGTGGAAATTTGTTATTAAAATAAAAACAATTTTTAAATGAATACTCCTGAAAGGAAAGGCACAATAATAATAAGGAACACATCACCATTTCAAAGTTCCAATTTTTTGGACAAAGTTAGACTTTTCTGAAGTCTGTCCCCTGGCCAATCCATGCCTAGGCTTTGTCTAGCACTTTTCTACTTCATCAAAGGCTTCTTGATATACCACCAATTCTCAGAAAGTTATTCTTACTATATGCAGACTAGATCACCATTAGCTGATTTGGTATAAAATGCTTGGTAATCTTAACTCTTCCTTTGATTTTTTTCTATCTGCCCTTTCTTTGGGTCTTTTCATCAGTTCCCATGAATTTAGTTATTTTTTCTAAACAGATGACTCCCAGTATTTTATATGTAGCCCTTCCTAGTCTATGTCTCATCACAGCTGAACAGTTCCAACAAGATGTCTCACAGTCATCTCAAACTCAACATGTTAAAAACTGAACTTATTTTTCCTCTTAAATTGTTTCCCATATTTATATCTTTTCCACTTCTATTGACCACCATCCTTCCAGTGATCCAGGCTCAGAAGCTTGGATTCATCCTTAATTTTCCCCTCCCCCTCAGAAATTATCCTTATGTCTTCCCTCTCCCTCAGGAATAATCCTCAGTTTTCCTTTTTTCTCTCCTCCTATAACTGATCAATTGCTAAATCTTGTTAATACTGACGCTATATACCTCTTACATTTTGTCCACTCCCATGTTACATTCCTAGGTGAGGTTTTCATTACTTTTTTCCTAGATGACTAATAATTACTTCTTACCTAGTCTTTTAGCTCATCTCTGATCTACCCTTCATACAGCTGACAAGATGATGGCCTGACCATAATTCTTTTGCTTGAGAAACTCTAGAGCTGCTTTATTGCCTCTAGGATAAACAAAATCCTTCTGGAATTTAAAGATCTTCATGATCCATCTTCCTTTCTAGCCTTACTGAACACATACTCTAAGTTCCAATCAAATAGGAAATACCCCAGTATTTAATCTCTCACCTCTTGGTTCCACAGACCTACAATACATCATCTCTTTAAGTTTGCCTCCAAGAATTGCTAGTTTTTCTCAAGATTCAGTTCCTTCTAGAGTCTTATCCTGGAACAGCAAGGTAGCACAATGGATAGAAAGTCAGGCTTGGAGTCAGGAGAAGCTGGGCTCAAATCTAGCCCCAGACACTTCCCAGCTGTGTGAAACTAGGCAAGTCACTTAACTCCAACTGTCTAGCCCTTGCTGCTCTTCTGTCTTAGAACTGATGCTAAGACATAAGGCAAGGGTAAAAAAAAAAGTCTTATCTTGATTGCCCTAGTCACTAATATACCCCACACCCAATTACTTCCTTTTAACTGGCTTTGCTTATCTGTATTATTGCCCCCTACAGTGTCCTGCTGCTTCATTCTGATTTTGTATCCTCAGGCCTAGCACACAGTAGGCACATAAAAAATGCTTACTGAATGATTGTCAGTGGAGAGTAACTACTGCCTATGGGTGTTAGAGAAGATTCAATGAAAATTAATTCAATGAGAGATGAATCCTGTTGATTTTAAAACTTTCATTTTGAAGAATAAGAGTAGATACTAGCCAAATGTAAGTCATTATTTCTTCAGTTACTTGGTCACTCTTTTATCTGGATTGAAAATACAGAAAGTCTTATGTCAAAACAATATTTCCGCATCTTAAGGATCATTGACCTCCTCCCATCTGATTACATTAAAAAGTACTCACGATACTATTGTGCTCAAAGGAATAATAAACTGGAGGAATTCCACGTGAACTGGAAGACCTCCACGAATTGATGCAGAGTGAAAGGAGCAGAGCCAGAAGAACACTGTACACAGAGACTGATACACTGTGGTACAATCGAATGTAATGGACTTCTGTACTAGCAGCAATGCAAGGATCCAGAGCAAGGATGAGAGTCTTATGAGAAAGAAAACTAGCCACATTCAGAGGAAGAACTGTGGGAAGAGAAACACAGAAGAAGAACAACTGCTTGACCACATGGTTCAATGGGGATATGATTGGGGATGTAAACTCTAAATAATCACTCTAGTGCAAATATTAATAATATGGAAATAGGTCTTGATCAATGACACATGTAAAACACAGTGGAATTGCTTATTGGCTATAGGAAGGGGGATTGGGAGGAAGGGAAGGAAAGCACATGAATCATGTAACCATGGAAAATTTTTCTTAATTAATCAATTAAATAAAAATTTTTTTAAAAAGTATTCATGAGTTGCCATGGCCAAAAAAATAAAAGTCACCTAGTGGTTATTTTTATGTGTAAACCTTTCTATAATTAGGCCCATTCTCTGATGAGAAGCACACATTCCATCACTATAATTGTAGATTTTCTAATCGGATAAGTCATATTATCATCAATACCACAATAGCCATCACAGGAGGACTTTGGTAGAAGAAATAATTTTTTATAGCTTATTGTAAACAGATGAAATGTTCTAACATATAAGCAGACTATGACTTGAATTTTTTTTAAGCCCTTACCTTCTGTCTTAGAAACAGTGCTAAGCATCAGTTCTAAGACAGAAGAATGATAAGGGCTAGGCAACTGGGGGTAAGTGACTTGTCCAGGGTCATTCAGTGTTTCAGACCAAATTTGAACATGCTCTCCTGAGTACTGGTCTAGTCCTATCACTACTTCTACTTCTACTTCTTTTTTTTTTTTTTTTTTTTTTTTTTTTTTTTAAAACCCTTACCTTCCGTCTTGGAGTCAATACTGTGTATTGGCTCCAAGGCAGAAGACTGGTAAGGGTAGGCAATGGGGGTCAAGTGACTTGCCCAGGGTCACACAGCTGGGAAGTGGCCGAGGCCGGGTTTGAACCTAGGACCTCCCGTCTCTAGGCCTGACTCTCATTCCACTGAGCTACCCAGCTGCCCCCAACTACTTCTACTTCTAAATAAAAACTCTTATCTTCCATTTTGGAGTCAATATGTTGTATTGGCTCGCAGGCAGAAGAGTGGTAAGGGCTAGGCAATGGGGATTAAGTGACTTGCCCAGGGTCACACAGCTGGGAAGAGTCTGAGGCCAGATTTGAACCTAGGACCTCCCTTCTCTAGACCTGGCTCTCAATCCACTGAGCTATCCAGCTCTTCCCCCCCCCCCCCATCACTTCATAATGTGTAGGCAAGTTTGTCCCAGACCCACTTATGATACTTCTGGTCAGTCATGATTTTTAATTATGAAAGTTTTAGGTTACATTACTACTTGCTGATGTTTTGTTTATATATACAAAATGGACTGACCAATCTGACTGTCCCAGCTTCACTGGCCAAATTTTTGAGTTCAATCTGAAATGAAAATGAAAGAGAAAATATTCACCTTTGCCAGAGATGGCCAACTAATAAAACATATTAGTGAACAGATTATCCTAGCTGAAGAACTTCTTAATCATATGTTTCCTGAAGGTTCTGGTTCTGAAAACATAATATTAAAATAAGCTTTCCTATTCTAAAAGCAAAATGTTTGGATAGATGGTAAAGAAAATAACGACAATGAAAAACTCCAAGTATGTTCTAATCCCTTTCAAAGGTGTTGAAAAGTATACCTACTGACATAAAGAAGAGAGAGACAGAAACAGAGGGAGAGGGTGTGTGTGTGTGTGTGTGTGTGTGTGTGTGTGTGTGTGTGTGTGTGTGTGTGTGTGTGTTTTCTTGCTCCTCTCTAAAGATCCTTAGGAAGCAATCTCTAAGACCTTTTTTTGTCAGTTTCTTCTTTTCCTGCAGACTTTGTGGCCTTCACATTAACACTGCTTTCCCTTGGCTTGAGGTAATAAACGATTAGCTACAGCATAGTAGTGTGATGGTCGTGTTATTCTTTGCTGTACTACACACAGCCAATGTCTCAAGAATTAATGCAAGTATATCAGGATCTGAAATTAACTTTTTATAGCCAAAAGCAACATCCTGCTAGGAGGGGAAAAACCTATTATAACTGTGTTGGCATCTGATTGCTTGTAGATGGTTAGTACTAGGAAAATAACATTTCAAATTATAAAATGTTGAATATAGCAAAAGCAGCCTCATATTGATTAATCAGTGCTTTGCTTATGAACTGATAATGCATAACTAGGTGATGCCTGTTCTTGTTAAATGACAGATCTATTACTAAAGATCAGGTATAAACTTAAATTGGCCAAGACTACTGATTTTTTTTAGAAATAATTAGAAAAACTACATAATCAAAATGTTTTTTCTTGAAAGAGTATATTAACTTTAATTTTATTTTAATAGATCACATATGACTAATTACTTTGATATAATACTCAGAATATATACATTTCAATAATTATTATTTAGAAATCACTTTGAAAAATTAAAACGGGAAGAGCAATAAATTGGACGTATATCCTATATATACACACACAATGCACACAGATATTATTTCTTATTTCTGTGTACCACCCCATCCCACATATATGAAAACATATACATACATACACGCATATAGATACATACAGACATATAATATTTTGTTTTGAAATTCTTCTTTTTCATAGAAACAATTCTTTTTGGAATTAAGACTAGATGACTGAATTTTAAATTTTTAAATGACTGAATTTTATACATTTTTCTATTTTCTCAACTTTACTAACAAGACTTTTACTAATATTGCTGTTAGAATATAACTTATCATATAAACTTTTTAAAAAATCCAAAACTTCTTAGGTCATTTAAAAAAACACATCAATGCTAAAGGACATGGTAGAATTCAAGGTTTCTATGGAAGGAATATAAAATATTATCAGGTCTGACCTAGAACTGGCAGAGAGGTAAATTCTGGCACATTTTTTAAAAAGAAGATATGCTTTTAATTTTGAATTACTAAGGAAACAATGATATCTTTTAAAATATCTGCATTTTATTCATCAAAACTAGTTTTTAAAATATATCATTAGTTCATATCAGTTATTACAAATTATGGCAATTATCCTGAATTGGAACAAGGAGTACTGAGGTTTAGTCAGGGTATACATGTTCTAAGTAAATGCTTAAAGTACATATTCATGCTTTATATTAAGAAAAAAGAAAGCAGTCTATATTTGTGAATCAGAAATGTTTAGTTATTCAACTTTATTGCCAATTTCTCTCCTTACTAAACCGTTATGATGGATACAGGCTGTAAACATAATTATGAATGGAATGGTACATATACACATTTGTGTGCACTTATTTTTCAGTGATTAGCTGAAATAGAGGAAAAATATAAATGTGATGTTTTAAATGTTTTGAAACATTTCACTAGGTACAATTTTTATGACTAATATCATAACTTTTTGACTACTGAAAACTGATAACAAGCACCAATACCAAAATTTATGGGAAAGAAAAATCTATAAATTATTAATTCTCATACTTCCTGTTCTTGTCCTCTGCCTATCTTTCTCTTGACCTTTGTTCAAGTGAATCACACCAACTCTTCAATGCTTTCTCTCACTTGCTTTCTAAAGCTGTTCATCACACTTGCTGGCGAGAAGCACAGCTGGCAAGGGATCTAAACCTCGTCACTGGGCAAACTTAGCCTTCTGTCTTTGCCAAGAATGACATTTCAAATGAAAAAAAAAATGTTACTGTATGGGACACTGGATACTGTTTGTGAGAGCAAATAGCTTCACACCACGGTGCTGGCACTGCATGGAGGCATGAGAATAAAACCCAAATAACAATGAATTAAACAGTCTTAAGTTTTTAAAAAATTCAATTGTTAATTAAAATAAGATCATGAAATCAGCGGAGTTTGTTTTACTCACTAGCCCTGAAGAAAGATACAACTAAGGATAAGCAGTGCCCCCTAGTGTCAATAACAACAGACAATAAAAATCTAAAGGGAAGTTGATAACGTTCACAGGGGACCTTATGTAAGATTAAATATCTAAGAAATGTATGTCTACATGTAGAGTAATTATAAATTCATGATTATTCAAATATCTATCCAGGCCTATATTTAGGCACATCATAAAATCACAGCCATGTGTAGAGTCTTATCCACATCATGCCACATGCACATATTATATACTGTACACAGACTGACATGGCCAAGATGTCTTTAATGTTCCAGGCAGCTCAGGAAAAAAAATCCACACAGAATAGCAGGCCATGCATGAAAGCGGGTGTCAGAAAGCCCAGCAGAATCACTCACTGTGAAGATGTCTAATAGGAACTGCTGAATACACAATACAGGCAGCATGGGCTGAATGACTAAATTGAAATGGCCAGAACACAGTCAGAACGTTTCAAATCCATCAGAAATTGTAATTAAACCTGTAATGAGTGTTTGGACAATTCCCTCCACCCCCATCCTTTATTTGGGGTGGTAGTGGTGGTAATAGGAGGTTAACATATTTAGCCAATTATTAGCATCTGATGCTGTAACTTCTACTGTGGATGTTGTAGAATATTTGCTTCTAAAATTAAAAATAAGAAATAAAATGTAACATTTAAACAAAAACCATATTCTCTATAGATAGAGAAAATTGTTAATTTTTCAACTTTTGGGGAAAGAGTCTTTCTGGATTAACTTAATATCTGAACAAAAATAAACTTGTTCCCTTTCTATGGAGGCAGTTCGACAAAGAAACCAAGTTATCTATTACTCTTGTGAATTACAGTTTTTGCCACATGTTCATTAGCAAGTTTTCCAACATATGACACAAGAAATAGAAAAATTAAATGAGAAATAAACAAAATGTGATCCCTCTCCAATAAATGCATGTACATAACTAAATATTATAAGAAATAAGCTTACTATATGCATGTGTCTTCTAAGAGCAAAAAACAAATGAATACAAAACCTAAAAGTATTATTTAATTTTATTGCTATAAATAGTTTTTAAAATGTTCCTTTAAAAATATATATACATATATAAATGTTTATGTTGCTTGTGTCTATAAAAAGATCACGCATTTACCATTATTATTGCATTTTAAGTCATATTTTCAATAAGGCTTTTATGAAACAACTCTGATATATATATATTAATGCTTCATCTCTAAAATGACAAAGATGCCAGTGCTTTACTTCACAAGACAAACAATCAGATATACAGTTTTCAGAATGGCAGTCAATGGACAGTTTAGATAGTAACTGCTGAGAAAATGAAGGCCAATATCTTTGTTATTTCAATTCAGTAAAAAGTCTACATCCTTACTATGAGTATCCTTTACAAATTCAATATTAGGAGATATAAAGCTATCTAATTTTAAAATACTGAAATACACTTTCTCCATAAATTAGGGTAAACCATCAAATTTCACCCAATTGGAAATTTGTTTTTATGTTTTAATCATTTTTAACTGAGGTTTTTAGTTTAAATTTTATTGTCCTCAAAATTAATCACTGTCTGATGAATATCTTCCATATATCCTTCCCTTATATACATAAACAACATTAAAATTCCCGGCAGTTTAAACTGGCACATACCTGTTAGGTAGAATGAAAGTAAACACAAAGTTATGAGTTTAATCAGTCACAATCATGAAGAGGCCTCTCGCTTTCCATGGTAGAAAACAGTCATGAAATGCTAACTTCAATTGACAGCAAGGAACTGGTGTCATGCTTGGCACTAACTATCAAGTAATTTCTGGCAACTCTTCAACAGGAGCAAACATTATAAATGATTAGTTGGCACAGTCTTTTCTGTCAAGCAGAACAGTCCTGCAAATTTCAGTTTTAATGGATACTTATGTCATCTTTAATTCAACTATGAGACCTCTGATGATTATCTATTAGTTATTAAAGTATATATAAAATGATAGATGAGATTTTTTTTAGTCCCTTAGAGAGAAAAGAGAAAAAGAAGTTCTAAAGTCAAGGAGGACAATGGAACACAATTAAGAATCATAGAACATGAGAGTACACCTAGGACAGCCCCCTCATTTTACAGATGAGAAAATTAAAGACCAGTGGTGAATACTGACTTGTGCAAGGTTACAGAGCTAACAAGTGGTTAGATAGGGATTTGAATCCAGATCTTCTGATTCCATGTTCAGTACTCTTTTCAATTCCTGAAGAAGAGCTTTTTCTATTTTGGGGAAAGCATTTAAAATAAATTAAATCCATATTCAAGAATGCATGTGTATCATTTTAAGGTATATGTAAGGAAGGGTAAGAGTGGGAAAGATGTATTCAAGAACGTTAGGATAAGTTTTTCTTGGACAGAAAAATATGATAAGAAAGACAAAGATATCCTAAGAAAAAGTGGCAGATTACTAGAACTGAGAGTTGACTGTGGGATTCAGTGATAGGGGTGATAGAAAAGTAATAGATCATCTTATCTATGAAGTCAGTAGAAATAAGAAAAATGTGGAATCTGTGTCTTAAGTTATAAGCATCAATATATTTATGATTATTCTTGACTTAGGCTATTAAAATTGCTAAAGATGAGAGAGATCCGTGATATATGCATATGAATATGCAATAGACATTTATTCAAAATGACCTCTGTTGATCAGATCATAGAGAGCATATGTAAAGTATCTAAATTCATATATGGATGCATAGATAAACACATACAATGAGATACTAAAGAGAAGGTGCCTTTAAATGCTTGGGGTAAACACAGTGATGATAAAAAAAAAAAGTGAAAAGCAAGGTATCTCCTTAATATATGTGTATTTATTACAGTGTCTAAGAAATATATGTACATCACATACATATGACAGTAGTAAACATTATTCCATAAGTTTATACATATTTAGAAATGTTATGCATATATGTCACATAATTAAGTACAGTAAATCTTTAATTGGAGACTTCCATTAGAGCAGAATTATGTTCCTTCAGGATCACAACCCTAAAATGACCTACATCTTATAAGAAAGCTTGGAATGAATACACTGGGGGAAAGCCATATATGTATATAAAATCAAATGTAAATATTGGGCTATTTGCCATTATTTCTTTTATTACAAATATCTAAGACAATCAGGATTGCTTCCATTTATCAATATATGTTATCTGTTGGTGTTGTCTTTTTTAAAGAAAGGGGCAGGAAAAAGCTGATCAATTCTTGTCATTTTATTCAGGAATAATATATCTTGAAATAATTTAATTTATATTTTTCTTACTATTTACTTAAAATTCTTTAATTCTTTCTCTACTTTTTCCTAGAAAAGTTAAACTTTTGCATGAAAGATGGTACATCTTCTTCATTTTAATCTCCATTACATGAAAGGCTATATTTTTGCTACTGATTTTCTGAAAATACAGAAAATTTAGGACACAAACATAGACATATAATACATATGTATATATGTATACTCACTATATGTGAAAATCAAAATTATAAGAGATAACCCTGAATTCCATCTGAATTTTTAAAAAAACCTAACTGATATAGTTAAACCACATTGATTAACAAGGTATACCTACTGATTTATTATCTGGACACTAGTATAAAAAATATTCCCAGTCATAATTGCAGAGTTTGTTTTTCCTACATGTCTCTTGCACTTTTATAAAAGGAAGATATTTCAATATATAGTGATTTTTATTATAAAGCCACTGTATCATAGTGGGAAATTATCAGAGAGGACATGATAATCCAGTTTTTTTATTCCATTAGTTCTAAAATTTATAATAAGTTGTAGGGATCACAATAAAAAATACAAGAAGTTTCCGAAATAAAAATGAGAAAATGACGTGAGTATACCCTTTCTTCCATTATTTAAAAATTATTATTAAAAACAGTAATCAGCTCCAAAGCTTTGGGGAAATGCTTTACTTCACTATTAAATATCAAAAAAGGTTAATGAATTTCACTGGACAAATTCTTACCAGCTGCTTTTACCCTTTCCAAGTTTTACAGTAAAGCTTCCCGACCTTTCCCAGTTTCCCTTAAAATATTTTATAGAGACTCTAACTATAGTACTTCAAAGATTTTTCTTTCAATGCACATGAATTCCCTTCTACCTGTGAGGGGCAGCTTAAGGAGAACTCAGGTCTCCAGTTTGAAGTTCGGGTTATTACCTGAGTGCTAATAAAATTTAAAAAAAGCAGTCCTTCTATTGCATCTTGGTAATAACAGAATAGCTTGTTTCCTTTATTCCCCTCCCCATCAAATACTAAAAATTTTATTTCAATTTTATTCGGGTCCAGACAAGATGCCAATTATGGAGTGTAAATTTTGGTGCAGAGGGCAACTATGACAATTATGATTGAATTAAATGGTAGGCAATCTGATCAACTCATATATGAAATGAAATAATTTTCTCTTCATTCGAGTAGTTTTTGACTGCTTTGATTTTGAGTTATTTTTCAATACTAAACTTTTTTTCTTAAAGCATCTCCTAAAAAACTATTTAGTTGTGTGCTCCTGTTGTTTCTTTGTAGTCAATAATTCTACATAGCTAAGAAATAGCATTTTCTTCATCTGAAATGGCTTGTTTGATCATATAGATAATGTAGATTCTTCTGACATCAGAAGTAAAATTCTCTTCTTCACTCATGAGAATGTTCTACATCTAGTATAGTACTAGAATATATATTTGCTTATTAAAACATGAAAATATAACTAACCTTTCTGCTTAATTTTAAGTGGAATAATCACATGTATATACATATTTATATACATACATACACTACAAAAGAGAAAAAAGGAAATTCACAGTGTGTTACATTACATATCAACTCAAAAAAATTTTTAAGTGCTGTAGTGTTTTTTAAAAGACTTTTAATTGCAACACTTTTAGCCATGTGTTTCTTTGGTATTTTTACATATTGTTTTCACTTAACAATTAAACTAAGACCAAATCCTGATTATAAACTCAGTTCAGCATGCATGTACTAATATGTTTATGATTCATGCTTAATGACGATTAACAATTTTCAGCATTCTAGTTAAGCTTCAATTATCTACAAATCTTATTTTTCTAATATGAGGTCAGGTCTCCTGATATGTATTATTTACTTTAATAATGCCTCATGCTTACTGTAATCTCCATTTACTGAATAAATACCATGTACCTGATACTAGTTAAAAAATTGGAATTAAACTACAGGGTACCTGGTTCTGAAGAACTAATGTTGACACTTTCAAAGAATACCTTAAAAATGTTTAGTGACATCATCAAAAATCTGTCATTGCTGTCACCCTGGCACAAGAGACTTTCTATCCATTTCAGCTTTGGCTTTACTGCAGGAATACTAACTTCTTTGGGATAATCAAAAGGAATATGTACCAAATTACAAGTTAGTGATCTTTAAAAAGCTAAAAAGCCATTCCTATGGAACGCAATAGAGTGAGGGATACCGAAGGATGAAGGAATTAATGAAAATGTTTTGTTAATTTTTGTATGTTTACTTGTAATGAAATATCACAAAATATTTTTTCTTGAATGGAAATATGAGAATAGTGAGAACTGGCTTTGTATTAAATGTTACTAAAATAAGTTTTACAAATTTAGTTAGGGAATTGTTAGGGCAGTGTTAAAGTAAAGTCAATAAAGTAAACAAATTTAGCTATAACATTTTTAAAAATTGGAAATGATGCCCCACACTCTCTCACTTCATTCTTGACAGAAGACTCATTAAAGTGGTTTGTCATTACAGATATATAATATGTTAGAGGCAATGGTCATTTTTTTGGATAAGTATCTCTGAGGGCAAATCTCTTTTTTGGCAGTCACTATAAATGTGGATTTAAAGACCAGTCAATAATGAGGGCTAAATTTCAAAACATTCATTGCCCAGTTCCTCATAGATTTAGCTAAAAGCTTAGTCCTTAAACCACATACCCTAAGACACCAAATAACCCCTTACCACTATAAAAGTTATTCTACGATGGAATACATTTTCCCCAAAATCAACATACAGCTGATTAATCCTTCCCTATTTGACAAGTTAATACTACCCACATTATTAAAACTGATGAGCACCAGGCAAGTGATATCGGCCTATTGCTTCATTGTGAAACTAATACAATTAATTTCCTTATGTACAAAAATAAAATTTTTCTAATTATAAACTTAGTAAACAGAAGTGGAAACCTCAGCACAAATACCAACAAATGTTAGTGTATTTTTAGATTTAAGAGACCATCTTTAAAGAGAATTAATGGTTTTGACCTGGGAGTTAAATATATTGTTTTAAAAAACAAAAATAGCACAAGCTAAGTGGCATCCATTCTGGCAATTTTCTTTAACATTGCTTTTCAAATAAATTCTAACCTACAGAGCACTCAAACTGCAGTAACATCCATACCAGGAAAAAAAAAAAGATACTTATCCTTGCAAAAGGGCCTATACTCAAAGGAACATCTGAATAAAATTGAGACATCTGCAGTAAAGTTTTACCTTCTCCCTAGAATGTTTGAGATGAACTCAGTGTAACACTGTCTTCCAAGAAAAGACAAAGTGATCAATGCAAGAACACATCAGGCTCCCTTGGACAGGCCAATCAATGCAAGAAAGAACCTTGCCCAGGGCCTTATGCAAATAGAAGCACGTCTAGCAACCTAGGGAGGGAACATGCGCATTAGATCAATGGAATCTAAAAAACCTTACAGCTATATCAGCCTCAGACAGTAAATATATACTGATGAATCCCTCAGCTTTCAGTGAATTCTTAAACTGGCTTATTTTCAACAGCTGGCTATAAATTCTTCCAGGGTTGTACAGAACAACACAGAGAAAAAAAGAAGGTGGAGGAAGGGGTTCTATGGGGGAAAACTCAACATTACTTTTATAACTATGAGAATAAAATTTCAACATCTTAAAATGTCACGGGAACTCTGAAATCCATCTTAATTTCTGAACATTAAAATTTAAACCTGTTTATTTGTACAAGAAGAAAATCAAATTCTAAAAAAATTGTGTGCAATAGGTCTTCCAACAAGTAAAAGAACGCAAAAAAGCAAGAAAGAAGGAAGGAAGAAAAATTGTTATCAAAAGAAAATATCTCCCATTGTGCAAAATAACATAAGCAACATTCTCAATAAAAATACAAAAATTAGCCCTCTAATCCTGCAATAGTTTCAAAAGTATTTGCTCCACAAATTCAGCAGCTTAAAAAATCAGGTTTCATAAATATATTTCCAAAACAAAGCAACAAAAAATACCATCTAAGAATGTATTAATCATTTTAAATATAGTTCATAAATTAGATTGCAATTTGGTATGGTACACAAAGCAGTATCCCTATGCACAAAACCATGGAGATGTCAGTACTTTATATGGCCACAACCAAAATGCTAAAATAATAAGTCTCCAAGGAAACACTAGTACACAAATTATTCCTTAAATATTTTTTATTTTTAAAGCACTGATTTGCTAGTTCAACCACTAAAAGATGACATATAACTTTAGAGAAGAAAGCCAAAGTATTTCCATCAAACAGCAAGAGTCACACTATGTCAAGATATAATGCAGATAATGACAAGTAAATAAGACAACTTAATAGATTCTATAAGGACAGATAATATAAATCTATAATATAGCATACTTCTTATATCTTCACATGCATTACATTACCATTAAGAAATTTTTTACAACCAGAAACAGGACAATAAGAATATATTGCTTAATTTAGTTTTAAAAACACTTTTCCCTCAAATGTTTTTTTTAAAAAACAAAACTAAACTATACAACAAAACTGTACAACATTCCTACTAATTATCTTCTGCAGAATGTGAATATATTAATATTGGCCAAATACAAGACAAAGTGTAGTGTATAAATATATATTTGTACAAATATTAGAAGGACTTGGGGGTAGGAAATGGGGTCCTAGATTATTTATGTAAAGAAAAGAAATATTTCAAAATAAAATACAATTATAGTTCTTATTTTCCTCCATTTTAGAGTTCTCACATTAAAATGAAATCTAATTTGGTTTTGATTTACTCAAATTCATTAGAAAAACTAATAAATTTAGGATATCCTTTCTTCAATCTGCTCTTTTGCATAGATAAAACAAGTTCCCATTATAATAAGCCTTTTAAATTAACTATAAAGTTCCTTTGGAAGTCCTAGAGTTGTATATCATCAAACAAATGACTTGTATACTCCTACCTCATCCCTCCCAGGATGAAATGCCAGGTGAAAAAAAAAAGGGACAAGAGCTTCTCTCTAATTTTTATTTTGACTGCAAGAATTTTAAAAGTTTGATATAGTCAAAATATTACAAATATGAAAATATCAAATGATTCAAATTTTAAACTTTCAAATAGATCTATTTTAAGATGTTTTTAAAATGATTTAAGAACAGTTTGGTAATATTTATTGTATGCTGACAATGTGATAACTAAGATAAAGTTCAATATTATACTTACTGATATAGGCTTTCTGTAAGAAAACCCACTATCCAAAACTCAGAATTTATAAAAGAGACAAATGAGTGTATATTTATTCACATTAAAATATGAATAGTTACTTTCAATAACAAATACTTAGTTCATTAAAAAACATCTAAACTGATATATGTGAAATTTAATGAAACATGATTTATATACAACTTTTCATAAACACTTCTCAGTATGTAAAGTTACACATTTCTTTTTTTAAAATCTGACTTCTTTCCTGTGATTCTTTCCTAGCATAAGAGTTTAAAGGAGCCAGGGGTTTTTGTTAGGCAACATTTTAAATAAACAAACTTGTGAGGTAGTGGAATCAGTATTGGACTAGAAGTCAGAGAATCTAGGTTTGAATATTGACTTTGCTCCTCACTGTCTAAGAGACTCTGAGAAGTCACTTATTTCTATAAAATGAGTACATGATCTCTAAACTCTTCCATTTCTAAATCCTATTAACTTGACAAAATTTGTGTTCAATCTCCCATAGTCCATGAGAGTGAAAAAAATTTCTTACCCCTTTTAATATTCCATTCACCCCTCCTGCTGCTCAGTTTACATTTATCAGATGCTACCCCAATCTCTCCTCACTATGGCACTCACTTCTCCCCAACCTGCCTTCCCCTAGGCAGTTTTATACTCTGGTCCTTTTTCCAACATCTTCCTAAATTGAAATTTACCTGTCCTGTGTTCTGAACCCTTTGGGACATACTTAACTTTGGGACATATTTAACAGCAAAACTAAACTGATAAGCAAATATCCTAATATTAATAGCCAGTTTATATGTTATACGTCCTAAGTAGCAGGTACATTTTTAACAAAGGCTCATGGGAAACAGTTCCTTGACCCGAAGAAGTGACTATAATGGTTGAAATTTCAGATAATAAGGGAGTTGTCAAATCAATCTGGGTACAAGTTGCACTTTCCTCTAAATCTGGCCTATGAAAGCCTGTGCATTGGCTGTACTTGAGCATTGGAAGATTGGGGATAGCAATGAACATAATAAAACTAAGGACAACAGGAATGATATAAATGAATAAAAGTACTCATTTTGAAAGGAAGAAAAAAGAGGCTTGCATGCCTTGGGAGTGGAACACAGGCTTTCTAGGGCTGTTACGAGAAGTGATTGCTGGCCGTAGAGCAAATAGAAAAGCATAGTATTATTGTAACAATTAAAAGAGCCAGTAATGGGTGTTTGATAGATGAGAGAGAGAGAGAGAGTATGAGGTGAGTCTCTCTTCTAGCTCTCCGCTGAGGCCGAATATACACTGGGAGACTTTAAGGGGGTGTCATCCTGAAACTGGGTGACCTGGATGATCGTGCCACCCTGCAGGAGTTGTGGTATCCCAATTTGATCCTGAATAAGGATGGGGTTCACACAAACCTCCCCTCAATCAGTTAAATTCACAGTGGGTGGTCCAGCTTCAAGATAGGGGCAGCCAGACCAAGCTGTGGTTCCCCTCTCCCTCACTGTCTCTCAGACACTCTGGAACGCTGTGTTCTTTGTCCATTCAATGTCCATTCATATGTCCATTCAACAGTTATGTTGAATGGCTTTTATTATTTGCAATTCAAGGATTGGGGAAAGGGGTGAAGGGCAGAGAGATTTTGGGGTGCCCTCTTCTCTATTTCTATGGGGTCTGTCACTTAGGAGGGAACCTTTGGGATTCCCACTCCTAAGCTTCTTCCTCCGCCCCTTTTCCTTCTGTTTCTATTTCTAGTTTTCTGTTTCTATCCTTTTCTATAATTGTAAGTTTTGACTGAAAGGAGTTCTCTAAGCAAGGTTGGGTAATGGGTAATGGGAGAAGGAGACCAAGAGATTGCTCCCAAAATGGAGTCCAAAAACTTAGCTAACTCAATGGTTGAAGTCTTGATGGGTGAGATGTGATAGAATGGCCTTGATCAGGGAATCAGGGTTTCAGTTTCCAAAGAAAGATCCTCAGGAAGTCCTCAGGACTGGATCAGAGCTGGGTTGTCTTCCTCCTCCCTCTTCCCAATCCTCTGCCCAAAGACCTCTCCTCTCCCCTCTCTCCTCTGAGAAAATCCCATAATTCTCTCTGGTCTCAACTGTTAGCAACTGTCAGCAACTGCCAGCAACTGCCTTCTCTGGCTCCTTTTGTCCCATTCCCCTTGCACAAATCCCATCCTTGCAGAAGAGAGCTTCAGTGGACTGGCCATTGAACAAACTCTCCTTAAATTGAGAGGGCCTACTGTTCCAGTCCTCCAGCTACCTGAAAGATTCACTGAAATAGGCTGCTGTAAGCTCATAGTCTATCTAGTTGCCAACCTTCAAGGTTTGCTGTGAGTCCACTGGTACACAGCAATGCACTATTCATTCTCTATGGGTGATCATCTCTCTGCTTCCACCTTTCTAGTAGCAGTGGGCTGCTCAGATGGTAATATGACATGAGGGATCAAAAGAAATGAGTGTGGAACTCCCAGAGTAAAACACACATGTATGTATGATCTAAGTAGAGATGTGAATGGAATTGTTAAAAGGGAATTCATTCAGAGGCAGAGTCTAATAGAGCAGTGGACCTGGAGTCAGGAAGACTTGGGTTCAAATCAGCCACAGACATTTACTATATGAACTTGGACAAGTTATTTAACCTCTGCCTCAGTAGCTTCATTTGCAAAATGGGCATATTAATAGTGCCTACCTTCAAGGGTTGTTGTGAAAACAAAAATGAAGTAATATTTGTAACGCACTCTGTAAACCTCAAAATACTGTATAAATACTAGTGATGATGAATGATAATGATGACAAAGAAGAGGAAACACTGGGAGGATCTGCTCCATTATACTTTAAGTTCTCTCCATCTGGATATAGATGTTACTTACTAGATAATGGACCCTGACAAGTCATGTAGGGAAAAGGGTTGGAAGTAAAAGGGGAAATGAATTATGTCAAGATTAAAATGGTCAGGTAGACCATGAAATCAGAACATTTCCTAGTGAAATACCTGCACAACAATCTGTCATAGTGTAGGGTTTGGCACAGGGAAGAAAAGGGGAATTTTAGTCCCAGGTTCTACATTACTACCATATTACCTCCCATATACTCTGCATGATCTTGAATGTGCATAGTTAACTACACACTGCCTCTCCATTAGAATGTGAGCTGCCTGAAAGTAGGGAGAGTGTTTTTGCCCCTTTTGTATAACCTAGACACTTAGCAGAGTGCTTGGCATGCTCTAAGTGTTTAATATGTGCTTATTGATGGTATCCTGGCCACAAGAATGGGAGAAATTTCCAATGAAGTCCAGGGCTAGAGGCACAAGGTCATGGCCAGAGCAAAGAGAAGCCTCTCAGCAGCCGAGAGTCTAGGGCAGGACCATACATAAAAGAAGACAAGGCTGTATCATGCAGACCCTGAGGTCCAACAAGGCTGATGAACACATGAATATATTTGGCACCTTTTTGTACTTGGCTGCCAGCCTGTTGTAGTAGAAATAAAGAGTTAGAAGAAGCAGCCTGGATTTGGGATCAGAGGATGTATGTTAAAATCCCAGCTATGTAGTTTACTAGCTAGGTGATCTCCTCTTTGGCCTAAATTTCTTTATATATAAGATGAGCGGGCTGGACCAGATGAGGAGGCTCCTTCTAGCTCTTAATTTATCTATGATCTAAGGCTTCTAGGCAGCCTTCTTGTCTACAAAGCAGTCCTAAAGAGGTTATGGTAGATAATAGAAATATAAAAATAATAGAGGGGCAGCTAGGTGGCTCAGGCCCAGAGACAAGAGGTCTTGGGTTCAGTTCTAGCCTCAGGTATTTCCTACCTGTGTGACTCTGGGCAAGTCACTTAATCCCCATTGCCTAGCCCTTACTGCTCTTCTGCCTTGACTGATACTCATGTCAATTTTAAGACAGGAGGTAAGGGTTAAAAGAAAAGCTATAAAGCACTAAGAATGTATTCTAGGAATAACCTGAAAGATCATTCAAACATATGGTACAAGCCTGGGCCAGGTTACTATTCTTTCTGCTGTTGTATATAGGACTTCAGGGTAAGATATGTCTTCAAAGGGTTTCTGGAGTAACTGGAACAACAATGAAGTTAGATAAAGTCTTAAGAGGAAACCAATTAAAAAAACTAAGGAGGGAGTCCACTGAAATGGTGGTAGAAAACACAATTGCTTTACTGTTCAAATTGGAACTAAGATTTTATTCTGAGTTAATTTGAGATGAATTCCTAAAAATGCAACACATGAATCTTTACACTGGTGATTTCTAAATTTTTTTTCTGTTCGTAATAAGATCACTAATGTGGGGCTAGAAGAGAGTTCAGAGGCCATCTAGGTCAACTCTCTCATTTTTCATTGAATGAGTTGAGCCTCAAAGAAGTTAAATGACTTGCCCAGATAAATGAATTACAGAGTCAGGATCTGAACCCAGATGCTCTGACTCCAAAGACAGTGTTTTTGTCTCTTACCTCACTAAGTTGCTATGCTCTTATTTTATTTCCATTATTACATCACCAACATTTATTTTGGACAAGTAAAGGTACAGTTAAACAAATAACCTTTTTGAGAATTTTACAGAACTTTTTGGGAGAACTGGAGACATGATAGGGAGGGAATGGGATGATAAAAAGAAAGATGGAGAATTGCTGGAAGAGAAGGAAGTCTTGCATGGTGATTTTACTTTGTAAGGAAGACTGTCAGGTCTTTTCATGACCAAATGAATGATTGGTATGGTACGACAACATTAGGAACTGCAAGTTAATGTTTAAGGAAAAGATCCTGGGGCTGGGGAAAACTCGAGAAGTCACAGTAATTATGATGAAAATTCTTAAATTTGTAAAGACATGACACAGCCAAGTGTATTAAGTTGCTGAATAACAAGATTTTACTGGATTCAGATGATCTAATGCCTTTAAAGATGAGAATAAAATTCAAACATGGTAGTGAAAACAAATTAGAAATTTGAGCATACCAGAGTATTTAGATTAACTAAGAGAAACTGAAATGATATTTTATTGCTTTTCAAAAAAAAAGTACTATGGAATTTTAATCACCATAAGGTGGCCAGGTTGGGGGGGATGGAGAAGAAATTCTCAAACTAGAAGTCATCTTTTAATCATCTATATTAACATAAGAAGCAGTGGGATAAATAATATCTACATGTATATGACATAAGCATATATATGTATGTGTATATATGTATATATGATTTATACAGACAGAGTTTTTATTTTTTGGCTTGAATGTTAGTTTGCTAGATCTTTCAGTGATTACCAACATTTCCAGCAAAACTTACAAAGTCAGATTGTGAGGTTCTGAAAATTTATGAATTATCTTTCTTGTGCACCAGGATTGAGACCTCCCTTTTGTCCAAGCTATGATAGGGAGAGATAGCCTTGTCTCTCAGCTGATGATACATCAAGTCCTATTTCTAAACTTACTATATGGTTCACAACTTCATTGAGCTATCTAAGGAGGCAATTAACTGTATGGGTTTTAAAGGTCTTTCCTGATAACTGTTACATATAGAGAAGAAATCTGAAACCTCCCTCCCTTCCTCAAAAAGTAAAAAATTGTTCAGACCAGAAAGATTCAGGCCTAGACAACATGTACTTATAATGCTGCCCTCTGACTAAATGAAGCTCTTATTGTATTTGTTGGTTAGTGTTTTTGAAGCTATCTGTTCAGATGGAAAGTGAACACCACAATGTTTAACAACTTAATTGTCAGAAAATGTGTGCACATGTTTAACTTCTCTCTCTCTGATAATGCAACTTATACTCATTTCCTTCTATCTGTTCTCAGGATAGCTAGAAGTAATCACTATCCTCCAATAATCCTTTATCTTTTTGAAGATTTGCTTAAAGTCACTTCTCAGGATTCTCTTTCTTTTGTCTTGAAAGGTGTGACATTTCAACCTTAGACACTAAAGCTAGCAAGGCCTACTGAAAACCAGAATTTAGGAGGTTTTGCCAATTACTGAATCACTGAAATTCAGCACAACCTCAAATCATTAACCTACCCTATGGAAAGAGTATCAAATTTGACACTGATATGCTATCAGAAAGGTTAAGGTTAAGATCAGTGATCACTGTCTGTTCCAGCTTCTTTGCCTAGTTCTCAAGGCCCTTTGACCATCATTCCAACTATCCTTATTTCCCACTATTCCCTCAACTCAAAACTTCTTCAGACAAGTCTGTTTTCCTATTGCTTCTAATTTTCTCTCTCTCTCCTCTTCTTTCTTAAAAAAATAACTTTACCTTCCATCTTAAAATCAATACTATGTATTGGTTCCAAAGCAGAAAATTGGTAAGCGCTAGGCAATGGGAATCAAGTGATTTGCCCAGGATCACACAGCTAAAAAGTATCTGAGGTCAGACTTAAAGCTAAGACCTCTTGTCTCAGAGCCTGGTTTTCAATCCACTGAGTCACTTAGCTGCCCCATTCTCTTCTAACTTCAACTGAATTTAATTACAGTTACTATCTTCCCCAAACTCCTTGTAGGCAGATATATTATCTTATTATTTTTATTATAAATTTTATTTTTTTCAATGAACAAACATTTATCTTTTCTCCTTCCCACCCTCCCCCTAAAAGGAGAAAAACCTCTTCTAATAAATATGTATAATCAAGCAAAATAAATGCCCATATTGGCCATGTCCAAAAACTTGTGTCTTACTTTGCATATTTAATCACTGCTCTCTGGAGATAGGTAGCATTGTTTTTCATCAGTCATTTCTGGAATGATGATTGGTCATTGCATTGATCAGATTCTTAAATCTTTTTTTTTGCATTTTTACAATATTATTGTTATACTATACATTGTTATCCTGGTTCTGTTCATTTTACTCTGCATCAATTCATACAAGTATTTCCAAGTTTCTTTGAAATCATCCCCTTGTTTCTTAATCTTATTCTCAAAATATTATTCCATCACATTCATATACCATGATCTGTTCAACCATTTCCTAATTGATGGGCACCTTCTATTTTCCAGTTCTTTGTCATCACAAAAAGAGTGGCTATATGTATATGTTTATATATATATATATACATATNTTTGCATATTTAATCACTGCTCTCTGGAGATAGGTAGCATTGTTTTTCATCAGTCATTTCTGGAATGATGATTGGTCATTGCATTGATCAGATTCTTAAATCTTTTTTTTTGCATTTTTACAATATTATTGTTATACTATACATTGTTATCCTGGTTCTGTTCATTTTACTCTGCATCAATTCATACAAGTATTTCCAAGTTTCTTTGAAATCATCCCCTTGTTTCTTAATCTTATTCTCAAAATATTATTCCATCACATTCATATACCATGATCTGTTCAACCATTTCCTAATTGATGGGCACCTTCTATTTTCCAGTTCTTTGTCATCACAAAAAGAGTGGCTATATGTATATGTTTATATATATATATACATATATATATATATATAATTTATAGGTCCTTTCCCTCTTTCTTTGAATTCTTTGAGGGTATAGGTCTAATAGTGTTATGTATGGGTCAATAGGTATGCATAGTTTAGTAACTTTGGGTACAATTCCAAATTATGTTAAAAAACAAACAAACAAAAAAACCAGAATGGCTAGACCAATTCATAAATATACCAATGGTGCATAAATATGCCAATTTTCCCAAAGCCCCTCCAACGTCTGTCATTTTCTTTTTTGTTAACCTTTCTAATAGGGCCCTATGTCTTATTTATCTTTTCATCTGCTGTGGCTAGCAGGCTTGTAGGATCATTGGCCCATAGATTTAGAGTGATATGTGACATTAAAGTACATCTAATCTAACCCTCCCATTTTATAGATGAGGAAACTGAGGCATAGAGCAGTTAAAAATGATCTGCCTGGGGCAGCTGGGTAGCTCAGTGGATTGAGAGCCAGGCCTAGAGACAGGAGGTCCTGGGTTCAAATCCGGCCTCAGACACTTCCCAGCTGTGTGACCCTGGGCAAGTCACTTGACCCCCATTGCCTACCCTTACCAATCTTTCACCTATAAGTCAATATACAGAAGTTAAGGGTTTAAAAATTTAAAAAAAAATGATCTGCCCAGGTCAATGGGTAAGTGTCTGAGGCAGCATTCCATCCTGCGTCTTGATATAATTAGTGCTTAATGAATGTTGCTGCATTAATGAATCTGTCAGTGCCAAGATGAAGTCTACTTCTGTAGACAGTTTTATACTCTTATTCCCTCTATCATAAAATTTTGGACTTTAATAGTTAGCCAAGGTAAAACCATCTTCTAGTGTCATTTTTCACAAATTTATGCATAATCTTTGCAACTAGACTATGAGTATGTGGGAAATGTTGCTCATGCTTCTTTTGTAGTTTTTGAAGTGCTAGGTGTGTTTTTGCTATCTATCTTCTATATTCTTCCAAGTGTTAGTAAATAAATATTTGTTGCAAACTTGATCAGCTTTGAAGTTCACTGAGACAAACAGTACAGAAAACAATTTCTAAACCTAAGAACTTTTACTCTACCAACACAGTCAATATCATTTTGATTGCTGAGGCTATGGATTGGGCTGTGACCACAGACTGTGGTAAAACAGGTTATTCAGTAGCAATTAGAATTTCTTTAGATAAGAGATTTTTTTTTCGTTATTGTCTTGGGATATATCGATTTCAAATATCATTCAAGTGAATAGATTTACAATATATTCCTGGGTGGTTTTTTTACTTATGCCAAACTCAAAGATGTCATATCAGGAGGGTTGACTTGGAAATCATTTTGTTTCCTCTTATGCCTATTCTCTGCCATTAGAGCTCTTTATTACCTCTCATTAGAGTAGCTAAACTCCTGGTCACAACTCTTTGTACCAAAAATTATGCTAAAACTTGGTTACCAGACTCTCCTGGTTTGTTCTGTTTTACTGTAGCCCAAGGCCAAGTATGGTAAATATCCTTAAACTGTATGCCTTTTAGCACTCAGAAAGCCTTCTTGCCTACTGCACCCACTCTATTCCAACTTTGGCAATGGTAGCTACTTAACCCTCAGGTCTAAATTTAGCCTAAAGCCAATCTCTGAAACCAATTTTAGCCTTTGGTTTCAGGGGAAACATACAACCCAGGATAATAGTTGAGCATCAGAATCCATTTTGTTGCTGGTCCCACTTGGATGGTGGTATCTCAGTTCTCTAGCAAATGGTTTTCTACCTTGTTGCCTGGGTCAGTCCTAGACTCATATTTTAAAACAAAGATTAAGTTGAAAAAGATATTATGCCAAGTTTCTACCTATAAAGTGTGAGCTCCATGAAGGCAAGGATTGTTCCATTTTGATGTGTTATCCCCAGAGCACTGCCTGATACTTACACATTTTATAAATGTTTATTGTTTTATTCATTCCCCCACAATCATGATTCTTCTCTCTTTTCAGTTTTCCTGGGGAACTAGGTTGTAGGCTTGCTATTTTATTATTGAGTCCATGTTTGTATCCCAGTATCTTTAGGAAACTGATATCCTACTTCTGAACTCTAGACTCCCTAGATTGAGTTTCTCAATACTTGCTACCAGACCTTGTTATATTCTGTTATATCTGTCTTTCCAAATGTAAATGCTAGGACTTTCCTCAATATCTTCAGGGCCCCATAAAATGTTACAGCCATGGCCATTCCCGATGGCACATATGCCAGAGCTTCACTCAAGGATATAGTCAACCACTTGTAAGAATCACTGACTTCAATCATTTGCATGCAAAATTGGGGAATAGTTACTAGCTAAAAGGTAGCACAAGTTTGCCAAATCCCATACAGTAGCACCCCAGAGCACCCCAGTGTGACAACAGCTCTGTTAATCAAGCTGGCCATACTAATCACTTCCCACTCAGGTTCTGAAATAAATCCTAGGCTGGCTGGCCAAACTGTTATATTTGTTGAAACAGTGTTTTGTGGGAAGCTGAAGATAAGCCAGGTGCTCTTTAATAAGCAGGACTCACTCCTCCCCCACTGACAGGCTTGAGTGAGAAGGGAGGGGCACAAGCTGGCTGAGTACTCCCTTTACTCTTATTCTTCCCACCAAGCAGTTAGAATCAGTTACAAATGATGGTTGATCTGATGCTTTCTGACAAGGCTAGGGCAGGCTAATCTCCTAAAGATGTTGACTTTCTCAACTTATTTCCCCACAGGTTTGACTAAGGGATAATAGGAGAAACTTGATGTCTTGTAGCTATCAGGGACAGAAGATGGATCTGACTTGTAAGGGCCACACTTAAAGATGGTTGTGAGTATTCCCAAAATAATAGCCAGGCACAGCTCTCAAAAGATGAAAGTTTACTGATAAGTGAGGAAGGGAAGGATGGGAGGCTTTGTCAAAGGTAAAATCAGGTCTGGGAAGCCCTAAACTGTTAGGTTGGAACAACCCTTCCCCCCAGGAGGGAGAGGTAGCCTTTATATCTAGCTTGCCTTCAATGCCTATAATTAATTTCTTCTAATATCTAAATAACTAAATAATAACAGTTGTGCTGTTACTGGAAAGGTCTAGTTCAGCTAATCAGGCTAGCAGCAGGGAAGAACCAAATGGCTTTGTATGGATTTTAAGCCACAAGGCCTCCAAAGCAATCAAGAACTGGGATCAGCAAGCAAAATGATCTGCTCACTTCCAACCCCAAGAAGCAACTGTCCTTAACTCCCTAAACTGTCCCTTCACCCAGAGTTCGGGGGGGGGGCAGGAATTCTGGTTTGAGGCTTGACCCTGTATCTTGTAGGAATTCCACCCTGCCATCTCCATGTTACAACCTCCACAGACTACCTGCATACCCACACCTCCATCAATAGCCTATTCTGGCCTTTCTGGGATAAACTTATTTGTATTATCGGCTTATTACAGTTCCTGAGGCCTCATATATTCTTTCCTTCCCTAGACTGACCTGTGTCACTTCTGTGTCAATTCCTCAATGACAACCCTACCATCTTGCTTCCACAGTTTAAACCACACCACACCTCCACGCAGGAGGCCAGATGATAATTTTTCCAAGTAAAAAGGGACAGAATATAGCTTCCAGGCCAACCTCCTCATTTAATGGCTGAGTAAATGGAGCCTGTCTCTGCTCTGGCCAAAGAAATTTTCCCTAATCAAAGATCTGATCACATAACTCCTCTACTCAGCCAACTCCTTTGACTTCCTACTATCTCTAGGATAAAACTTAACTCTTCTGATTAGCTTTTTAAAGTACTCCACAACAACCTCTTCCTAACCTAACTTTTTAGTTTTATTAGACATTAACTCTCTTGCCCACACTCTGTGATCCAGCCAAGCTGGTCTTCTCTCCATTCCTTACACACAAAACTATCCCCTATTAGTGCAGATGCCTTTTCTTTGGATATTTCTCATTCCCAGAAGAAGGCACTCCTCCCTCCCTTACTTATAAAATCCTTCTCTTCCTTTAGATTCATTTAAGAGATACTCACTTCTGCAGGAATGCCTTCTATTCAAACCTTCCTTATGTTTAATTTCTTTGCATTTATTTGAACCTATTCACTTTATAATTATGCTATATATTCTTCTACATGTACCTGTCATCTCCTCCACTATAATACAGGCTCCTTGCCAGAAGGGATTGTTTCATTTTTCATATTTATAACCTTAGTGCCTAGCCCAGTGCCTGGCATATAGCACATGTTTAATAAACACTTGTTAATTTGCTGATTGGTTTATCTCACAAACTTGCACACAGATAGTAAATGGCAAAAATCCATATCTGTTGACCTTAAATATAGTTTCTTTTTTTTAAAACTATTCCAAGTTGTGTCTTTTTGCCTAGACTACTTTTTTCCAATCTTTTTAAATCTGGCCCAGCCCACTGCTGCCTAATCTATAACATCTGGATGAATGTAATCAATTAGTCAACAAGTACTTATTGACTATCTATTATACAGGTACAATAGGGTACATAAGAGAAATATAAAGCACGTACCTTGCCATTTTTATCTAGTTGGAGGTGGAGAGGTTATATATGCAAAAAAAATTTAAAGAGCATAAAAATATATAATTATTTGTTAATTGTGATGAAAGAATTAATGATAATTCTTCTTTATAGACTATCTATTCATTGGATGATAATATGCCCATAGTATTTAGATGTTTCAGAGAGAAAAGGTATAATTAGGACCTCACCTCTTACAGTATAGCACCACCTGCCAATGAAAGACAATACTCCTTTGCCCAACATTCAAGGTTTTCTACAATATGGCACCAATCTGTTGTCTAGATTTATTTTTGCTTTACTCTCCTTCCCATTATTCACATTCCAGCCAGACTATTTGCTATTCCTTGAATATATCACTCAATTTCAAAGCATTGTAGGATTTCACAATTATAAAAGAACTAAAATTTCATTTAGTATCCTGGTTTTCAAACATTTTGTGCTTAGAACTATTTAACATGCTTAGAAATTAAGAACCCCAAACAACTTTTCTTACAGAGTGATATATACATAGATACATCAGTATATATAAAATCTTAAGATTAGAAATTAAAATGTCATTATTATTGTGAAAATAATTTTGACCTTGTGGATCCCCTTGAAAGGGTCTTGGCATCTCCAGGGGTTCCAAGATCACACTTTGAGAATCAATTATTTAATTCAAACTCTATGTGAAGGATAAATCGTTCCTATAAAAGGAAGGAAACATTTGCTATGTGCGTGGCACTGTGCTAAGTGATTTACAAATATTATTTTATTTTTTCATCACAACAACCCTGGGAGGTTAACATATTATTCTCATTTGACAATTGAGGAACTGAAGCAGAGAGAGGCTAGATGAAATGTCCAGGGTTATACAGGTAGTAAGTTTCTGAGGCAGCCATTGAACTCAGGCCTTCCTGGCTCTAAGTCAGTGCTCTCTCTACTTTACCACCTAACTGCTTCTATAGTATCCTCACCAAATAGAAAGCCATTATTCCCTTAAAAATCTTCAGTCAGGGGCAGCTAGGTAGCTCAGTGGATAGAAAGCCCAGCCTGGAGCTGAGAGGACCTGGATTCATATATGGCCACAGATATAATACTTCCTAGTAGTGTGACCCTGGGCAAGTCATTTAATCCCAACTGTCTAGCCCCTACCACTTTTGAGCTTTAGAATGGATACCTAGAATTGATTCTAAGACAGAAAGCAAGGTTTAAAAAAAGAAGCCTTCAGAGTCAAAAAACTCACTAACTACTAAGGCTGTCAATTACATTTCTGGATAGTTCTATCAGGAAGGTTTCCTTAACTGCAAACTAAAATTGGAATCTTTCTGACTTCTATAGAACTGGGGACAAGAGGAATGGTTTTCAGACCTCACTGCTCTATCCCACACTTGCTGCTGCTTACTTCACCAAAATGCAGGTATACCTTATTCAATTCTGCCTTAGATATGCCTCAGTGTCCTACACTGTGCTTATCACATAATCCAAATGATCTGCCTTTATTTCCTGTTTGGGGTCATTTGTAAATTTAATAAATATGCCATTTTTATCTAAATTCAATTTATAAAAATAATGTTGAACAGAACAAAGGCAAGTTGGAACACTCCACCAGAGACCTCTCCAGATTAACATTAATCTATTAATCTCCATATACAAGGTGACATCTAATCTCCTTCATTTTGAAGAAGCTAAATGATTTGTCAAAGGTTAATACTAGTTTAGCCTGGATTCAACTCCACTACCTTTAAGTTTAAATCCAGCATTTGGTCCATGGCACCATTCCATCATTCATAAATTTGCCTGATAATATTGTCATCTAGTTTATAACTTAATATTTAATCCACAAGGATAGGATGACAGGTTGTCACATGTAATACTAAAATTTTAATTCAGTTAATCAATTAAGCATGTACTATTTGCAAAATACAGTGAAATCCAAGTACTGTGCCTATCATATTTTATTTTCCTGGTCAAAAAAAGAAAATGCTGTGAGTCTGGAATAATATATTTCCAATGAATTCAGTCATTGTAATGATTGCTTTTCTTATTTCTAAGTGCTCACAAACCTTCCCTTTAAGGATTTATTTGAGGATTATGTCAAGATCAACAAGCTAAGAAGAATTCATCTCCCTTCCCTTCTTGAAAAGTTACATGATACATGTTTTCTTTTGTATTTTCTTAATGCTTTCTTCCTGTTCAAATTACAGAAGAGTCCTATATATGAGGGGTAGACCTCAGATTCCAAGAAATACCACAAATGGCTGAAATCTTGAATATAAAGGAACACCTGCCTGCTCTCATACATATATGTACTCTTTCTTCCTATTGCTACCACTCAGCTAGGTGCTCCATGGTCTCTTATCCCCCTGCCAAAAACAAACAAACAAACAAACAAACAAACAAACAAAAAACAAAAACCCAATCCCTACTTTAAAAAAATGCAAGTGGAACAAAAGAGATCATCTACCAAGGGGCAGACTATTGCTATAGGGGTATCTCCAGACTTCTGGGTTGATGACAGATAACTGAAACAGTTAACTGAAACAGACAGAAAGCAAAACTGCAGAAAAGGAGCCCTACTGTCTACTGTATTTACTTTGTATTAACATGTTGTATTCCTCCATACTGTGTAAACTCTTAGAGTGAGCAAGGACTTTTCTCCCCCTTATATCCTTATGCATGGCATATTGCTCATAAGAAGAATTTAACAAAAGCTTGTTGAACTGAATTTCTCTAGAATAAATATCCTCACAGTTTTCAGAAAGGGGAAGGTGGATTCTTCTAACACTAAGTCAATGACCTTGATATATATTTCTGGCAAATTGATTTAATGCCCTGGGAGTAATTTCTCAAGGCTAGGTAATTTGAACTGTTGAATGAAGTCAGATGTTCTCTTACTATCATCTAACTTATCTTGGTTTTCAATTCCCTCTTAATCATTTTTATTCTAACCTTCCCTATCTGAACATCATTGTCCTTAAGAAAGAAAACAGAAAGAAAATGGAAATTGAGTTAGTTCAATTCCCTTCAACAGTATGAGGGAGCTGTTGGCAATGCTATTTATAGAATCTTGATAATCCAATTCAAGAATCATTTGTTAAGTGTTTGCTGAGAGCAAAGTTCATTGTTTAAGTCTAAGACTACAAAGACAAAAATGAAAACAGTTCTTGTCCTCATTGAGTTTACATTCTACTGGAAAATACAATATATAATCACGTAAGTAAATTTAGGATAATTGGAGAAGAGATGAACTGAGGATCAGGAAAGAAATCCTGTAGAAAGCAGAACCTGACCTGAGCCTTTTAAAAAGCTAGATTCTAAGAGATGGAGATAGGAAAAAATTTGTCAGAAGGCTCTTGCAATAGTTTAAGTAAATGGGAGTAAAAGTTTGCACTATGATGGTAATAGTGGGACCCCATTTTTGTCTTCACATTCACTGCCAAAAAGCAGTTCTATCACTTCTTTGATCTTCCTCTTCCCTTCAACATAGCTAAAACAAAACACTTATTACTTTTCACCTCTTTCATATTCCTGAGCTCCTAGGTGGTTATACCATTCTTTTGTATTTGTCCTTAGTTGTTTGTCTTAACTTTCATCTTCTATGTGTGTCCCTTCAAAATCTGAACTTGCTGAAGAGCTCCTAATAGTGAGGTTTTCCAAAAGTAACTATCTTCCCTTTTACTTTTCACTTAAATAATTTGTGTTTGTGTCATCATTTTTCTTTGGAAGAACACAAATCTCTCTTCAGTTAAGTTGCCTTTTAACCAGGTCGTGGATCCCTTACCTATATTTTCTTTGAATTCCTTGAAATTCATGCTCCTAAGAAAAAGAGAACCTGACAAGAGTATGCATCATTCACATCCTCATTTCCTACACAAACTTTAGAATGCCATGGCTACTTCTTTTTTTTTTTTAAATTTTAAACCCTTTAACTTCTGTGTATTGACTTATAGGTGGAAGATTGGTAAGGGTAGACAATGGGGGTCAAGTGACTTGCCCAGGGTCACACAGCTGGGAAGTGTCTGAGGCCGGATTTGAACCTAGGACCTCCTGTCTCTAGGCCTGGCTCTCAATCCACTGAGCTACCCAGCTGCCCCACCATGGCTACTTCTTTCTGGAATTCTTGTCATTTCCATTTCCCCAATGGTAGAAATTAATTCCTCGAAATATGAAATTATTAAATAGTAAGTTAGTGTCTGCTTGGCTTGAGAAGAAAGATTCTTTTCTCTGTTTACATACACCTTTCTCAGTGCCCTCAATGCATCTCCATTCAAGTTATTAATTTCTTTCAAGTGACATCATGGAATCTAGAAAACCCAAAGTTATAGCCTAGTAAGATCTGATGAACTCCAAATTTTAGGACTAGTTGATAAGCTGGAGACTCCCAAGCTTGGACTGGTTCCCTGTTCCCATGAGAATCTACCCTGAAGAGAATCTCAGGCTAGCAGTTTCAGACTGAATAATGGATCCTAAGGTAAATGACAATCCCAGTTAGGTGGAGTTTCTAGATTCC
Organism: Gracilinanus agilis; assembly: GCF_016433145.1. NCBI lineage: Eukaryota > Metazoa > Chordata > Mammalia > Didelphimorphia > Didelphidae > Gracilinanus > Gracilinanus agilis. The sequence goes on along the minus strand of NC_058130.1, from coordinate 314,466,285 downwards.
ATGTTGACACAAGGCTGGTTTAAATATCAGTTTTCTTTTTAAAATCTCCTTTCAAAAGACACTTTCAGCTAGCAATGATTTCCCCTTCTTTGAACTTTCTGAACATTTTGTATCCCTGTTAAGCACTTTTATTTTATAATCATCTGTGAGCTAGTAATGTAGCAAGAGTGAAGAATAGAGCCTTAGTCTTCTTCTCTGTAAAATGAGAATGTTGATTAGACTAGAGCAATGGTTGGCAACCTTTTTGGCCATGAGAACCATAAACACCTGCAGAAGGAGCAGGATGGAGGCGGAAGACGCTGGAATATGGGGCGGGGGCTGAAGGGCCCCCTGGGGCACATCCTGGGGCTCTGCCTGGACTGGCCGGTCCAGAGGTGGAGCCAGATATGGCTTGAGAGCCATACGATGTCAACCCCTGGATTAGAGGATCCCTAAGGTCCCTTTCATTCCTAATTCTATGATCCTATGAACTGTGTCCCTTTGGTTTCCATATCATGTCAGAATATGTAGAAGGAAACCTCAGCTGAGTGGAGACTATGGGAAAATGTTTAAATGGCACTTATTGAATTCCTGTTATTAAAAGATTAACAATGTCATTGTATTTCCTAAATATGACTCAGAATTAAAAATAATACTTTAGATGTAGTCTAACCAAGGAACAAAACAGAGGGTCCATCATTACTTTTTTCCCCCTGGAAGCTATGATTATTTTAATATAGACCAACATTATATTACCTTTTTGGGGGACAATGGGAGGGTGCTCTATCACACTTCTGTGTAATATTGAGTTTTGCCACCAAAATCTGCATCTTTTTCATAAAAACTGGTGGTTTTAAAAATAAAGCCTTCTAATCTCATACTTGAGTTGCAGTTTCTGTAGCAAGTGAGATTTTTTTATGGGGTGAGGTTGCTCTCCAACAGAGTCCATGACACGTGCTGGCGAAAGCCTTTGGGAAGCCAGTTCGTTGCCAGACAAGCACTGAGCTGGAACCCACAAGGGAGGAGGAAAGACCTGGCGAAGATCTGCCGAAAACGAAACAAAGACCGTCGGAATGACATGGGCCCAGTTGGGGGAAGTTGCCCAGGACAGAGTCCGTTGGCGTGAGATGGTTGCGGCCCTATGCTCCTAAGGAGTCAACAGGAATAACCAACCAACCCAATCTCATACTTGTGAACTTCAACTTCAACCCAAATATAAAACTTGACCTATATCTGTTAAATTTCATCCTATTAGATTCAGCTCAATAATCTATCCTGACTAGATCTCTTTGAATCCTGACACCACCATTGAATGTGTTAATTAACCTTTCTTTCTAGCTTAGTGTCATCTTCAAATTTGACAAGAATACTATCAATTCTTTTATCCAAGCCACTGATGAAAATGTTAAATAGTACAGGACCAAACAAAGATGCCAGGGGCACTCCACTAAAGAACTCTTTTCAACTAGGCCCTGAACCACTAAGGACTACTCTTTGAATCTGACTGTTCAACTAGTTTCACAGTCACTGAGTGTTCTAACCCCTAAACAATATTGCTGCTTCTATTCCAATAGCATAGTACAAGATATTCTATTATATAATTTGCTTTAGCAAAAGCATAAGTAAACTATATCTAGTTTCCTAGTTTACTAGGTTAGTAACCATGTCAAAAAAAATAGGTTGGGGGAGGAATAACATTAGTTTGGCACAATCTATTATTGATGAAATTATGCCAGTTCTTTGTGATTTGTGCTTCCTTTACTAGATGTTTACTAACCACCTCATTAATCACATTTTTTTGCCAGGATTTTGCCAGGAAAAGAGGTCAAACTCACTGGAGATTTATACGATTTCCTCTCTTTTAAAAATTGGGTTAGGGGTCTCTATTAATTGGGAATGGCTTAACAAATTGTGGTATCTGATGGTGATGGAATACTATTGTGCTGAAAGGAATAATGAACTGGAGGAATTCCATGTGAACTGGAAAGACCTCCAGGAATTGATGCAGAGTGAAAGGAACAGAACCAGGAGAACATTGTACACAGAGAAGTAGCACAATAGAACATAATAGACTTCTCTACTAGTATCAATGTAGTGATCCAGGACAGTTCTGAGGGTCTTATGAGAAAGAATGCTATCCACATCCAGAGAAAGAACTGTGGGAGCAGAAACACAGAAGAAAAACACATGATTGATGATCTGGTTCGATGGATATATGATTAGGGTTTTAATGTAAAAGATCGCTCTGCTGCAAATATGAATAATATGTAAATAGGTTTTGAACAATGACACATGTATTTTTTTTTTATCCTGAGACTCCATTCTAGGAGCATAGGGCCACAACGAGTAGGCAATGGGACACACAGTCGCTCAGGTCACCCAGCTGGGAAGTGTCTGAGCCCGGACTTGAACCTAGGACCTTTCGTCTCTAGGCCTGGCTCTCAATCCACTGAGCTAGCCCAGCTGCCCCTACTTTAGGTTGCAGTTTCTTTAGCAGATCTAGTTTTTACAGGGTGGGGTTGCTAGCCCCACGCCCAACCCTCCTCCTTTTTCATCCGGGCTAGGGACCATCCTTGGCCCAGGAGTGGTAAGGGTGGGCAATAGGGGTCAAGTGACTTGCCCAAGGTCACACAGCTGGAAGTGTCCGAGGCCGGACTTGAACCTAGGACCTCCAGTCTCTAGGCCTGGCTCTCAATCCACTGAGCCACCCAGCTGCCCATGTATAACCCAGTGGAATTACTTGTCAGCTCCAAAAGGAGGGAGGGAAGGGGCAGGGTAGGAATCATGAATCATGTAACCATGGAAAAATATTCTAAATAAATAAATTATAAAAAAATTAAAAATTAAATAAAAATTGTGATAACATTTATATGTATATTGAGTTATGGTATAAGTTGCTCTTTCACTTTAGTAGCAAAGACCACAGATTTATCATGCAATGATTCACTTTGGAAATTCTGCAGCTACAGTTTGGGAGAACAGGCAGATGAGACTGATCTCTGGCTTCTATCAGTGCCTCAGCACACTGACATGCCCCCAATTAATTAAGATATCCAAAAACCTCAATGGAAAGATTTAGAACCAGAGACAAGAATCAGTACCATGTTTCCCCATCAAATGAAGTACGAGAAGGGCCAAAATAGAGACTGAGAATTGGGGAGCCAGAGATAATATTTCTGAAATAGTCTCCATAAAATATAAAGGTACGAAGACTGAATCACTGTACACACTATTCTCTCCCATAGATATTTAATGCTTTATGTCAGTTTGGGACTTCAAAAGACTAAAAGAGATGTATCTTCTGGGAAGAAATGGAAAAGTTTACATTGTGGTGTCAAAGACAGCTACATCTCACCCTAAGTAAGGACTGGTCATCTGTGAAACATGAATCCTTGATAAATTGGTAAATAAAAATAAAACTAAGGGCACATGTGGATATGCACTACTTTTATTCCTGTGCTGATAGGAAGTATGATGTTTCACTGAGGTACAGATTTCAGAGGAGGGAGGGACTGATCTCCTCATACACCTTGGCAAGGCTGAGCATAGTGCCTGCTTGCTGTCCTGCAACAGACCCTTCTGCCAATCCTAGACAGCTTTGCATAAAGTTGGCACCTAATAAATGGCTGATGAATTGAATTGTTGAGTGAGGCAAAACTTGGCTTAGAGTTTTGAAAGATAGGAGGGATTTTGCTGGATGAAAAAGGGACAGTGAGTATATTCCAGGAAGAAAGATCTGCATCAGCAAGAGCAAGATAAGCATGAGGAGGGCAGTTAAGGAAATGGGTTTGACTAGAACTGACTGAAACATAAACCATTATAAAAGAGGAGGCTGGAGACAGGGAGATTAGTTAAGAAGCTGTTATTGTAATCTAGGCATACAATGATAATGTCTGGACTGGATAAAATTTATCCGACAAATGGAGGAAAGAATAGAAAATGAAGGACAGACATGAGAGATATTTCAAAGGAAGACTCAATAAGACTTGGTAACTAATTGGGGATATGGAAAATAAAAGACAGAAACAAAAGATAGCTAGGCTATAATTTAGATTTCAAAAGGAATTTAATAGGCTTCCTTTAGATTATGAGTCCTTCCTACATATTTAAAATCTGACTTGAGTTGTAAAATTAAAATTTTTACTTTTTAGGAATACATTTGTTATATATAGTCATGTAAACATATTCAGTAGGTAGTTGTCTTTTCTTTTGTTTTTATTCTGAGCTTTCTCTAATTATTTCAAACTGACATTATCATTAAATCAATGTCAACATTTACTTAGTATCCATTATGTACAAACACTGTACAAAAGGTCTCATGTCTTCAGAGATTTACTATTAATTGGTTTCATATATTCACTGTGCACATGCCAACCTGCTTTTCTTATCCCCAGGGATGTCACATTGTTTTACTGAGTCCACTTGAATCTTCAATTGCTCAAAGGTGAAAACAGTGAGGTAGGAGGTTTGGAATATATCAGTAGGCTACTAAATAAAACTGTTTTCATGTATTTTATTCCCTGGTAGACTAATTTGGGATAGAGGATGTCACCTCTAAGAAACTAAGGAATATAAAAAAGCTCCTCCAATTAAAAAAATCTATTAAGGACCACCATTAATTGATTTGGGTTAGAAAGCTCTTCTTCAGGATATGGGTATCATCTCAATATAATTAATTTTAATATAAACTACCCTAAAAAATGGCAGATGGCAGAGAACATAGGAGTATGTATGTTAGATGTGGCAGAGCAGGGAGGAAAAGAGTACATGGTAGCAGAGGTGGTAAAATGGCCAGCAGGTTAAGAATGATCTGGTGTATTGGTGAAATAGGGGCAATGGCAGCAGGAAGATGGCTTGAAGGGATAACTTGAGGGAAGTGAAGGTGCAACAAAATGCTGCATTGCTGGAGGTTGGGGGGTGAGGAGCGGGGTGGGGGATGGGGGAATCTGTCTACCATCTTCCATTCTTTGGGTACTTAAGGACTTCATCATAGAAAAAAATTAAGATTAATCACTTGTAAATGTCATGTCATGAACGTTAGATTCTAAAATCCGCACTAATGGTGAAAAGCAACCTACATGTTGTACAGTACCCTGTGCTGATTCGTTCTCAATTCTTTTTTGTTAGAAGGCTGTCCCACTTCAGAGGGAAGGGTGAGTATTTCAATTCCATTTAATGTGATTCAACACACATTTCTTAAGTATCTACTATGCTTCAGACCACATACTAGTCACTAGCAACACAAAGACAAAACTCAAAACTGTCCCTACCTTCAAGAAGCTTGTATTCATATAGGGAAAACACGTAAACAAAAATAAATACAAAATATAGACAAAATAATTTCTGGAGGGTGGGTACTAGGAACTGGGGAAAATTTAGAAAGGTTTCCTATAGGAGATAATATTTTAAACTTTTTTCAACTAATTTATTTTTAAAATTCTTTTTTAAATTTGAATTTCAAATACTCTCTCTCCAGCCCCTCTCTCACTCACTGAGAAGGCAAACAATATATTATACATTTGACGTAATGCAAAATATATTTCCATATTAACCATTTTGCAAACAAAAAAAGCAGGAAAAATAACAAAAGTGAAAAAAAGTGTATTTCATCTGTACTCAGAGTTCATCAGTTTTTTTCTCTGGTAGTGGATAACATTTTTCATTATGAGTCCTTTGGAATTGTCTTGAATCTTTGTACTAATTAATCAGAGTACAGTTGCTGTTACTATACTGCTGTCATTGTGTATAATGTTCTTTTGGTTCTAATCACTTCATTTTACAACAGTTCATGTAAATATTTTCAAGTTTTTTCTGAAACTATCCCCAATTTCCTATGGCACAATAGTATAACATCAGGTTCTAATTCTTTGCCAACACAAAAGATTTGCTATACATATTTTTGCACAAATAGATCCTTTCCTCTTTTCCTTTATCTCTTTGGGATATAAACCTAGTGGTGGTATTTTCTGGGTAAAAGGGTATACAGTTTGATAGCCCTTTGGGTCTCATTCCAAATGTTAGAAGGTGATACTTAAGCTGAAATCTGAAAGGAACCAGGGACTCTATGAAGTGGAGGTGAGAAGGGAATGTAGTAGAGATAGGAAAAGTCACCTATGCCAAGGCATAGAGGAAGTGTATTGTTCCCAAAGAATAATAAACAGGGCTGGCCTATAACATGAAGCAAACCTGCAAAGGGAGGCTGGACAGACTGTGAAGGGCCTACAAAGCCATAAAAGTTTGTTTTCTAGCCAAAGGCAAGAGAAAGTCACTAGAATTGTTTGAGCTGGGGAGTTAGTAAAATGGTCAGACCCTTACTTCAGGTACTATCAGTACTGTACTATCACTTTGGCAGCAGCTGTGTGGAGAATGGATTAGAGGAGACTGGAAGAAGGAAGACTAATCAAGCAGCTACTTCAATCATTGACTTTCAGGCAATCCATCAACCAATCAGCATTGATTAAAGGGCTTATTTTGGGCCAGGCAAGTCAAAGTGTGACCTGACAAGAAGTGACGATTAATTGGGATGAGAAAAAAATGAAGATTTTAGGATGACCCCTGAGTTTATCAAACAGATTGAGTAGGAAGATATGGGGATCTTCAACAGAAATTAAGAATTTAAAAAGGAGAGGGTTTTGGAAGATTATGGATTCTGTTCTGGTGACTGTAAAATAGCTAAGGGACATCCTATAAGAGATGTGAGAGCTGGTAATATGGGACTGAGCTTCAAGAACAAGACAATCCTACAAAGTGCTGTGCTAGACATCATAAAGAAGAAATATAGTTGCTCTAATGTAGAGAACAACAGAATTGGAACCAGAAGGACTGGGTTCAAATCATAGCTACATCACTAACTAGATCAAGAGTTCTTAACCATTTTTGCGTCACAGACCCCCCCCTCCCAACCCACCCCCGACAGTCTGGTGAAGCCTGTAGACCACTTTGAATAATGTTTAAAATGAAGAAAATAAAATTTTTAGGATTTCAAATGAAGCCAACGATATTGAAATACAGGTTTTGCAATATTTTTAAAAACAAAGTGTACAGACCCTCAAGTTTAGAATCTCTGATGTAGACTAACTAGCTGTCACTTAACCTTGATGAGTCCCAGTCTTTTCATCTGTACAAATTGAGTGGGTTGGGCTCTATGCTTTTCTAAGGTCCCTAAAGGTTACAAATCTGATTGGGAAAGAAGACATACACGTAGACAAAAATCAATTAATGAACAAGATAGCTTAATATATAATAGCTTCCTATCTATACAGTGAACTGATCATTTTCTTAAGGCATAAAAAGAATTAAAGTAAATCAGGCTTATTAAAAAACATATGAAACTATTTCAAGTATCTGGATCTTTAAAGAGTTTTCCCCATTAATTATTATAACAATTGCCTCAAATTCTACAACATTTCTTTGGCTTCCATTCTTTTAAACTCTATTCTCTCTAACATTCTAGATGTCACAGTGGCATACAAACACATGCACACAAACATATACATGTATATATACACATGTCCACATTACTTACTTTGGCTATTTATAATGATAATATTAAGCAGATACTCACCCAATATTAACTTCACTTGTTTCTTTGTAGCCACAATTTAATATTAATTGTTTTAAGGTTACATTTATCTTCTGTCTCTACAGGTAAAATTACCCTCCAATCTTCTCCCTATTTTAGCTAACTTCAGTTTTTGCTCTAGTAGACATGCAAATCACATTATAGGCAATTTTGAAAAACTGAATCACAGTTGACTAAGGCAATGTGTCCTCACATAACTATGGCCAGAAAACGGTCCTCCATCTTGCTACTAAAGGGCAGCTTAGGCTGCCTGGAGGCCAGGGATCACAGTATGGAACAATGGCACTAAAAGAGTTCCCTCTAGTCCTTGATTCACATGCAAGTGAGGTGCCAATCAAGTGCTGACAAGCATGAAGAAACCAAAATCAAAAGTGGATAGAGATACACTTTAAAAAAAGGGGCAGTTTTCACACATTTTTTAAGCGAATTGAAGCTATTTGTTTCTGAAAACACCATGGAAGGGGAAAAAATTGTTGAATCTGATAAGAAATGCCTCATTTTATGTTATTTATATTACCTCCCCAAGCCCAGCTTATGACTTAAGGCAGGATCAGGTATATTTTATAATATCTGAAGGTCCTCATTTGGGCAAAGAAATTTGGGTATAAATTAATTCACTGACAGCAGGAGACTGTCTGAGATAGTATATGGGCTTTAGGATTTCTATCAAATTCATTTCTACAGTCTTAGAATACTTTAAGGTTACTCAATTTTATCAAACTGACCAGCTTACTGCTAAGAAGTGGGCAAGGCACCCAGAAACAGCAAACAATGAAGCAACAGGAGTCTGCTCCATCAGATGTGTCTAGGACAGAGATAAAGCACAACAATTGTATTGGCTTCTACTTAATGAAAGTTAATTTCTGTCAAATGAGCATCTATTTTCAATTACTAATACAAGAGAAAAGCTACTTATAACGGCAATAGATGCTTTTTTCCTTGATTAATGTGGGGAATTGTGCTTATGTGGTACAATTCATTCCTATGACAATTTACTTTTCCAAGATAAAAATACTTTCTAGTGCAGAACATTTTAGACAAAAACACAGTGCTAATTATGGCTAAAATTTTCACTAAGTAAAAAACTGACTTCCTAAATCAGAAAATCGTGGCTTCAGAACTGATTCAAGATAATTTATTAAATAAAATGTTTCATTTCGGCTTTATCTGAGAATTCAGAAAAGAACATAAGAGCTTGGTTGAGAGTTGGAAAGGATCTTGGGCCATCTTTGTTAGTTCCCTATGATTTAAGGCTTATCATTATCTTTTGGTTAATAGTTCATCTCCCTGCCTTTAAAAATCTAATTAGACTGAAGAGAGAATTAGATGTTCTCCCTGTACTGTCTAATCTATAGACAGTTTCACTAATAACACTAAAAAAGTTTTAGGAATTTAAATTTAGGAATGTGAAATGTGAGTAGCTGCTACCTGATGAGAATGAAAACATTGAGAGGCATACTTTCTACTTCAATTTTTTATTATAGCAAACTACATAAAGTTTTTATGAGGTTGGAGCTGAAGAAGCATCATGATTTACCATCACAAACGGAATGCTGCTTTTGAAAATAAATACTGAGTTACAATATACTCTGTTTTAGGAAAATTTCACATCATAAGGTAAGATTTGTTCATGAATAATTTCAGTTTTCAAAAGCAGCAATTAGAAAAAGCAGTAAGATCTATGGTTATGATTAGTGTTCTCTATTTAAAAAGCAATTCACCTTTAGGCATCTATACCTGGTCATTTATTTTTATACTACATTTAAGTGCAATTTTAGTTAGGAAATGAAAAGATGAGTTTTAGCAACAGCTCTATTAGTATCTGTAATTTAAATAATAAACAATATAAATAATTACATTTATATTAAAACTACTTCTAACATTTTAAATCACTTTTAACCATTTATGTTGCAATCCATGTCCTAAAAATGTAAGGACAATGTGTACTTATGCAGAACTAGTAAGGGAGTTTCCATGTATTCACATGTTAAACCATAAATGTATATTGTATTTCATAAGAAATGTGTATATCTAGACATAAAAGCTTTAGACTTGAGTAAAATTCTCCCTATTTAAAAATATTTCACAGCACTATTTTCTTGAGAAAGGCTTGATTTAATAGTCATCTTAGCAATTTATGGTCTAATTTTGTTGGTATGCTACTAAGTCAAATATCTAAAACAAGTCCCAAGAACATTTATATTGAAATGTTCAAGATTCATTTTCTTTGACAAATGAAACTTCAAAATTTAACCTATGTAAAGAAATTTCTTACAGTATTCTACTCATTAAAAAGGGAAAAAACCAACCAAACAAACAAAAAGATAAAAAGTATTTTCAAAAATTCCAAAACAGTGACTTTGCTCCTATTTTATATTGAGAACATGTAAAAGAATATTATTTAACATTTAACAAAATATTTTTAAAGTTTAAAACTCAACTACTATTAGTTATTTTAGAGGGTACATTCTTTTACAAAATAAGAGTATTCAATTTAGTTATTACTAGTTATGTCTACAGCCCCATGACAAAGTTAGGCTGCTTTAAAACACATATAGCTAAAATTGGGATGATCATACCATTAACATTTAGGAGATAAACAAGGTACATTCCATTAAATATACTTCTCAGCCTTCACTTTGCATGACAGATATGTGATGTGCCAGTGGTTATATTATATTCTTCCTTCCATGCATGCACCTCCTGCCGAGACAGCAGACTACAGAAGCTGACCCTTACTGAGACCATCTTGTCTCTTTGACAAAGCTCCTTTTTAACTTCTTACTTACTGGTTACTTCCTGTGATGGAGAAAAACTTTAGCTCAGCTTGTGATAATTTCACAGGCCCTGAGGACCCTGACCTTAATAGCCTCAAGGTCAAAAGTCAAGTCTTGTTCTGAAACATCTGTGTGCTTTATATTAAAGTAGAACAAAAGTAGAGAAATATCCACCAGTGTGACGAGAGAGACAGGAAAAATAGCAATGACACACTCATCATCTGTTACCCTTGCCATGTCAAGTCTGTTATTAAAATTGTCCCAAATAAACTAAAATTACATATAATCTGTACCCAGAATTTGAGGTTATCTTTTAAAAAGTCTTCAGGTTACCTTCAATACACACAAAACTACTTACAATGAGAATTCAAGTTTTTTTTTCAGATTTGGGTGTTTTCTTAATTTTGCAGATTCAGCTTGGTATGTTAGCTACAATTAAGTGGAATTTTATGTTCTTAGCATTGCATTTAAAAACTCATAACTAGCTAATAAGAAAAGCCATATTATATTTATGCTAAATATCACATGAACCATTTAAAAAGACATTAATATAATAAAACTACTGCATATAATAATACATACAAGTTAAAAATTATGATGTTGCATATGTTGATAAATACTATAATGTACAGATTTGGGACACTAAGGGGTGCTTAGAAATAAATGGCAATTTAAATCATTTGGGGAAATAAAATTATTGCAGTAATTTTGTAGTTTAATATTTGTGAAAAAAGGTCAACTAACAGCCTTATATTCAGGTGTCAGTTTTTTCACTCCTAAAAAAGTATGAGAAATTACACCAAGGAAGGTGAAATGGCAACTGGAATATACTTAATTTCCAAAACAATTTAGTATACATAAACTCCACATTCATTTAACAGCCCCCAATATTTCTAAACTTTTAAATATGTTTCCAAATTTGGTGGGGGTGGAGGGAACTGAATCAGTCAACATTCATTATATAGTAGTAATAATTTTTTTAATATCAAAATTCACTGACATAGACATTAATGTTACATTACTGTGATTTTTAGGAGTGGCGTCACTTTAATAAATACCTATAAGTATGTGTATATATAGACATATATGTGTTTATATGTATGTATAATATATATTTCAATATATAAAGATTTTATATCACATCAAGAATAAAACTGGCCCTCATAACACTGCAATAAATGACATAATTCAGGAAAAAATATTTTTACCCAGTGGATAATACCTTAACTCAAAACAATCAGATTATTTTCAATGCAAAGATTTTTTATGACCAATTTACATATGACCAATTTACATATGCTCATTGTAATTAAAGTACAGATGACTCAAGCCAATCTTTCAAAATATGTTTAATATTAAATTATTTTGATTCTGAAAAATTGAAGAGAAATGACCAATTAGTTTTTAAGTCCTATTAGTTTTTAAAATATCATAAGGGTTGAGTTTTTTTGGAGGGGTGGGTGGGAGGGGATAAGACCAGTGATTTTATTACTGTGGTCAGTCAGTGTGGAACTTCCCCCTGATGCAGTGTAGTAACTTGAGAGTCTTCAATAGTAGCTTGGAAGTACCAAGATGTTAAGTAATTTGCTCAGGGTCATACAGTATATGCCAGAGGTAGTACTTGAATCCAAATCTTGCTGGCTTTTAGGACATTCCTCAGACTACTATATTATACTGTTTGTAACATAGGTTATATACTACTACTAAATAAGTACAAATATAAAATATACTGTAAAACACATAGATGCATTGCAATGTAGAAAACAAGCGAGTAATTCATTTAAAAACAAGTTATTAGAATGCTTTTATTAGGCTGTTTTTTACCAAAGGAAATTTTTTAAAAATATGAGAATACATTTGTACCTGGAATGTTTTACCTATATTCTTTGCAAAATATTTTAAAGAAACAGATGATACCTTAAAAATAAATTTGTAATCATGAGTAAAATCTGAGTATGGGCTTACCAGCTCAACAAAGGCAAGTCCTCCATAGCTGTGAGCAACAAAAAATGTATTCTCAGCTGCAGAATGAATTATGAAGTGATCCCATACATAGATTAAATGTTCTTCAGGAGAGCCATTGTCCTAAAGAGGGAATGTGAAAATTATTACAAATTGTATCCAATTATTAACACAGTATTCTGAAAGTAAGTGTATGCTAGTCTAATTATTTGTTTATACATTTTGTTAAAAAAACCAGAAATATATTTATTGTAAAATCACAAAGTCTAGTAAAGGAAAAATAGCAGGTGTTTGAGGCAAATGTAATCAAGCTATTGTCACATGGCATAAAATATGATGTGTTATAATTCTAATTAAAAGATTATTTAATTTAATATGCAAGGTTTTCAGAAAATCTTAAATTTTTTCAAATATTATTAGTAATTTAGGGACTTTCTCTTTTACAAAATGGAACATTCTACTTAATTATTACAAGGGTCTATTTTTCCAACTCTGTGCCAAAGTTGGAGGTAATAACAAAGTCACCTTGATGAGGAAATTTGTAACATTCTTTTAAAGTATATAGAGTTGCAAAGGAGGAATCGAGAGAAAATTGCATTCTTAATATATATTATTTAAAAGAAAATCATACCAATTACAAATTTTTACCCAACTTTCTGATGAAAAAATTTAACATGATAAGTTTAACAATACTTTTATTTTACTATCTGAAAAATTTTTCACTCCAGTGAAGACTACCTGATTAACATACATTTCTTTTTGATTATTTAAAAAAACAATATTCTTTTATTCCTTAAACAATTTTCTAAATATAACTTCCTTTTTAAAAAATGGAAGCCTATACAAGACAAACATAGGGATTTATAATCCACCCAACTCAAAGCCATGTAGTATTTATTTTAATATGGGAGTTTTCTATAATATGATTTTCTTATTGTTATTTCTATTTTAATATGTTCCCTCTATATTTACATATCTTATAATTAACACCCTGAATTAAGTGATATAGCAAAGAGTTCCTTAATAATTAAATTTACAAAATTACTGAGATTTAAAGTGAAACATGATGAAATTCTGTTTTTAGTATTATCTAGGTAACTTTAAAATTAACTAAAAAAAATGAACTGCTGATTTCCTGGATGTATTTTATTTGGCATCAGACACCTTTGGAATGTGGATGTGACATACTTAAAAAAAAAAAAACTTTGAATATTCTGTAGAGCACATATGAAGTGTTCTATCTATAAATAGGGTGAGTAGCCTTTTCAAATGAAAAAAGGGTAATTACAAATAAAATATGGAGCATGTTTAAATAATGCTCAAGGTTTATAACCTTTATGGCATAATACCTCTATAAGGCATTATATTATTATTACCATTTTACAGATGAAAAAATGGAAAAGTAAAACAGATCCTATCCTCAAGTAGTTTACATTTTGTATGGAAGGACAGTAACACATGTATTTACTTGCCTAGATGGATGTGTACACATACATTCAAAATATATACATATATACAAAATAAATACAAGGCAATTGGCAGGGAGAGAGAATTAGCGGATGGGAGCAAGAAAGGCCTCATATAGAAGGCATAAGGCTAATATTAAGTTATCTATTGGTATCAAAGCCCAATACATAAAATTATAAAAACACATTAAAAGGTACTGAAGAATTTGATTTTGAAAAGTTAAAAGTAGTACAGAAAACAGAACCCATGAGAACCCATTCCAATCTAAGAAAACTGTTCATATGAATAGAGGTTTAGCAATTCTTTAAATGGTGTTAGATCATCTTACATACTTTTATGGATCTGAGCAGAACCCCATATCTATATGTATGGAGTTAAGCGCCCTTAAAGATAATCTGGCTGAGACCACTCATTTTACATATGACAAAACCAAGGCTTGGAAAAATGAGATAGCTTGCTCAGGGTTATAAATGTAACAAAAGTTTCAAAACTGGGATTGAAGTTCAAGTTTTCTCATTCAAAATCCAGATTTCTTTTCACAGTACCATCTCACCAGGCAATAGGGGGTCGGAATTTGATACACAGTCAGTAATTAATAATAGATCCTAATTAATAAGAACTAATATTGGGATCTATTATGTTAAAGTACAGATCAATGTGATTTTTATAGATTAGATATATTCTTTAAAGCATGAATAAAGATAATTTTATTTCAATAAATCTTCAATATGTTTTTATATAAAAAACAAACCTCTCCAAAATGAAATCTAGTTAAGTTAGAGCCTTTTTTTACGTACTTCAATCATTCCAGAAAATACTCTAGTATTAAAACAGTACAATTGATGTTCATAATGATGACCAAGGGACAATAAAAAACATTAAATTATGTTTTCTATATTTTCATTTTAAGTAGGCAGAAAAATGTATACCATATTTTTCAAGATTCTCATCTAAAATGGCTAAATTTTTTATTCTAGTTACCGAGACAAATTTCAGCTATCTAGAAAACCTGAATCTATAGAGAGCTTCACTCCTTAGGAAGTTCTATTTTTATTGCTTTTACTTATTCTATTTATATTTCCATATGAATCTGCTAAGTTTGTCATTCAAAGAGGTCATTATTTTTTTGTTTTGCCACCCCCCAACAATAAATATTTCAAATGCCTGGTACATAGTAGGGACTTAATAAATGCTTACTGATTGCCTGATATTTCCTCATGGTATACAGATGTTCTCAAAGGCTATGTGCTGGCAGAGTATAAACTATAGTGTTAATAAACTTAAAAAAAATTTTTTTCCTAAATGAATAGAGAAACAGATTTTAACATTTGTTTCTTGGCATTTTGTGAACCAAATTCTCTCCCCCTCTCTGTGAGGAGGCAAGCAGAATAATATGTTATAAATGTGCTATAATGTAATATATAACTAATAAGCTTTTAAGAGTTGAAGTAGATGCCTGGTGATGGGCAGAATGTCTGTTGTCCTAGCACAGGACTAATTAAGTATAGAAAGGTTCTTCGCCAGGTTGGCCAGAAAATGATGATTTTGGGTGGGAGGCAATGGCAAGACTTGAAGATCTGCTTCCGTAGATGAGATATCCACACTAACCCCCCCAAAAATCAATATTATTTAATTATTATTAGAATAATTTTACTGCCAAAATACTAATATAAAAAATCCATATTTTATTCATAACAAATATATAGAATCTACCATCGAAGGATTGCATATGGATTTCATTTCCAAGGTGGCAGTTTTATATTGATTAACTGTATCTAAAGCTAGATTATTTAAGAATAATATAATATAATTGGTATATAAAAAATACAAATAATATTAAGTAGTCCAAACCATTGGGACATCCTGATAGCTAAATGTATGGAGGACTTAAAAGAATGGAATTCTGATGCCTTCAGAGGACAGGTTGAATTTACTAACGCATGATTGTCATCATTAATGGTTAACTACGGAGCAGAAGTGATGCAGTAACCAAAGCCTTATCAACTCTACCAGATTCTAACACAGAGGCATTGCGAGGTCTGCATTTATGATGGACTACCTGAGCTGATAACACACGGAATTATCTAAACAACATTTGCATATTTGTGTAATTATTTTCTAAGGTTAATTAGCTCCTGTAAAGCAGTCCGCCCTTTGAGACTGCTTTCAGTGACAGGTTCACATATTTTTTTGAACCAATGCCAAATTTGACAGATTTTCTTCTGTTAACTTGTTGCTGGAAAGTTATAAAATGACTAGTGCCATAATACTATATATATATATATATACATATATATACACACACACACACACACACACACACACACACACACACACACCTCTTTAAACTTCTTATTGAACTTAGAAAAAATTTAACTGAAAATAAAATCAATTTAATTTTCTTTTTCTGTGTCCAAATTTAAAGCTGGAATTCCAAGATTACTTCCACCCACAGAATTAACTATGCTTAAAGGAAAACTGATAGGCCTAATAATTAGCAAAGCTTATTTATGTATAAAGAAATCTGAGGCTGACACTTCCATGGCTCCAGACCAGGGGGCATCTGTTTAATTGTGTCACTAGTTTTCAGTTACATCCTGTAAGAAATTCATTACCATTCCATTCTTTTCTTCATTTTTAATAGTATATATTTTAGATTCAAAACTGAGAACCAGGGAATGATTACCCCTACTGAAATATAGGGAAGAAATACCTTTTTGGATTATCAGAATAACAAAAAATTTAAGTCAAAGTATAATGATTTAATTATTAAGTATAAAGACATGAAAAATCATTGCTTCCTGATTCTCACAAGATGAGCTTATCGAACTGCAATGAGAGGAAGAATAAAATAGGTTGAGAAGAAAACTGAAACTATTGAGATCATGGATTTAGAAATGGAAGAAATCTTAAAGACCAAAAGGACTACTTTCTTACAAATAAGGAAACTGTGACTTGTACAGAGTCATGAAGTTACTAAATATTATTTGGTAGGTAGAACAGGCAAGTGCTTAGAGCAAGATTAGCAAAAATAAAACAGAAATGAAGAAAATGGCAGAGGGCATATAGGAATGTACCACTTGCTTTTCTTCTGTAATACACTAGTAATAATTTTCTAGACAACCTCATCTTAATGGTACTGCCAGCTAGTTCAATCAAGTTGTGCAGGTAGAAGAGGTTGCTGGAGTCTTGGTGGCTAAGGATTTCAGAGGTCTTACTCTACCACAACATTAAATGGGCTAATGAGATGATTTGTACAAATGACACAAACCTGTATATTTGATTCCCTGACAAGCTGAAAAAGAGAGAAAAATGTTTCACATTCACAGATTGAACACTAAACCTTAGCCTACTGTTTCAAATGTGTATGTAGTTCGGTCAAGAAATCAACAAAGGAATTATGTGCCAGAAATAGGGCAATTATCTCTAATTTTACACAGCTGGAAAATAAGAAGCCCAATTTGGTAACAGCTTCATGGATTAACCATGGAGACTACTAATCCCTAATGTATTTACTCAGCAATCTCTTCACCCCATCAATCAATTTCTCTACTGTAGTAGGGTGTACAGACTGATTCACCAGCTTCAATTTTGGGAACCATTCAGGGATTTCTCTTTAACTTCAGTCTTTTATGACAGATGGCACCCCTGCCCTTCCTCCAACATTCTGTCACAACATTCAAAAGACTTAAAGTCTGCCCCATCAAGCAGATAAGGGAGGAATAGAGAAAGCTGAGGATTGTCCTTATCTATTGTCAGGGGTAGCCCCTAGGTTAAGAAACTCTAAGGTGGAAAAATACTTGCAATACTAACTCTGCTTTTCATTGAGCCTGCAATTGCAAATGGCAGACATTGATTTACAACAGCCAGAGAACTAAAAAACAGAAAGAACTGAGGCAGGGAATCAGTGTACAGACCTGAAAGAAAGTGTACTAGAATCAATCTGGGGGGTAATTCTGTTACCTTAAAGCTATGTGAGGCAAGAAGTGATGCTGATGAAGAGTAAATTTCCCAGTGTGGGAGAAGACTGTGACAGCTTTTTTTTAAAGACATCTAAAAGATTTTGAATATTACTAAAAAATATTTCAAGACAAAGGAAATCAACCAACACCTGATGAAACATAGAAACCTGAAGATTCTCAAAAGAGCATGGAACTGCAACATCATGTTTCAGCATGGTTCAAGAAAAAAGAAATTAGATAGGAACAAATGGCCGAAAAAATGGCCTTCGCAGCAAAAATAATTAGTAGAAGATTAAAAACTTGGTTCCAAGAGTGATAAATCTCTTTGAAGAAGGGGGAAAGAGGACTATTGAGAAACAAATGTATTGAGATGAAGCAATAAAAGAAGCAAAATGGAATAATGTTAAAAGAATACACAATCTCTACAGACAATCAAAATACATTGATCCTAAAGACAGGCACTAAAGGAATATAGTCTTCCCCAAAGAATAAGAAATGTCAAAAAACCTGAATCTGTAAGAAGTAATACAGAAAGACTGATAGTGTTGGTGAAGTATTGGCACACATGCCCAGCTGGCACTCAGGGAGCTGCTCCATTCCCCCTCTTCCCAGAGCCTGAAGCCATTTTTTGCATGCTCTGCCCTTCTGTCCAGCCTCCCAAAGCAAGCACTTCCTCCCTCCAGTCTCTTGGCAGGGGTGGGAGGGTGGGCTCATAGACAGCTTGAATTTGCTCTCTGGGCAGAAGAACTCGAAAACTTTTGCCAAAGCTGACCTAGGATGTCTGAATACAGAAAACAAAGCACTAATCAAAAGAATCCCCAAATTGCTTCCAGAAAAAAAAAAAACCAAACCAAAGAAAAACACTTTGCTTTGAACTCAAAGAAATGATTTAATAATTCCAATGACAAACAACAAATTCTGCAAATGACCAGTAGAAATACCTTAAAATATAAAGGAAAGACAATTCAATAACATAAGATTATTGTGCACCTACCAGAAGTCACAGAAGGAAATGTTATATTACTAAAAGCAAAGAAACTCAAGATACCACTCAAAATGACATACTCAGCAACCCTGAACCTAATCAATAAAGAAGAAAGATCAATGTTCAATAAAAGAAAAGCATTTGAAGTCTCAACAATAACAAAAGATGTGAGAAGATGGTCTGACCTGGAAATACTTTAAACAAGAGAAATACAAGAAAGATAAATAAATTCAGTCACCAAGGAAAACATGTTAACCAAATAAATTACTCCATTCTAAAGACTATTAAAAGGAAAAAAAACTAGAAAGATACCTAATGGTTGTTTTGTTTTTGTTTTTGTATTTTTTTTATGAAACAACAAAGGAAAGCCCAAGAAATGGGAAGTGATAATCAAGGAGAAGGCTTAAAACAGAGTGGACTAAATCTTTCTCCCTACCTCCACAGTGAATTAATCTGCAGGGCTAAATTGCAGAATAAGAGGGTACATAAAAGGGTACAGGGAGAGACAGAATGGAGGTAAAGTATGAGGTACATTAATCAAGTCCATAGTGATAAAATGAAAGGAAGGTAACTCCTGAAATATTTCAGCAAGAAGTACAGTCCATAGGCCAATGAGAGAGTTAGGAAAGGAAAAATGGAGAAAATTTTTACTCAATGGTAGGAATAGTTCTGTTGAAGAATACTCTCATGGGTGCCAGGGAGAGGTGGTATGAAGAGATGAAAATAGATTTTGTAATGGAAGACAGGAAGCTCAAAATAGATCTGATTTTAGGGATTTAGTGCACAGGAGACTATGAACTTTGGGACAAAGAAAAAATATATACTAGAGTGTTGTACCTCTATGGACATTATCTTGTCTCAGAAGAATGGTAATCAGAACTCTAGGGAGCAATTAGAATTCATAAGTGAGAGACAATGGACCTAAAAGGAAGATTGAATGGAAAATGGGAAATAAAATGATCATGGGAAGGGTAGAGGATAAAATTGGACAGGATTATTTGGAATATAAGGAAATTTCTATTATGAGTCAATGTTTCCACACTCATGGACTCCTTTAGCAAAGAACAATTCTGCAAATGAGATACAACAGAAAAAAAATGGAGAAAGAGGCAAAATCTACAAGGTCCAAAATAGAAATTGAATGGAATTGATTAGATTGATTAGAAGAAGGAAAATCAAACAGTTCTTTAAATGCTTAATTTCACAAAGAGATAAGAGAAGATATAAGTATAAATAATGAAAAAGAAATAAAAGTTAGAATAGATGGAAGAAGGAAGAAATTTCATGAAGAAGACAAAGCAAAGAAATTCTTTTTAGAAAAGGCACAGAAAAAAAAAACCCTAAAAGGCAAAACAAATTTGAGGTGAGAAGAACAAGAAGGTTTGGATTAACCACTTAACTGAGAGAGAAATAGGAAATGGGGGTGGGGGTTGGATAAGAAGGTAAGAATTCAATATCTAAATAAAAGGAAGAAAGAATAGGAAACAATAAGTTAAATAAAATCTCAAAACCAGAGAAATAGGAAATAGGGGTGGGGGTTGGGTAAAAAGGTAAGAATTCAATATCTAAATAAAAGGAAGAAAGAATAGGAAACAATAAGTTAAATAACATCTCAAAAACAAGGGAAAGGAGCCTTGAAATTAAGGTTGCCTTAAAGTAGATTAAACAAAACTAATCATAGGGATAAAGTACTATCTTAAAAGAGGAAAGGGAGAAAGATCAAATTTGGAAATTGTCAAATTGAACAATACTTTATGGATGAACTGGTAAAATCCATCACCACCACTAGAAAAATTTCATGGATAAATCAATAGCATTATCTTCACATGCCTATTTTATTTAATTCTAGGGAATTTGTTAAAAACAGATTTTCATTGTTTAATCATATTATGGGCAGATAAAGAATGATATCCTATTGTATAATATTAATAAGAGCAAGATAATGAATAATTAAAGATTATCACAAAGTGAGAGTTTGTGTCAAAATTAGTGTGTATATTCCTAATTATATGCAGAACTGAGGGCTCAGTAATATAAAATCACCATGTAAAAGGACTAAAATTTTGACTCTCCTTTGCCTCTGCTGCCCTGCATAGTTGCAACTCCACAAAACAAGATGCAGTCATCCCAGGTACCCTTAGTGGCCCTACCCACTTACTCCTGCTTCCTTTTCTGTGTTTTCTCCCCTTTTAGACTGTAAACTCATTGAAGACAAGAACTACCTTTTGATTAATTGTATTACCAGTGCTTAGCACAATTCCTGGCACATTACATGTACTTAATAAATAGTTATGGATTTGGATTGGATAAAAAATGAAAAGATAATATGAAATATATTTCCCCCATAGTACAAAGAGGTCAATCACAACATATTGAGAAATAAGTTATGAAAATAGAATAACTTTCCTAATGCCAAATTTTTTCCATTATTTATCTTTTATTAACATCAAAATGGCTCATAAGTAGAAGTAAAAAAATGCTGTTGTAAGGAAGGGAAGTCTGGTTTTAAAAAGTCACTAGATGCACAAAGACCAAAGAACTTTCATTCACACATAATCTTAAGAAGCTTTGAGTCTTTGTGTGGATCCATGGAGAACTATGATTTGTCTTTTCCCCAAAATTTAATGAATGGGTTATAGATATGTAAGAAAAATTACATGTCCTGCCTAGGTTCATGATGCGAAACTTTACTGCTTTTTTTTAAAAAACAAAAGCATAGGTATAGTGACAAATATGCGGTCCCATGCACTGGAAAGGAAGGCATAAGAGTCAGAGAAGATAGAAAGAAAAGTTCATTTACCCAGCAAATACTTATCTAGGCACAAGAGGAGGAAGTGGAGGAAGAGGCACCATTTAAATCATTGCACAGGTGGAATATAAACCTCTAAGTAGCACTAGTCATGGCTAAGAGCTGGAAGTTTGAATTCATAAAAGGTGTATTGTTGTGTGTCCTTTCTACACAGGGTTTGCTTAATTCAGAGCAGCTTCTCTAAGCTGTGTCTGCTATAACTATAAATTAACTGGCAGATTTTCCTTACTAGCAGGAACACTAAAAATGCTTCTCACTTCATTTTTTTTTAACATTGTTTCACAGGTTCTTTCAAAGATGAAATATTACAAGGGGTAATTACAATTTTTAAATACAAAATACAGCTTGTCAATGCCTTTGTTTTAAAAAGACCTTTCTCTCCTCTCTTATCTATACTCCCACCAGTTTGGCTCAGACTCCCATCACCTATAGCTTAGAATTATTTGAATGACCTCTAACTGGACTTCTTGCCTTCGGTTTCCTCCCTATCCAAGTCATTCTTTAAATGCCTGCCAAAATAATTTTCGTAATGTACAAGTCTATAAAGTCCCTGATTTTGCTCAACTCCCAGAGAATTATATGGTAAAATAATATTTAGTCTATATTTTAAGGCCTTTCCTTATCATGGCTCTAAGATTTTTCAAGTCTTAATTTCTCACTAGTTTCCATCATGCAAGAAACTTTCTGGTCAAATAGATTTAATAGTTCTTCTGTAAGTGCCTCCTATGTGTTCCCACCTCTGAGCACTTATGTAGGTTTTCAACCAGGGCTGGACCACATTCCCTCCTCATCTCTATCTGTGAAAAATCCTTCTTTTCATGGGAGGCCCAGCTCTGATATTACTGATTCCATGAAGCCTTTCCTGATTAACCTAAAATTAAAAATGTTCTCTTTCTTCTAGATTGCAGATCAAATTTTTCTTTTGCTTCTATCATAGGTTACATTATACTCATAATTATGTGTGTACCTGTTGTATTCCTAACTTGGGGCAATAATCTACTGGAGGGCAGAGATTCTGTGTCCTTTTCATCTTTGTTTCCCGGAGGCAGAGAAGATTGAAACTTAATAGATGCTTAATAAATATGGATTAAATTGAATTGAATTATCTAGTCTCCTCTTGGTTTAAAATGGCCTGTAAGTTATTTTGGAGCCAACAAAGTAGAGGCAAAGTTTTCATGAAAAATAACTACCAAACGCCATTATAGCATGATGTGGATATTTAGAAATCAAAGGAAATCCTTTTAAAGATATCAAGCCCTGCTTCTGTATACAAATGTAAATGTAAATGACTTGTCCCCAGCAAAATTGTAGGTATAGTTTGTTTTTTTAATTATACCATTAGGAATTGACTGCAATAAGAATCTCTCAAAGGAAATTTAAAGAAAATCTATTATAGACATAATCCAAGAAAGAAGTACTCAGATGAATAGCATTTTTTCCAGAATCAAGCTTTAATCTTTTAGCTGCTTTTTAAATTTAATTTCTTTGTAAATGAATAACTATATCTATGCAGCCTGGAAGTTATATAACATGTCACATATTTTATTATAATATACCATGAGTCCTAAAAGGCTATGTACTTCAATCTTTAAAATATTTTGCATCTAACAAACCTTTTGAAAAGACATGCATGCAATTTTACTCAAAGCCTACCAAACTATCAAAATAACTGAATGTAATAAAACCTATCAATTATAAGACCAAATAAAAAATATTTACCTTTGTTTATGTTGAAAAAATGATATATAAAACAAATGAAAAGATGGTAACATAGTTTTAAAATCATATTGAAAAGAGTGAATAGGAGATTGAAAATAGTTTTATATCTTAAAATATGATTCACAATGATATTAACTGTCAATATACTTAAATTTCGTTAAACTTTGCTTAATATATTTAAATTTTGAAATTAAGCCTGGTTAAATCCCCAGTCTTGCAAATATACATTCAGCCATTAGAACTAAAAGAAGAAAAAGCCCAGTATGGATAAGTGTAATATATACATATTATTACTATAACTGAAAATCTACACCTTATTATTTGTGTAGAACATCCCAATTCTATATAACTTTTCAACAAATCCTATACTAAAAAAGTTTATTCAGTGACATAGCTATTCTCAGTAATACAAAAATCTAAGACAATTCCAAAGGTCATAAGATGAAAAATGTTATCCATATCCCGAGAAAGAATAGATTAAGTCTGAATGCAACTTTTTTAACTTTATCTTTCTTAGGGTTTAAAAATTTTTTGTCTGTGTTTTCTTTTACAACATGACTATTAAGGAAACATATTTTGCATCACTGCACATGTATAACCTATATTCGATTGCTGTATCTCAATGGGGGAAAGGAAAGAGAAGAGAATTTTGGACTAAAAAAATTTTTAATGAATGTCAATTGTTTTTACATGTAATTGGAAAAAATAAAATATTTTTAAAAGTTGGTTCAAGTAAACTTTTTAGTAGAATCTTATTTTACCAAAATTTTAGTCACTAATGATCTCATAACTTAAATCTTGATGCTGACTTTTTTTTCTCTGATTAAGTTTTCTCTGATTAAGAATATACCATAAAAAAGTATAATGAGACATTCTTTTATTAATGCCTAAAATTATCTTATTACATACTTACTGTGGGACTAACAGATAAATGTGGTAGAGATAAATTTTAGCATTACATTTCTTTCATATAGGAATATCTGATAATCAGGTCATCTGTTCTGGGGTCTGGAAAATAGCAGCTGTGGTAAATAATACTGAATATGAAAATCAAGCAAAAAAATTCAAAAGTTGAGTACTCTCTTGGCCAATAATTCATGAAATCCTTGGAAGTCTAAGAAATGGAAAGGCTATTAATTCACATAATGGGTCAGATTCCTCCTTACTATTAACTCTTTCAGGTCAATACTCAATGCATTAGAAGAATCAAATGACTTAAATGTGTCTTAATGCCAACAAAGATTAATTACAAGAATTAGGCCCTGTGTCAAATTAGGGAGAATAAAAAAAGTAGAGAGAAACAAGTCATCATAACCATCAAATCATCATTCTCTACAAACTATTTTTGGGCCATCCACTGAATTCCACGCTATGATAGTAGATATTTCCTGCCTTTATGGAGCTCAGAATATAAGACATATGTATTGAAATGATCACAGAGAGTATTTATCTCAGGTGAGATTTACATAATCATTAAAATAGTATATTTAATATAGTACATCTTTCCTCTCAATACTGTGAGAAACCTCCCAAGTTAATATGACAATCCAAGAAAACTAAATCACAACTCTATAAAGAAGAAAAAAAGTAATCATGAAAAATACCTTTGAAATGTATTTTATCTTTTTCATCTTCTGTTGAACATATATGGAAGACCTTATATAACTTTCTAACTCCTATAATGATTACCAACTATTTCTTTTTTCTAACATATACATAAATGTGTATATATATATATATATATTCACTTTCCTAATCCTTAGAGGCATATACAAAAAAGCATAAAACTCCTAAAAAAATCTAAATTTAGGATTAATCAGATATATACCTATGCTGGAAGATGGCTAGGTTGTTATGTGATATGGAAGAAAACTATAGCCTAAATGGATGACTATAAAGTCAGTCATGAGTTCAGATTTTATGTATGCTATAATTATAAGAACAATAGGAAATCTTCAACAAGGACAGAAATAGCTATATTAAAAAGCATCAATTATAACTTCTGCTTGCTTGTTTGTTACCTAGATTTTGTTAGGGGCCCCTCAGGATAGGGCAATGATGGTGAACCTTTTAGAGACAGAGTTCTGGGCCTTGCCCCCACCCTACCTTCCAGACCATGTGCTATGCCCCCCAGCCACCAAAGCTGGGTATGCCCCCCCTACCCTTACCTGACACGGGGGAGGGAGAAAGCACTCCCCTTGGGCTGCTTGGCAGAGGTGTGGAGGATATGAAAAAATGTCATTAAGCACAGTGGAGAGGGGGAAGGCAGCCAGACGCCCTCTGCTTTTCTAGTAATAAACTCGGGGAGGGGCATTGGGGGGAAGGGTGCCGAGTACCCACAGAGAGTGCATTGTGTGCCATATTTGGCACACATGTCATAGGTTCGCAATCACTGGTATAGGGCCTTTCGTGTGGGGGAAAAAAAAAGCAAGTCTAAATGGGATATAGAAAGAGCCCTAAGGTATAGATCTTAAAGAGGGTTTAGGGTGAAAATTACAACTCTAATAGCAGATTTCCTAAGATATAAAACTGAGAACAAACTACTGCCTGCACTGCCTTGCCCACAGATATTTCATCCCCTCTATTGGCATGGATTGACAAAGTGCAAGGAGGTGTGTCCCCTGGAAAGAATTGGATAAAACATGCTGGAAGCAGCCACAACTCATTCTAGACAAAACCAACCTTCACTCTGGATGATATCTTTGTGGTATGACAGAGAGAGAGAGAGAGAGAGAGAGAGAGAGAGAGAGAGAGAGAAATCAAGGATATTTCAATGTGTATTGTTTTATTTTGGCATCAAGAGAACAATGTTTTAGTGGTGGAAGAGACTGATTAACCCTTGACAAAAAATGTGCATATAGCATCTATTTTTTTTGGTGTAGTGTACCAGCTTTTTGGCAACCCACATGAAAACTTGACATTTACTTACTCTGTTCCATTTTTTAATATAAAGCTTACAGTGACATATGTCCAATTAATACCACTACTGATTAACAAGGAGGGCTTAATATGGGAAAACAACTTCATAATTATTACAAATACTATAATAGAGCCAGCCTTATAGGCAGAAAAAGCAAACTGGTTGCCATGGTACATGAACTATGTTCTTATGAATCTTCCATTATAAGAAGGGCCTTCTCCTTTATAGGCATTAGGCCAATGTGACTTATATGTGGGCACAGAGCCCCACAAAGGCTTCCACCTTGGGCTGAGTTGCAAAAAAACTAGCAAGATTCTTTTATCCTATAATCCTATATCCTTTTATCCTATATTCTCCTGAGTAGATTCATTAAAGAGGCAACCCCACAATCTCTTCCTCAGTATTGTGGCAAAAGAAGTAGACAGGCTATAGGAAGACATGGGCTCTTACTTTGATTTCATAGTCACTATGTGTGACATTTTCAAATATAAGAAATGGTCTCCTAGCCATATCTTACAGTTTTACTTTCAAGTAAGGTTCCTTCCAGCTAAAAAGGCCACATTTTAACTTTAGGCTGTCCACTGTCAGATGATCATACAATGCAAACATATAGACACTCAACTTAGACTAGTCTCACCTCTATGTAGCCATAAGGGATAAAATGGGTAGTCTAGCAAACAGCTAGGTTCCACCTTAAGCACTGAGGATGTATGAAGCATTCACCACAGGCTAAACATTATTTAGCACATACAAACAGAAGTCACTCTTACTTCAGTGAAGGAATTTGCATTCTAAAAGTGCTTTTTCTTCCTTTCCCTGAATAGCTACTGCACCATGAGGAAGAAATAGTCTTACTTCAAACCCCCATTAGCAACTTCCTAGCCTTAATTTATCTACATAAGAGAATAAACACTTAAAAAAGAAGAGTGTTCATGTCACTGAAGACAAGATTCTTGCTTAGCAGAAAAGCCAGTGGTCCCAGCTGCATCCTAATGTGCAGAATAGGTCTAATTTGAGGAAATTCTGGTCTTTGTAACTGTCTGTTAGTTTTAAGGATGTCAAGTGATCTCTCAAACTACATAAGCAACGAAAGACAGAAAAACATTTCTAAGCATAAGTGAAATTGGCAAAATTATTTTTATATGAAATAAGGGTTCCATGAACTTGTTTTTTAAAAAAATTTTGATAATTGTATTTCAATATAATTGGCTTTCTTTTAAATCCTAGGTATTTTTTAATGCATTTAAAAACATTACTATGAGGGGAGGCCAATAGGTTTCACCAGCCTGTTAAAAAAGTACCAAAATACAAAAAACATTAAGAATTATTTACATAGAGCTTTAAAAAAATGAAAATGCTTACAAATAAAAAAACAAGAAAAAGCCATTTCTAATTAGATAAATAAGACTTTTATTTGTGAAATATTTGAGCAAACTATTTAGAGCACTAGAATTTCCATCATGTTATATAAACCTTCCATCCAAGAGTCTGGAATTCTGATGTCATAAAGATTATAGCTAAAAAAATACAGCAAAGGCAAAGCCACGTCTTTCTTATTTCCAATGCAAAGGCAAAGCCACATCTTTCTTATTTCCAATGCACAAATACTGTTAAAATATGAAAGACAATACCATGTAAGAGATCAATTCTAGGAAACGAACTTTAACTTGGATTCTGTAACAACACTTATGTGTTTTTTTTAGTTTTATTTTTTTAATCTTAACATATATTTTTTCTTTTTTCTTTTCTTTTTTAATCTGAACTTATTTTTTATTTTCTTTTTTTAATCTGAACTTAAATGTAAAAGAGAGAGACTATATTCATATACATAGCACACAAATAGAAGATTTCATATGAAACCATGAAGCTCCATTTCATACCACTGCTTTTTAAAAAAAGTATGTAATTCCACATATTATCTTCAAAATATCTGCTTGCCCTCCTGTTCTTTTCTGTTTGTTTTTTTAAATGTTATAATGGCTCTCTTTTTGTTTTTGGCATCACTTTTGCCAACTTCCACCTGCACCAAACTCACTCTAATACACACACACACACACACACACACGCACACACGCACGCACACATACATGCACACACGCAGAAATAGGCATAGTATAATGAAACAAATATGCACAGTGGCCATGTACAAAAACAACTCTTTTTGCAAACTAAATACATGCATCTCTTTTACACTGAGGTGGATGCAATGCTTCATCACAGGTCTTCTGGAGACATTAAGGATCATTACCTTAATCAGAATTCTCAGATCTTTCAGAACTGATTTTACTACTTCTGTCCTCCCATAAATTGCCCTCTTGGTTCTGTTTATTTCACTCTGCATTAGTTCATACTTCTAAGAATTTTCTAAAACTATCATATCCTTGGAGACAGCTGTGTTTCCTTAGAAGGCTGTGTTTTGAAGACAGTTTACAAGATAATGTGAAATGAAAATCCTGAGTACAGGGGGCTTTTTTTCTGGGAGTTTGGCTATTTCCATATTTTCATATGAGTAGAAACATAAGCCAATATCCTGTGGAGATGGCAGGGTCACGTGAAGGTTCTTTAAGGTTAGAGAAGACCAAGTTTATCACCAGCAAGGAATAAATCAATAGATGGGGAGAATCTGAAGATGAGTAAGAGAAAGAAGAGATGCTCAAAGGTACAAGTTCCTATAGAAGATGAAAGAAAATGGAATCAATATGGCAAATACAGTGGTTTAACTTGGCATAAAAGGGTCATCTCTTCTGTAAGAGTCTGTTACAAAGTAGAGAGAATAGGAAGCTATAAGAGTTTTGAAATAAAGAATAAGAGGGAGTTCACAATGGCTCATTTCTATTTTCCTAGTAAAAAAGAACACAGCTAGGAGTGGCATGGGAAGGGAATGGTGTACCTGGCTTGAGAAGAGATAGTTTGGAATAGCGCTGTGGGGAAAAAAGAGAAAAATAAAAGGATTGCCATGCAGTTGTGAGGGATCAGCTATGATTAGGTAATATAAATAAAAGATTTAAGGAGAACATTAGCAATTGAACCACTTTGGGGATGTGTAGGGGAGTGAGAATCAGGAAAGACATCACGTTGAAAATGGCACTCAAGTTATGTCTATGAAGAATGGAGAGGGAAGAGACATGAATCAGGAAAAATAAACAAGAGGTGATGAGGGGCTGAACTAAGGTAGTGGCTGTGTCTTACTCTTGCAATTTAGAAACTTGTTTCGTGGCCTTCCATATTTTCTACACCTGGGAGATAAAAATCTTCATTTGCATAGTGTTTATGTGGGAGATTAAAAGCTGATGCTAATGATTTTGTTTGTAACTAATAGCGAAATGGCAATAGGTGGTATGTTTATTAGGGCCGGCCTAAATTCAGGGAAGTTCATCTCTAAAGGTATGTCCATCAAATGAAGAGGTTCCCCCCACCCTGCCACCCCAGCCACAGTAACTTAAAAAAATCTGCTACTAAAAACATAGTGATGTTATGATCTTTGTCAGTGGGGAATAGTTATCCATACTAATGAAATCACGGAGTCTAGAAAGTACTGATGCTCTTATATATTCTCTGCTTTTTACATTTCCTCATAACCATTAGTTATCATTGATTCTCTTTATTCAGAAGGAAAAAAAAGACAAAAACAAAACCATGAGTTATAATTAAAGAGCCCACTGCTACTTCAAAGCTTTTCTCTGACATGGGAAGAGGCTGTCAGCAATGCAGAGATTATTTAAAAGTAAACTCTTAAGAATGCCTCCAAATAAGAAAATTCAATATGATTAATGTTTATTCAGGGTGGGGTATTGCAGATACACAAATACAAAAAGAAATCAGCCTCTGACTTCAAGAAGCTTATTATGAGGGCATATGATGTGTACACTGATAATTATGCTATAAAGGTAAAGAGTGAAAGGGACAAAAAGATCAACATGTGCTAAGAACATTTGAGGAAGAAGAGAACATTAATGTGCATGACAGAAGTTTAATAGAAGACCATAGGAAGAAGGTGATACTTTTTGCCTTAGAGGTGAGGAAGGTTTGTTTCTTCTCAGAACAAATGATCTAAAAAATTACATATTTTTACATGTATTTATGATCTATTCCTCCAACTCCCTCTCTCATTTAACAATTACACCACCACCAAAAAAATACACCCCAAATACATACATCATCATAAACATACACAGGAAAGCAAAATAAGTTTCCATATTGTACATATTTGAAAATGTATAACTTGTTGCATTTTAAGTACATCACTTCCCTGATAAGGCGTGTGTGTTAAATTTCATCTTCAGTCTTATAGACTAGTAATTCATTTCATTAATCAATGTTCTAAAGTCTTTCAAAGGTGTTTTTCTCCAAAATTTTGTTGGCATAGTATAAATTATTCTAATTTTGCTCACTTCCCAATGCATTGGTCCATAGAGGTCTTCTTGTCATCTTCTGAAATTGTCCATTATATCATTTCTTGTGACAATATTCCACTGCCTTCATATAAAAGTGTTTGTATAGCTATTCCTCACTAGAATGACGTCATCTAAGTTTCCCATTTTGAGCGATTATAAGAAGAACTGCTATAAATATTTCTTCTATAGATCCTCTCCCTCTTTCTTTGAACTTTTTGGAGTATAGGCCTACTATAGCCAGTTCACAAGGCATATATTTTAGTAACCTTTTGGGTATAGTTGTGAACTGCTTTCTAGAATGGCTAGAAGGGTTGTATTTTTGTACACATATCTAATAGTTGTAAATGTATCCAAGGATCGGCATAATTTAGTAACTTTGGTGACACAGTTCCAAATTGTTTTCCAAAATTGCTGGGCCAATTCAAAACTCCATCAATGGTATACAAGTTTGTCTGCTTCCTCACAACCTCTACAATGTTTATTTTTCTCTTCTGTCACTGATGCTAGTTGGGTGGGTGTGAAGTAGAACCTCAAGTTAGCTTTATTTACATTTCTTTAATTATTAGTGACTTAAAGGAGTAATGTCAAACTCAAATAAAAATGGGGGACATAAAGTAAGCAAAATGATCACTTATTCACGGTATAAGGACTGCATAATGACTTAATTTTAAAGTGTAATATCTGTTTTATTGTATTTTTCCTTATTTAGTTAAACATTTTCTAACTACATTTTAATCTGGGTTGGGCCACACTCAAGAGTGTTACTTGCCACATGTAGCCAGAAAGTCCTGTGTCTGGAACCTCTGATTTAGAGTATTTTGTCATGTGGTTGCTGACAGCATGGACTTCTTTCTTCAAAAGCTACCTATTTATACTGTTTGATGTCTTATCAATTGGAGAATTGTTTTTAGTATTACAAATTTGAAGCAGTTCTTTATCTATCTTGGAAATGACAATTTTATCATAGAAACTTACTACAAAGATGTTTTCCCATATACCTCTTTCTCTTCTAATTTTAATTCCATTGGATTTATTGGTGCAAAAACTTTTCAATTTTACATAATTAAAATTGTACATTTTATTTTGTATGATACTCTCCACTGATGTTCAGATGTGAATTCTAAACCTATTTAGAAATTTGAAAAATAACTTCTTTCTTGATCCTCTTACTTATGATGTGACTTTTTATATGTAGGTAATGTATCCATTTGGAATATATTTTTGTATACAGTGTGAGGTTATTAATCTAAATCTAATTCTGCCAGACTTCTATCCAGCTTTCCCAGAAAGTTTTTATCAAAAAATTGAGGCATTTTCCCAGAATCTGAGGTCTTTTGAGTTTATTGACCTACAAATGACTGTCATTGTTGGAAACTCAGAAGAGGAAAAGAGGCTCCTCAGTGCCAGAAGTTATCATTTTATATAAAGAGGGGAATGGTTTTTAGTACAGAGACACAGTCCAATGTGCAAAGATGCTCAGAGGAAGTGAGTCCTTCTATGTAGCTTGGCAAATCCAGATCAGTGAGCTCCAGGCCCCAAAGAAGTGTGAAATAAGGAATGCTGATAAATTGGTAACCTTGAGATTGCTAAAGCAGTTCACTGACTCTCCCCTTGATTCTGTCACCAAAGCCTGAGAATAGTCATGTCGTATAGACAACAAAGTTTAGAGTGGAAACATTTTATTCTTGTGACAAAAAAGTGTAGTTCTGGAGATTTACTCTATTCTATATATGCTGCTCTGCCTGGTTTCAACTCCACTAAACAAGATGCCTCTCCCAGGATAAATTCATCACCTCTAATCTTACCACTATGTGGCTAAATCAAGCCTTGATTGGCACCACCTCCCTCAGCCTCTTTTCTCCTCAGACTGACATAATAGAACAAGTAATGAATGAGAAACCAAGAAATTTGAGTTCTAGTCCTGCCTCTCTGCCGTTATCAAGTCGGGTTTTAGGCAAGTCACTGTTCTTTCTTGAACCTTAGTTAGGTTTCTCATCTGTAAAATGAAGGAGCTGGAATAAATGGTCTAGGGTCACTTCCAGATTGAAAAGTTTGTTATTTCCTTTATGGACAGTTTCTTAGCCAATGTTAAGAAACATAGAGTTTTAGAACCAGAAAGAATTATTAGGTCCAATCTAGATCAGAATCATCAACCCCCTTATAAGTGGTCATGGTCATTCTGCTTTCATTTGAATATAAACAAACATTTGTAAAGCACTTTCAATATGATTAATATTGGGCAAAGGAGTGGGGATACATGGAAAAGAACCAAAACAATCATCACTTCAAGGTTTTACACTTTCTTTGAGACTTAATCAAATATTCTGCTAAACTACAAGTACAGCTTGTCAATAGTATGCCCCTAATCAACCAGTCTTGTAATCCTGTCAAAAAAGTGAAATAAGGTTAGTCTAACATAGTTACTTTTTAATGAACTCATGCTGGCCTGTTGAGATAACTGCTTCTTTATACAAGTGCTCACAAACCATCCCTTTCTAGAATTTTACCAGGAATTGAAGTTAAGTGCATCAGCTTATATTTAGATGACTCTACCCTGCCCTCAATGACTCTAAAGAAGAGACTAAAAGTGACAGGATAGAGAAAGAAGTTATTGGTTACTGCTGCAAAGGATTGCTCATCTTTGACACTGTTGATGAAAACTAAGGTTTTCCCGTGCAGGAAGAAATTAGCCTCAGGTTTACTTAGAAATTATACAGCTCAAATAATATTCAGACAAGGTAATTTGAGGATCTCAGAAAGAACAAAACCAGGTAAGAGGAAATAAAGGTTTCTGCCTGCCAATTTGTTTTTTTTTTAATTTCTGTCCAATATATTTTTATAATCACCAATTAGATATTTTAGTAATTTTAGCATAGCCATTTTACAGATGAGCATATTAAGGCAAGAAAAAGAAAGTGAAGTAATCAAAGTTAAAAAAGCAAATCAGTGATAGAACCTAAGACAAGCTCTCTAATTGAAGAATTGGCAACTTGAAGTTTAGTCTATTTTTCCTATTAAACTCACAGCAGCTGAATTTATATTGATTTATATTGATATCCCTTCTAATGAAGAATAAAAAAGAGAGGGAAAAGCAGCTCATATGCCAAAAGGTCTATAAAACTGTTCATACCCTTTGAACCAGCAATACCACTAGTAGATCTGTATTTCAGAGATTTTAAAACACTGGGGGAAGGTGAAGGCCTATTTATACATATACATACACACATACAAATATGTATGTGTGTATATATATATATATATTCATTCTTTTGTGGTAATAAAGAATTGTAAATTGAGATATCCATCACTTAGGGAATATCTGAACAAGTTGTGGCATATGATTGTAATGAAATACTATTATGCTGTAAGAATGCTGTAAGAAATGCCAAACCTGGAAAGATATACATGAATTGATGCAAAATGAAAGGAGAAAAGCCAGGAAAATATTGTACAAAGGGACAGCAATACTGTACAATTATCAATGTGAATGACTATTCTTAGCAATACACTGATCCAAGACAATTCCAAAGGACTTGTGTTGAAAAATACTATCCACTTCCAGAAAAAGAACTGATGAGTCTGAACACAGATCTAAGCATATTATTGTTTTTCCTATCTGTATTATTTACTGTTTTTGTCTATTTTTATATCATGACTATTATGGAAATATTATACATGACCATACATGTATAATTATATCAAATTGTTTATTATCTCAGGAAGAGGGGAAGGGAAAGAGAAAGAATTTTGAACTCAAACTTTTAAAAAACAAATGTTAAAAATAGTTTTTACATGCAGTTGGTAAAAAGAAATTATTAAAAATCTAAAAAAGAAAAAAAGTGATTCAACAAACCTAATCGATGTATCAATCAAGTCTGATAGTGGAAATAATTTTTCATATGCAAAGTTCCCCCCATCTCTGAAAAGAAAAGAGATACATTTTCTTATCTCACTGATTTATTACTTGTTTTAAGCCCAGTGATTTATACTAATCCTAAGAAAATCTGACTATGTCAGCAGTCAACAATTAATCATTCATCAAACATTAATTTAGGACTAACTATGTGTCAGGCTTGGTGTTAAGTGCTAGGGAGACAGAGGGTATCCCCTGTATCCCCTGCCTCCAAAAAAAAACAAAAAATAAAATTCAAAACCTCTGCCCTTAATAAATGTAATGGAGAAGAAAATATGTAAATATATAAGCATATACATACAGTCTATCTACATAATTTACAAATATGAAAGCTGAAGGGACCAAGAAAAAGCTTTCTGCTCTTAATATTGGTAAAGTGTTTAACACATAGTAGGTGCTTAATGTTTGCGTTTCCCTTTTCCCAATATTCTTCCCATTTTACAAATGAGGAAACTGGGGCACAAAGAAGTACCTTCAATGAGGTTACATGGACAAGATTTGAATCCAATGTCCCTGACTCTCATCTAGGGCTCTTTTGATGATACTCTTAGTGACTTAGGTAACTGATTTTAAATAATACAGTATTGCTTATCTGTAAGAATGGAGAACATTTCTCTACATTTCCTTATGTTGATGAAATCAAAGGTAAAGACAAAAAAATCAATAAAATAAAATGAAAACTAAAATATATGAGTACAATAAGTAAATACAAAACATATGCTTCTAAAGAGTCTGAAAAGTTATTTCTCTTGTGGATATTAAATACTTCCTGAGAAATGTTCTTTCTAAAAGTAAAAACTTATTTCATAAAAATGCAAAAGAAAACATCAGCACACTACATAAAAAAATTATTAAAAATTTCATATAATTGTTTGCGGGAGGGTGGTGGAGAGGTTAGATAGTGTTGTTTGACTTAATATGATATTGTCTGGCAAAATTAATGCTTAAAATATCAATATTCAGACTCATTTGGCCATTTGTACACATATTTCTCAAAGCTGATCAGTGAATCACATAGCATGTTGTGGTTTCACAAGAACTTTACAGAAACTACCTCATTTGATTCTCATAACAAGACTGTGTGGTAGTTACCATTATTCTCTTCCATTTTATAGATGAATAAACTGACGCTGAGTGATTTGCCCAGAGTGACAAAGCTGGTCAAGGTCAAAAGCAAGATCTGAAATCAGGTCTTCCTGACACCAAGTCTAGTACCCAGTGTTCTACCACCGGACCACCTAGTTGTCTGACATGTTTTTGAACATTAATATTTTTTTAAATGAAAATTTTTTCTAACATATGTAATCATACAATTTAAGTGCACAATGAAATGCTGGTACACTTTTTCTTGAAAAACTTAAAGTTTGTTTTATTTTTCTTTTTTCTCTTAATCTGTTTAGATGTCATAAAGAGAAATAGATATTTTAGAATGTTTTGGGTGCAAGAAAAGCAGGATTTTAGCCAAGAAGAATGAAGATTTTTCCATTGAAGCCAAGAAGAAACAATAAACAAACAAACATCAAAACACTTTGGTAAATCAACTAGTTAGATATTTTCATTGCTAGCTTTGATTTCAGAACAGCATCATTTGATTCTGTTAAAAAGATAAACAAATAGCATGTACTGACTATATTTTTCCCTTTAAAATATCTGTATATTACACATACCTATTCTACTTAATAGGAAAAAAGATGAGAATTAAAATTATTTTATTCAATGTAGTGATATCCATCATCTATTCAATTATAATGTTAATATTTAATTATATGTTGTAAAGGAATTTGGCTAACAAAAGGAAAAGAGATAAATAGCACCAGTTTGAGGGAATGGAGGGGGTCTAGTGAAAAAAAATTTTGAAGAAAAAATTTAAATAATAAGAGATTTACATATGCTTGAAGGCATTAGGAAAAGAACCACAAAATAGGGACAGGTCAGATTCAAAAGACAGTGGGAATAACTGCGGACAATTTGGAGAAAATGGGAAGAGATGTATAAATAGAAGTTAGCTCTTCTGGGCTCTCTTTTTCCATCCCTCTATTCTACTTCACTTGGTGATTTTATCAGTTTTCATGATTTTAATTATCATCTCTATTCTGATAATTCTCAAATCTAGCTATCCAGCTCTGTCTCTACCGATCTCTAGTCTTACATCTCCAGTGACTTTTCAGGAAACTCAAACTAATATTCAGTAGATATCTTAAATTCCACATATACAAAAATACACTAATCTTCCACCCTTCATCTTCCTCAGTTCCAAACTAACCTATCACTATGGAGGGCATCACCATTTTCCCATCACCCAGGTTCATATTCTAGGTATCATCTTTGATTTTTTACTATTTCTCACCCTCCTATTTCCAATCTATTACCAAAGTGTGTGGATTTTACCTTTTGTAACACTTCTTGAATTTTCTCCCTTCTCTCTTATGATATTGCCACCACCTAAATACAGGTCCTCATGACCCCACATCTACACTATCTTAATAGCCTGCCGCTTTCATTTACCTGCCATAAGTTTCTCCTGTATAGTCCATTCCTTACTCAGCCACCAAAGTGATTTTCCTAAAGCAAAGGTCCAACTATTTTACCTCCCACTCAATAAACTCCAATGACTTAATATCACCTCCAGAATCAAGAACAAAATCTTCTGTTCAGTATTCAAAGACTTTCATAATCAAATCCCTGTCCCATTTTTACCAATATTCTTATACTTTTACATCCATTAACCCACCCCACACACACACACACACACACACACACACACACACACATGTACTCTTCCAATAAGTGACACTCATCTTCTTTGTTCTTCTAACAAGACGCATTATCTCTCAGCTTTGGAGATTTTCTCTTGCAGCGTCCCCCCCACCCCATACCATAAATGCTCTCTCTTCTCATCTCTGCCTCCTGGCTTCTTTCAAGTGCCAATTAAAATCTCACATTCTTTAGGAACCTTTCCCAATTTTTCTTAATTCTAGTGCTTTCTTTCCATTATTTCCTATTTATCTTATGCTTAAGTGTTTGTGAATATTTTTCCTGCTTCTTGTAAGACTCCTTTGTAAGACTGTGAGCTCCTTGAGAGCAGGCACTGTCTTTGGCCTTTCTTGACATTCCTAGAGCTCAGTACAATGTTTCGCATTTGGAAGATACTTAATAACTAACTATGCCTGGTTAAATGAAAGGTGACCTCTGGGAGATACTGGGAGAAAGGAGGAGAGCATGCCAATGAGTTTTAAGTTGAAGAGTATGGCTGCAAAGAGTTCATGTCAAATGGTCTCAACTTTATAGGTAAAAAGAAAAGGAAGTAAAGGTCCTTAGCAGAGAGAAAGGGAACATATAGGGGGCCCTGAGGAGAGAAGAGAATAGCTCCTGTGTAGAATGAGACAGGGAGTCAATTCTGGAGGAATAAAAAGAATGTTCTGCAGTGTGAAACCAGCTTTAAGTTTGAATCCCATATATTTGTAATGTACTCAGTCAGTGTGGGTGTGAGACTTTGTCTAGATGTATTCAGTGGTTTCTGAGTAGGAGTAAGGGAGATGGGTGGTAGGAATAATATAGGACTGAGGTTTAGAAAAAGAAGAGCAAGGACAGGATGAAGGAGGCAAGGGATTCAAAAGCAGAGGACAGTGAAAAATAAAATGTCTAACCACTGGGGGCAGCTGGGTAGCTCAGTGGAGTGAGAGTCAGGCCTAGAGATAGGAGGTCCTAGGTTCAAACCCGGCCTCAGACACTTCCCAGCTGTGTGACCCTGGGCAAGTCACTTGACCCCCATTGCCTACCCTTACCACTCTTCCACCTATAAAGTCAATACACAGAAGTTAAGGGTTTAAAATTAAAAAAAAAAAATGTCTAACCACTGGACTAAGCTTGGGAGGGAAGGAGGGAGGAAGGGAAAGCCAGAACAGTGGTAATGACTGAGCATGCACTGAGAAAACAAGAGATTGGCTGTTGAATGAAGGCAAAAACAGGAACAGAGAATTAAAGAGAGGTGGGATGATAGGAAGTTGTGGTCAGATAAAGGACTTTCTAACTAGGGAAGTGGGATATATTAACAAGTATCTGAGATCCTGTGTGTCTATATGTGATAGGGCGGAGTAAAGAGTAGGTCATGAGATTTAAAGAGCTTAAGGAACTGGCTAGGGAGTTTGAGGAAGTATCATTCTAAGTAATTTACCTTCCTGAGTTCAAATCTGGCCTCAGATACTTACTGGGTGACCCTGGGCAAGTCGCTTACCCCTATTTGCCCTCTGTTCCTTCATATGTAAAATAAACTAGCAAAGAAAATGGCCAATCGCTCCAGTAATTTTTGCCAAGAAATCACCAGATTGGGGTCACAGAGTGCTGTACATGACTGAAATGACTGAACAATAACATTATCAGTGGGTATTCAATTTTGCTTTGGGAAGGAAGTTGGAAGGAGTTGAGAAGGAATTATGATTTGATTATGGCTTTTAGAGGTATAAGGGTCAGCCACCATCAAGTCCAATTTCTTCCTTTTATAGTTAAAGAAATGAAGGCCCAGAAGTGACAAGACTTGTCCAAGGCTAGACAGTCAGTTTAGTGGAAGAGTCAGTACTAGAACCCAGGTTTATAGTAGAAGTTCAGTTTTCACTATAGTAGAACTTCTTCCTCAAGTCAATGAGTCTACAGAATAGTTAAAGATAAATACAAAACCCAACAAAATGGGAAAAAGAAGATTAGGCCATTCTCTATGTAAGAAGGTAGGTTTTTCTAATCTATAATATAGATTTTTTTTGCATTCAAAATATCTTAGTGAATAACAGATTTTGAAAAAAACAGCATTTTCTTTAAATACAACTGTATGTCAGTACATACACTAAACAAAGCCAGGAAATCTAAGTCTGAAGATATCAGAACAAAAGACTTCAGAGAAATAGGATTCTGAGATACTATGAAGATTAGCAGGACAAGACTGTCACACTGTGACCTTGCTGGTGTCTAGCTAATCTGACAATATTTGGTAGTGCATTGTTTCAAATCAATAACTAATTAACAAAGTACAAAAGAAGTTGCACTGTTCCTTTAGCTCCTTGCTAAAAATGGCTTTTGGTTGCATATGGGCAGAAAGGTCACTTTTATGACATCTCCATGAGCCTTTCAAAATCCTGCCTCTGTCAGATTAAATTACTTTTAGCAATTAATTGTCATAAGTTAAAACAGAAGCACATTTGTTACAGCAGGTTGTCATAATAACATGGTGAGTAGTTGTTTTGATATGAATTTCTTCCACTGACCTTCTATCATAACTTAATTTTTTTGGTTGACCTAACTGGAAGATTGGGAGCAAATCTTTACTCAAACAGCACAGGCCAAGCCTTGGGGGTCTTGGGATAATATACCAAAGAATAATTGAAATGAAATTCCTTAGATACCTCAAAAAATAGAGGTTAATGAAATGAAAGAATATTTAACTGGAAAGAAAAGCTTAAAATTACTCTCAATTTAAAATGAGTTCTTAAATAGAGTATTAAGCATAAAATGAAACAAAGATGTGCACAGTATTTAAAAACTGTTTTATAAACAAGATTTAGTAAATATCATTACATCTTACTTGGGTTCAATTCCAGAGGGGGAATGTGATAAAGGGATTCTATTTACATTATATAGGTTTATATAATTTTGGGGAAAATATAAAATAATTATGTTCCTTTTTGCCAACAAGTAAAGCTGTTCTGTATGAAATTGTTACTAAGAAAATAATCAACCTATTTTATTTCTTATCAAACAATATTTTCAACAAGTTGAATGAGAAAAAATTGAAACCTTCCAAAACATCCTAACCTAGGAATATACTCACTGAAACATCCTTATGAATGGTAATGAAATTATCTGCTTAAATTCTGAGCACACTTGCTGAAAATACTCATAGAAAACTGAATGGTTCAAGTTTGGTGACAATGTCTCTATTCTCCATGTTTCCTTACTTGATCACTGGGTTGAAAATGTTTTGAGTGGTGATCATATATTCACACTGGAAATGTGCAATCATTTTTCCATAGCTGATTTTCTCCCATATCACTACAAATTTGCTAGACCTATTATGTATATTTTTAGAACTTGGAAAGCTCCTGTAATTTGAAAATAAATGCTGGCAAGAAACTAGGCCAGCCAAAAAAGCCTGAGAGAAATTAAATGGCATGAGATTTTTATGAAATCATAAAAGATTTTTCCCCAAGATCAGTGAAAAACTAAAAGCAATATATCTTTTCTCCTATCCTTACAGATGAATCAATGCTAATAAAACCATCTTTTCCTTAAAAAATTAGATTTTTTTGGTAATTATGTCAAATTATGACTATTATGAATGTACTGCAAGTTCAGTCTACTACGCATAATCAGTTCGAGTATTATGACTTATATAAATGCCCACTTTTTTTAAACCCTTATTTTCCATGTGGTTCTAAGGCAGAAGAGTGGTAAGGGGTTAAGTGACTTGCCCAGGGTCACAAAGCTAGGAAGTATGTGAGGCCAAGTTTATGACCACTAATTTTAATAAACAGTTGCTCAGCTGGTTGCTTGAATAAACTGATCAGTAAGGAACCAGTATTGACTGTGTTTAATATAGTCAAAATATCCAAATTGAATGTATCCATAGGAATAGTTGCAGGGATTAGAATCCTAAATTTCAGCTTTACTTTTTTACTTTTATTAACATATTTAATAATGGATTAAATTTCAATACAAGCAATGTGTATTAATGCTATACTCTTTGTAGGCCAAAAATTAATAGACTATTAATTCTTGGTTAGTATTTGTCTTGATAGCTTTTCTTCTCTGGAGAATATTATATGATGTAGAAAGTTAAAGATAAGTCTTAATTGCATAGAAGTATTTTTCATTTAATGGTAAAGACAAAGGAAAATTATCTTAGTTCACGATAAGGTTTATGTTTCAGAAGATGATATAAGAATGGCACCTCTTTAGAGCCCATGGAGCCTCCTAGTGGAGATGCTCACAGTATGGACCATGACATAATAAAGAAAAGATGAAGGGTTGGGCTGATGGTTTATTTGTTGAGAATTCTGCCACTCCAGTTGATTGCAAAGTACTTTTTTTTTTACATACATTACTTTTTTGGATCCTCACAAGGAACCCACGATGTAGGAAAAGTCAGTATTATAATCCTCATTCTACTGATAAAGAGCTGGAGCATCAGAAAGATTAAGTGTTTTGACCAAAGTCTCACAAGTGGTAAATAGTAGAGTCACAAAAAAAATCCAAGTCTAAATTTGTCCTCTGAATTATATCATCATGAAGACTAAAATGTTAATCCTTGAAAGATAAACAAGTAAACCATACCAAGAATAAAAAAGCCAATAAAATATTGCTTTGCAATTTCAATTATAACCCATACTATTATTAGCAAGCTTAAAAATGTTCAAGAGTTTTAGCTAATACATACTACTCTTATTTTAATGAGTTTGTTAATCAATGTGCAAATCAACTCAACATATTAAAAGAGTAGAAACCTCATGCTTCAAAGACCCAATTTACTAGATCTTCAATTGGCATAGAATGATGTTATATATTGGACTTAAGATTCCTGCTTGAGACTGCATCATAATGGTCAAACTCACTGCTGATGTGAGGATCCCTGCTAGATGATTTTGAGAAATTTGTAGAAGACATTAGAGAGACATTTTTTAATAGTACACTATAAATCACTATATATACAGCTTTTTTTTTTCAGAAGGTGTATTGGAACCAGCTTGTAACAGCTCTTAAGAGATGATTGTTAAATTTTTAGTTCAAGCATTTAAATCTCATAAATTGGTAAATGTCACAAATCAAGCTTTGATTTATTGTTTTGTTGACTGACAACTATTAATCTTAAAATGTGCCATGAATATATTTTCCAGTGTTGATTGTTAAACATTTGCCAACATATCATTAGTTTTTTTTTCATTTTGAAGAATAATAAATTCAACAAGTAGTTGCAACACTGTCTTGCTTTTCTGTCTCCCAAACTTCTGTTCTCCTTATGTGTATTCTTAAAAATATCATTAATTCTCTTTTATGTTTTTGGTATCACTATAACTATTTCTCTTCCAATCTTTTCATGACTTCTCCACTTTCAAAAAGAATTCATTGCAGCAAATAAGTATGATCAAGCAAAATAAGTCAATATATCAGTGATTTCAGAAAATGTCTATTTCATTCTCCATCACCTCTCTGCCAAAGGTAGTAAGCATGACTTATGCTCATTCTTCTGGAGTCCTGATTGCTTATTGTATTGATCACAGTTCTTAAGTTCAGAGTTACTTTCCTTTATGATAACGTTGTAATCATAGCTATACATTTTCTCCAGTTTCTGCTCACTTCACTCTGTTTCAGTTCATATAAGTTATAATAAACTTGTGCCATTATTATTTAATTACATTCACTTATCATAAATTTGTTTACTCCATCCTCACTGGCTGGATACTCAATTTGTCTCCAGCTCTTTGCAACAACAAAAAGTGCTGACATAAATATTCTGGTACATTTGGATATTTATTTTTTCTTTAACTTGTTTGGAGTATATATGACTAGCAAGGGTCTCAGTGAGTCAAAGGAGATGTATAAGATAGTGATATTTTAGATACAGTTCAAAATCACCTTATAAAATGGTTAGATTAATTCTCAGCTCCACTATGAGTATATTAGTGTACCTATCTTCTCACAGGTCCTTCATCAATTGCTATTTTCCTTTTATTTTTTTCCCAAATTTTTTTTCAATCTGATGAGTAAGAGGTAGAAACTAAGAATTCTTTTCATTTGCATTTTTAAAAATAAATACCAATTTGTAGCAATTTTTTCATATGGCTGTTGATGCCTTGACTTTCTTCATTAGAGAAATGCCTACCTCTATCTTTGATGATTTATCTTTTGAAGAACTGCTCTTTTTCTTACATTTTGTATCAATTCCTATATGTGTTGGCTATGAGATGTTTATCTGAGAAGTTTTATGTAGATTTCCCCCAATTAATCCTTCTGATTCTCATGGCACAGATTTTGTTTATGCAAAAAAATTTTCAATGTTATGTAATCAAAATTCTCCATTTTATTTGAAAAGATGGGTCCAGTTGGCAATGATATCAAGCTGCTAACAATAGCAGGGGGGAGGAAAGTGAGTGATTAGAATTCTTTCTCCTCCTCCTCCTGGGCAGTTGTTCCTCAGAATAACACTTATAACAGAAAACCTTGTAAACCAGGAATGGAGGCTATATTAACTTGGGTATCTCAGGGCTAAATTGTCTGACAAATAGGGAATTATCCCACAGAAATTAGCAACTTCCACTGT
This sequence comes from Gracilinanus agilis, assembly GCF_016433145.1. Taxonomy (NCBI): domain Eukaryota; kingdom Metazoa; phylum Chordata; class Mammalia; order Didelphimorphia; family Didelphidae; genus Gracilinanus; species Gracilinanus agilis. The sequence continues at coordinate 314,422,512 of NC_058130.1, read as the reverse complement.
AGGAAGTTTATTCCCAAAGCCCCTGGTAGCTAAAGTGCTCAGGATGACTTCAAACAGCTGCCTTGCCCTCTGGATCACAGCTATGCTCAGAGTTTCCCTGGATGAAGATTGGCTTTGGTAATGTATGGTAGAGCCTATAAATATTAACTTCACACAACCCACAAACCTAACAAGGGAAGGGATTTGTTAATTCAGGAAAAAAGGAAAGGAGGGATAATTTCTAGATGGAGGATGAGGTAAAACTATCTAGTATCTTCAGGATAGTGATAGAAATAGCAATCCCCCAGAGGGGAATGCCTGGAATAAACTTATTCCCTAATTTCCTCACAAACTAACTTTCTTTTGAATCTAATCTTATCTAGTTAAGATGATGAAGGTAATCTTTATTGTAGATCTATATTGTTCAGAGATTAGCTGGGATACTGCATATGGGTATTTTCACATTGCTCACAGCCTGATTTAGTCTGTATGAGTAAACAGCAAAGAATCACCCTACTCCCTGAGGTCAGAGCTAAGCTAGCAGAGAAGTAAAATCCTACCCCTCTTAAACCACAGAGCTCCCCAAAGAGTGTCTTTGCCAAGCTGGGTGTCCTGCTTTTATACCCACATTCTTAACTGCCCCAACTGCCCCCTCTCCTGGAGTTTGGGGGTGGGGGATACTATGAAATTCTGTGAGACAGTTCACCTCACTTAAGGTCATGCATGTTACAGTTGGCTATGAGATGTTTATCTGAGAAGTTTTATGTAGATTTCCCCCAATTAATCCTTCTGATTCTCATGGCACAAATTTTGTTTATGCAAAAAATTTTTTCAATGTTATGTAATCAAAATTCTCCATTTTATTTCCTGTGTCAAGAAATCTACATCTATCCATTATTGTAAAAGGGTACTCTTCCTTAATCTACTACTTTTTTTATAATATAACTTCTTATATCTATATTGTGTGTACATTTTGGAGTTTATCGTGGCATGTGGTGCCAGATAACAGCAGAAATCCAATATTGCCAGGCTTATTTCCAGCTTTCCCTGTAGTTTGTCTAGAAAAATGGGTCTCTTATCCCAGTAGTTGTATTCCTGGGGTTTACTGAAAAATAAACTACTATGTTTGAATGCTTCTTAGTATTGTATAGTTGACAAATTCCACTGATCATTTTTTCTATTTTTAATCAGTACTAGGTAGTTTTGGTGATTACTGCTTTGTTGCATAGTTTGATATTTAGTATTTGTAGACCACCGTCCTTTCCATCTTTTTCCCCCATTATTTCCCAGGAGATTCTTGACCTTTCCTTCCATCAAATGAATTTTTATGATTATGTATAACTGTATAAATTCACTTTGGTAGTTTGACTGGCACTGATTTATAAATTAATTTAGATATCATATTTGTATAGTCCAACTATAAGCAATGAATACTTCTCCAACTATTTAAATATTCTTTTACATCTAGTTTTTTGGCAGTTATTTTCATACAATTTCTGTAGATTTCATACAGTTTCTTCTTAGAAAACCTACCAAATATCTTTTACTTTCTGTAGTTATTTGGAAAGTAATTTCTTTTCTATCTTTTTTGTGGTGGATTTTGTTGGTGTTATATAAAAAGTGGATGCTTTTTGTGGGTTTGTTTAATATTCTGCTCCTTTTCTGAAGTAATTATTTTGATTTTTACTTGAATATTTAACATTCTTTAAGTAAATCATCTATTAAAGTGGTGACTATCCTTCTTTGCCAATACGTATACCTTAATTGTTTTTCTTGTCTTACAATTATGGGTACATTTGCTACGACTATATCAAATAATAGTCATGAAAATGGACATTGTTGTTTTACTGATGTTCTTTGAGTTATCAGTTTTGTTGGGATAAAATGGAGCTAATATCTAAACTTCTTAATTTATTGTCAAAAAGTCAAGAAAACAAGAATTTATTAAACTTACTATTGCCAAATACTATGCTAAGCACTTGAGATAAAAATATAAGCAAAAGGACAGAGAGTTCCTGCCTCAGGGAACTTTCATTCTAATGAGAGAAGATAATATCTTAAAAAGAGCTGAATATTGTGGGGAGCAGATTCCACCATAGTGGGGTATGGTGGCAAAGTTCAGAGCATGAAGGATGGCTGCACTGGACTCTTCCTCAAAAGAGAAATTCCAGGAGGAACTCACCAATAGGAAAGGGGAAATGTAAAGAAGAAAGAAAAAGGCAGGTGAAGCATGGGGAAAAGTCTGGAAAATGAAATATGGCTGGTCTAGGCCTCTCTTAAAAATGGGAGTTCCAGGACGAATTCCTCAAAGGAAGAAGAGAGCCACAGAAATAGCTCCTTTTTTCTTCTTCTGACTCTCTGACTCCATTTCTATCTCTCCCTTTCTCTTTCTGCCTCCCTCTTTCCTCCCTCTCTTTATCAGATTAGTTAACATTGCTTTCTTAATAATATTTCCCCCCAAAACGAATTCCCATCTTAATAAATTCAAATTCTAGTTGGTTTATTTTTAATTTGTTGACCTCTCCCTTGATTTTCTGAATTTCTACTTTGTTAACTTGGAATTTTCTTATTGACTCTTGCTGATGAAAGTGTTTAGAAATATGGTTTTTTCCCCTAAGTACCATTTCCACTATCTTTTAAAACTTTCTGTACATAATTTCATTATAATTTTTTAATGTAATTGCCTATTGTTCCTATAATTTCTTCATTGATTCATCAATTCATTATGATTAAAGATGTTACAATGGAGAGTGTTGTACTTTGGGAAGATCTAGACTTAAATCCTTTCTCAGATATTTACTTGTTAAATGAACAAGTCAAAGAATCTTCCTGTGCCTAAGTTCCCTCAAAGAGCTTCTTCATAGACAAGCACTAAAGGTACATTCCAAAATTAAATCCTTTGATCTTATGAGATCTATAGCACCTACCACATCAATTTTTGAATAAATACCATTCTAAATTATGCTGAAGTATATTAATTTTGTGCATAAATGAAAAGATATTGAAGTTAGAGAACATATGTTAAGTGAACTTTGAAGATTCTGGCCTTCACAATCATCCTAAGGTATTGAGGCCATAGAATTTTTAGCTGGAAAAGGCTGTAGAAATAATGTTTTATACAAGATAAGCAAAATTCAAAAAACTTCCAGTAGCATGGAAAACCATTATTCAAAAATTAATCAAGAGAATATGTCTAATGTTTAGACCTTTACAGATATATTTTTGTTAAAGCTCATTTTAACATTATGAGGATGAATAAGATGAAAACAATTATATTTTCTTTTAAAAATTTTTTTAAGTTTAGAATATTGTCCCATGGTTACATGATTCATGATCCCCTCTCACCCCATTTTTCCTCCCTCCTCCCAAAGCTGACAAGCGGTTCCACTGGGTTATACATGTATCATTGTTCAAAACCTATTTCTATATTATTCATATTTGCAGTAGAGTGATACTTTAACATCAAAACTCTAATCATATCCCCACTGAACTATGTGGTTGATCATATGTTTTTCTTTTGCATTTCTGCTCTCACAGTTCTTTCTCTGGATGTGGACAGCATTCTCTCATAAGTTCCTCTGGATTATCCTGAGTCACTGCATTGCTGCTAGTAGAGAAATCCATTACATTTAATTGTGCCACAGTATATCTTTCTCTGTGTACAATGTTCTTCTGGCTCTCTGCTCCTTTCACTCTGAATCAATTCCTGGAGGTCGTTCCAGTTCACATGGAATTCCTCCAGTTCATTATTCCTTTGAGCACAATAGTATTCCATCACCATCCTTTCAGCACAATAGTATTCCATCACCATCATATATCGCAATTTGTTCAGCCATTCCCTCATTTCCCTTTTTTTTTTGCCACCACAAAGATCATGGCTATAAATATTTTTGTACAAGTCTTTTTCCTTATTATCTCTTTGGGGTACAAACCCAGCAGTTGCATTGCTGGATCAAAGGGTAGGCAGTCTTTTAAAGCCCTTTGTGCATAGTTCCATATTTTCTATTTCTTAAATCTACTTTTCCTGGTTTATTGTTTCTAAAACTAAAATAGATTCCTCATTTCTAAATATTTCATTTCATTTCCTTAAATGCTTCTAATGAAAACATTACCCTACTTTACTTATTTGATGGTTTCACTGTTTGTTTATGAAGTTCTAGTCATAATTAACAAATAACAAAGACAAAGGAAAGAAACTCTATGACTTTAAACTAGGTATTCTATTCTTCATGCTAAGTTCAGGTTTTTACTCATTCATAAGTTTGTGCTGAATTCATTTATGCATTAGAACATTTACTGAGCATCTACTCAATGTGACCTTAGGTTAAATTAATTAAAAAATATATAGTGTCCAGAGATAAGCTATCTATCCATCTTTGCTAATTTTCACTTCTGGAGCCAAATGCCAGGTAATACAATGGCAAGCTAGATTGTATTGAGCAGGAAGACCTGAATAATGATGAAAGAAGAATAATGATTCACATTTACATAGTATTTTAACATTTATGTTTATCTCATGATAACTTTGTGAGACAGATAGTATAGGTAACATATAATTCCAGTCTTGCAGATGAGGAAACTGAGAACCCCCTATATAATCATACTTTAGGACCAACCAGAATAAATAAATTTTTCTTTAATATCATAATCTTTTAAATATTTACAGAAATCATCCCCATCCCCACAAAATGAAGAATTTAAACTAAATGATCACTGAAGTCCCATTAGGGCAGCTAGGCAGTGCAGTGGATAGAATTCTGGGCCTCAAGTCAGGAAAACTAATTTTTTAAGATTTCAAATCTGGCCTCAGACACTCCCTAGTCATGTGACCCTGGGCAAATCACTTAATCCTGTTTACCTCAGTTTTCTAATCTTTAAAATGAGTTGGAGAAATGGCAAACTTGTGTCTTTCTTAAGAAAACCCCAAGTGAGGTCAAAGAATTAGACACAACTGAAATGACTGAACAACAAAAACGTCACATTAATTTTTATCATACATACTATAATTCTACAATCTTTTCATACTTTTTATCATGAGCAGTTTGCTTTTTTAAGTATAGCTTCTAAATCCAATTTATACTGTGTATGAACTGTATACAATAAAATAAATATGTAAAAAATATGCCTCACTAACAAAAAATTGGCACAATATAAGTATATAATTACATCAATTGTTCCTTATAATAATAATGTTATTAAAACCATTAGGAAAAAAGGACCTTAATTAAGCACTCATCTTTATGGAATTATTTAATTTACTAATGATAAATCCATAATAATCAGATTTTATTCTTCTATTAAGCCTTCCACCTGTAATGTCAGTGGCATGTATTCATTAATTTATTCATTAATAGCAAAAGTATCCCTTAAGAGGAGAATCTGACATTATTTTGTTAATATTAAAGATGTTTTGAATTAAATTCCAAATTCTTTATGCCTTTGGATTTCATTTTTATTTCAATAATGCTGATATGGATAAACTGTACTTTCTCAAGTAATGTGTCAACATGTTCACTGGACAAATATCTCATGTTTAGAATACTAGCAGTTAAATAAAAAGGTTTAGAGAAAATTTAAAATTTGAAATACCTAGCACTCCCTTCTACCTTTTCTGATTCTCTGCCACCATCACAGCAAAAATTGAAGGAGGCCACAAAAAGTTAATGGTTATTTTGTATTTTTTTTATTCATTCGTCACCATTAATGGGTTGTCCCCTTCCTACCCTGTAAAAACGATTCCTTTTTTCTTTCTAAGCACTATGGCTCCACAATATTCTTGCTGGTTTTTCATTTTCAACTGTTTTCTATGTTTTGCTTGTATGTGTCCACCCCCTTTTTTTCTTTCTAACTAAGAAGAACTTCTCTGGGCTTATATTAAGATAGCATAGCTTTTTTGAAAAAGCTACAATATTATGTTCAGGTAAACACATAAGTTAAAGCTGTGTAAGCATGAGAAAAAATGGATATTAAGGACTTAAAGAATTAAAGATTTCCATTGTGAAGTTCAAAGGTCTCTATGTTCTTAATGATTAAAAATGAAAATGTATAATTTAGATTTACTTGCTATCAGGAACACAGGCTAAATCTTTGCAACAGGCAAAGATGACAACTCATTCTACCCAATTTGACTTGAAAGTTTTAGTCAGCAGAACCAGAGAATATTAGAAACAGAAAAGACATCAGGACAACTAGTCTAACATCCTCATTTTATAGATGAGAATACAGATCCAAACATATAAAGTGACTGGGTAAGGCCAAAATCATATCTGATATTTCAGATTTGGTGAGAATTTATCTCAATTATCTCAAATGATAAATCAAATTTACATAGTTTCTGACCTCAGTGATTAACTTAAAAAATTTTTAAGAAGCCTTTTGGATAGAGGGGTATGAACTTTAAATTTAATTCTATAGTGAGAGCCATTCTTGAGTCATAAAATTGTAGTCAATTTTAAGTGTCATAACACATAGTTATCTGAATAAAAACTATCATGGCTATTAGGTAATTGTCTGGATAGAGGCAACAATAACACCACATTCATGAAAATAAAATAATTAATCAAAAAAGACTTTTTTCAAAAGCCTCAAGTGTTTCCTAGAAAGTTTTTTAGCAATGTAATACTATTTTATTCATAAAAAATTACTGATAAATTGCTCAAGTGGCCATTTTCAATCATTCATTACAGATTTACTGTACAAAAAAGGACCCTATATGGCACAGAATTGGAGGAAAGGGTACTCAATAAACAATAAAACATGATAATATTCTCTAAAACATTACCAAAAATTGTATCTATTCAAGGATTTTCATAGTAATATTATATGTAACCTCAAAAATACTGAAAGAAAACTATCTAACAACAGAAATACATAAATTGTGATATGTTAATATAATGAATATTAAAAAGCAATTAAGAGAGACAAGTATGAGAAATGAAAAGAAACTGAAAGGTTTTTTATAAAATGCCAGATTCACTTTAATTTTCAATAGGGAGAAAATGTAGGAGTAAGAATAAGAGGAAAAAGATATGAGCTGAACTGGGATTTTATTAAAAAGGATAGCAGTGGTATTTGGTTATAAGAGATTTGCAAGAACTTGAGGGAGAAGTTGAAGGAGAAATGACACTCATGGAGGACTTAGTTGAAGGAATAAAATTATAGAAAAGATCTGAAAAGAAAATTACTTAAAAAGTACAACTGCAATAAAATAGTAAGAGTGCTATGAAAATTAAAAAAACAGAACTATATACTAGTTCATAGCAGATCAGGGAAAGCTAGATGCTTTAGATGAATATTTTTAATTCTATAAGCTTTTGATTTCTAAATAGAAAGGCACAACACAAGAAAATGCATATCTATGAAATGTCAACATTCAAGTAGCTAAGAGCGGGTAGCACAGTATAGTAAATAGTGTCAGACTTAGATTCACAAAAATCTTGGTTTAAATCTCAATTGACACTATCTGTGTAAAAGTGAACATGTCCCATCACAACTCTGAGCCCCAGTTTCACCATCTGTTGTGAGGCTCAAATGAGATGACATTTATAAAGCACTCTATAAATTTTGCAGCACTGTGAGCTCCTTGGGTACAGACATTGTTTTTTACTTTTTTTTGGTATTGCCAGCATTTAACAGAGTGCTGGGCACATAACGGGTGCTTAATAAATACTATTATTGGTATTATTAGAAAACTGCATGGACCTTTACTCCTTTTTCTTGGCCTTGTCAAATGTTTTGCTATTACCAAATAAAAGAGGCTTGTTTTTATTTTACTTGGATGATCTCTTTAATAAAGAATAAAATGCACAAACTAAGTTCTCTTCCAGTGAGGCAAATTATTAAGAGCTTTGGGTACTACTATTTTTTTTTAAAAAAGAAAGATTAAAGACACTGCTTTTGTTGGGGAGGGGGATTATAGCCATCTCTACATAGATGATTTCTAGACCTATATATCCAGCTTCAGTCTCTCACCGGTTTCATTCTCAAACCCAAATTGCCTATTGGATATTTCCATTTATCCATCCTGCACACATCTCATATTCAACATGTTCAAAAATGAATTCATCTTTCCCTCAAAACTCTTATTCTAAACATCTCAATTTCTGTTCAAGTTACCATCATTCTTCTAGACTAAGTTTCATGATTTTGATTCTTTACCTTCTTTCACATCAATCATTTGTTAAATCCTGATGTTTCCACCTTTACAACATCTCTTTTTGTAAGACCCCTTCTCTTCCCACACATAACTACCGCCTTAATTCAGGCTCTCATCATTTCTCATCTAGATTATAATAATGAGTCTCCCTGGCTCAAGTCTCTCCCCAATGTAGTATATCCTACACATTATTGTCAAACCAATTTTTCCTGAGCCTAGATCTAATCATGTAACAAACCAAACCCACCCCGTGCCTTTATTCAGTTATTGCCTCTTGTGTCATTTCAGTCATGTCCAATTCTCTGTGACCTCATTTGGCAAAGATACTAAAGTGGTTTGCCACTTTCTTCTCCAGCTCATTTTATAGATGAGACCTGAGGCAAGCAGGGCTGAATGATTTGCTCAGGGTTACATAGCTAGGAAGTGTCTGAGGCTGGATTTGAAGCCATAAAGATGAGTCTTCCTGACTAGTCCCAGTGTCCCACTTCTTCATCTAACTGCCTCTTAGGATAAGATAAAAATTCTTCTATTTAACTTTTTAAAATGTATACAAAATCTGACCCCATCCTATCTTTCCATTTCATTAGACTCTCTTCTTCCCTCTGCACTCTTTCTTTCTTTCAGCCTATTCTTCTTTGGACTCTTCACTGAAGATTCTCCATCTCCTTTTTTTCCCCTCAAACACAAAAATTATTATGAACACAGTAATAAGTTAAGTTAAAATTCTATGAGTAGGTAGCTCAGTGAATTGAGACCCAGGCCTAGAAATGGGAGGTCTTAGGTTCAAATCTGACCTCAGACACTTCCCAGCTGTGTGACCCTGGACAAGTCACTTAACCCCAATTGCCTAGCCTTTACCACTCTTCTGCCTTGGAACCAATACACAGTATTGATTCCAAGATGGAAGGTAAGGGTTTAAAAAAAATTCTACCAGTGAAGGGGAAAGGTCTTAGTTTTCCAAAAATATTTACAGTTGCTCTTTTTGCGGTGGCAAAGAATTGGAAATTGAGGAGATGTCCTTCAATTGGGGAATGGGTGGATAAATTTTGGTATATAATGGTGATGGAATACTACTGTGTTGTAAGAAATTATGAACAAGATGATTTCAGAAAGAGCTGGAAAGACCTACAAGAACTGTTACAGAATGAAATAAACATAACCAAGAGAACATTGTACACAAAGCAATACAATGCTATCCACTCTCCAGAGAAAGAAGTATTGGAGTCAGAATGTAGATCAAAGCATATAATTTTTTACTTTAGCTTATTTGGGTTTTTATATGGGGGTTTTAACTTTATATGATTATTCACTTAACAAAAATAAACAATACGGAAATGTTTTACATGATAATACATGCATAACCCAGATTGAATTACTTGCCAGCCCTGGGAAGGGGAAGAGAAGAGAGGTAAAGAAACAATTTGGATCATATAGCTTTGGAAAACTTATGTGGAAATTTATTATTACATATAATTGGTAAACAAACTATCTTTATAATAAAAAATTGAAAAATTAAAAAATTCTATCAGTACAAAAAGCAAGCATATCCCCAAAGTAATGTGTATGAGTTAAATAAGTGTGGCCTCTGGCAGCTCTCAGAGTCAAGAGTGGCAGAGCTGGCAGGCTGGAGAAGCTTTTACACTGGCTATATACTAACAGGCCTTTCTTTACACTGGTTATATCACTCCCCCATATACCACCCTTATTTGGAATGCACTCCCTGCTCATTTCTGCATCATACAATCCCTCTCTTCTTTCAAAAAGTATTTCAAGTACGATCTTCTTCATGAAACCTTTCCTGAGACCTCCCAATTACTTGTAACCTCTCCAAAACTACCTTCTTTTGAACTATTTTGTACATATTTATTCATTTCTTATTTGTCAAAAATATATTTGCAAATATTTATTCATTGACATAGTATGTCACTGAGCATTAGTATATAACTAATTAGCATGTACCATATTGTAATAATGTATGTACATAATTGCTGTCTTCCCATTAAAAAACTAAACTCCCTTCTCTTGATGGTGAGTTGCTCTCAGAGTTGATTTTAGAGAGGGACTCAAGCTGCCCAACTCTCATTCCTCTTCTGCATCTGCTTGTGACTTTCTGGACATTGACATCATCACCAATATGGGTGTCTCTCTTTCTCCCTGCTTCTTTTCAGCTCTCTTTTGGTGTATTCTTTCTTCATCAGAATGTAAGTTCCTTGAGCAGTGTCTATCTTTCTATTTATCTTATATTTGCAGTATCAATATGTGGAATAGTTCCTGGCACATAGTAAGCATTTTAAAAAATGCTTGTTGCCTTGCCTTGACTTCCACAGTACCATGCTGCCTCCATTCAATTTGTATATGCAATATTGACTTTCTCTTTAAGCCAGCAATTTTAAAACATAATTCTAATTTTATGTTTTGAAAAATGTATGGCAAAGTCATTTGCCTATATTAAATCAAACAACTTTGCTCCTAAATCTGTCACAATGAGGGTGGGGCTAGGGTGAAGAGATTAATAGGGCTATATATTTATGCATTGGAAAGAAGAGGTGTAGAGAAAAATAAAAATGATCTAAAGACATATCAAGACAAAATATTTGTTTACTACTTTTCTAGCCAACCTTTTCTTACCTTCCACCCTAATCTTAAGTCATTATTGAGTTAGGTATTTCAATTTAATCAGTATTTATTTAGTGTCTGCTATATGCAAGGCACTGAGTACAGGCAAAGGACAAGTAGTTGGACATAAACTTCCTTTACTAATATACACATCATGCTTGAAAATCCCATTCTAAAAATCACTAGTGAGCATAACTTCAAGAATTCAAAAGGAACAAAACACAAACAAGGACTTAAAAGGAATAAAAGTATAAGCACTATAGTAAGATCCCCTTTATTTCCTACCTGCAATAACCAATACATCTTGATAGAGTTCTATTACCCCTGACTTTTTAGGGCCCCATAGCTTAATTGGTGTAAACTGTGTTCACGTTCTCATTCTGCTTCGTTTTTACTTCTCATTGCATTCCCTCTATGGAAATTCTTCTACCCAATGCATTAAAGGGTTTCCTTTCATTTTAAAAATATTTCATTATACACCAAGTCGTGTATCGATATTTTAACCCTATCTAGTGCTCTAAATAGTCCACATATTTCTCTTTATGCCAGTCTTGAAATAGCTAATGTGTCTATAAGGTTTCATCATCTCTATATGCAGTACCAATTTTGCTATAGCTTAGTCCTAGAAAGGATCATTGAAAAACTATGGAGAGTAATTAGGCACAGTTGCTGCTACACGTAATGGGTTCATTGGAACTTTCAAATGAAGAATGGATAACTATGTTTTGTTACGTAAATGAGTTTAGGGTCTATTTTTCCAGCATCAGTTTGATTAGATGACTGATAAGTCTATCTATGCCTTCTAATTCCAAAATTCTATGATTACATATTACACAAATAGACTATGAGTTTCATTCATAATAATAATAAATAGCTAACTATATAATGCTTACTATGTGCTAAGCACTATGCTAAGTGCTTTAACTCAATTAAACCTTTCTTCTGGGAGGTAGATGCTATTATTATCCTCATTTTACAGATGAGAAAAAATGAAGAAAACAGGAATTATGTGACTTGCCCAGGTAGTAGGGGTCTAAGGTCAGATTTCAATGCAGATTTTCCTGACTCCCAATCATTGCTCTATCTGCTGCACCACCTGGAAATGAATGTCTTTCTTAATTTTTCTTCCCATAACACCTAGAGTATTAGACACTTAAAAAATGTTTGTTGAGTCAAAGAGCTACTCTACAACAGCAAGGGCACATAGAAGGCTGGACTGAATGAATTTACAGTTGACCAAAAATGAGTATAGTCTCATGATTTTTCCAGTAATACAAGGGGCAAGAGTGAAAAAAACAATGATGGAAGTTACATAGGATTGAAAACTAACAGAGTGGTACATTAAGAGAACTGTTGAAGTGTGTAATTAAGGAGTTACAGCTATGCCAAATGAAAGAGAACTGAAGTGATGGGCTGGGAAAATAAGGGTCAAGTTATCAGGTCAACCACATCAGGCCTCAATCATTTGGCATACTTCATTCCTCACTTCCTGAATAACTATATCATAGATATATGGCTATAAAAGAGGTTGTACCCATTCTAAAACTTGGAGACTTTGATTTACATGTTGATGTGTCCTTCAACATACTGGTTTGCCAGTTCAGTCTCCTTAACTCCAATGACCTACAGCTTAATTCCACCAATACCATTCAAATGGATAGGTAGTCATTTTATAAAACTCACGAGCAATCATAAATTTGCTGCTTCTATGATCTTTAACTCTAAAATTACTTTCTTTGAACATCAAGCACTTATACCTAACTTAATATGTGTCAAGGAACTGTGACAAGCACTGAGAATATAGGAAAGAAAAAAGGAAAGAAGGAAGGAAGTTGTGAGGAATGGGATGGGGGGAGGAGGAAACATCATTAGGAATGGAAATCTCACTGAGGTTTTCAGGATATGAAAAGGAACTAATCACAAAGTAGTGCTTGGATGCATCTTCAAGGAAGAGAGAAATGTTATTAGGTAAAGACGATAAGTGAGTCCATTACAGGCATGTGTGTGATGAAAAGAAGTTCAGTTTGGCTAGAAGAGAGAATGGGAATGGGATTACTATCTAATGAGGCTCAAAGGCAATTTGGGACCAAGTTGTGAAGGATTTTAGAAACAAAAGGAGAGGAGTTTCAATTTTATCCTAGGGGGGTTGCTAGATGGTTTGGTGGTTTGAGAGCCAGGCCTAGAGAAAGGAAGTACTGAATTCAAATCTGATCTCAGATAATTCCTAACTATGATCCTGGGCAAATCATTTAATCCCCCATTTAATCCATTCTTCTGACTTAGAACTAATACATAGTTTTGATTCTAAGAGAAAGTTAGGGTTTAAAAAGAGTTTAAAAAAATTTATCCCCAAAAACAATACATAGTTTTAGAGTTTTATGACTACGGAAATGCACTGGTATATTACAGGAATTTAAAAAATGTCGACTCAGTTATTAATTAAATGTGATAGTCATGTTTGTGTCTAAGAAAAAACATGTTGGCAGCTATGTGGAAGAAGAATTATAATGGAGAAGAGTTTTAGTCAGGGAGAACAATGAGAAGGCCATTGTTGAAATGATCCAGATAAAAGGTCATGAGGGCCTTTATAGCTTTTGTGACTAGAGAGATGTCACTGATGCAAGAAATATTATAGATGTAGAAACGAAATTTCATCCTATGAGATATATAATTTGAAATGTCCAAAAGGCAAGTAGTGATACAAATCGGTAGCTCAAGAGAGAGAGAGCTGAAAAAGATATGTAGATCTGTGAATCATCTAAATTGAGATTAAACACATGGGAGTTTATGAGAGGAAGGGAAGAAAGGAGGGAGACAGAGACAGAGAGAAACAGAAGGAAGAAGATTTAAGTATAAAAGAAGAAAAATAATTCAAAATTTTAATCATCTTTACTCATAACTTAATCATAGCTTTAATCATAACTTTCTATCCTTTAAACTCTCCCTTTACTTCATTCTTCTTCTTAAATATATTGCTCACCTTGATCATGATGTTCTTCTGGTTCAAAATCTCCTCTCTCAGATTACTTTCTTCTCTTTGCAGTCTGGTCCTTGTAGCACATTGGTTCAACAATATACTGTCCCTAACTAGTGAATCCCCTCTCCTCTTCTTTTGCCATTCACACCTTACCAAACCATGACCATCTGCTTCTATGTTTGCCTGTATCTTCTACTTTTTCAGCTTGTACTTGTTTGCTAATGTGAACTAAAATGGGAACTCTTCTTTTCCTCCTTTTGAGTCTCCTGACACTGGCTGCATTACTTTAAGAGCATGACCTGTCCTAGACTCCAAAAACTGCTACCTGGCTAACTGGGGCTATCCCTTTAAAGTAAGATCTTAATATCACAATGGGTTACTTATGCTTGTACTAGCAACCTCTAATAATCTCTCTGCCTCCAGCAATTGCTATCAGTGCATGTGTGGTCTCCTTTGAAACATCATCAGACTGACAATTTCACTCTAGTAGTGTTTTAAACATTGTCAGATCCTCATCCTCAGTAAGGAGTCTGGTACTAATTTCTAGATACATTCCACATTTATCTCATTAGGAATGTAAATAAGTGCCACTGCACCAAGCAACTGGTAGAGTATAGTCAATGTTCCATCAAGCTTTTTTAGTATTCTAAATATATACCTGGCATATCACCAAAATGTCTACACTATATAGTGTCTAATGAACATCATCATAGCCTTTCATACAGACTCCTAAAATTAACAATCTTTCATGAGGTTTTCTCATCCAGCTAATGCACACCAATAGCATCCATGGTGAGAAAGACCTGTGTTCAAATCCACCTTCAGACACTTACTAGTTATGTGAACCTAAGCAAGACACATATATGCCTCAGTTATCTCATCTATTAAATGGGAATGATAATAGGATCTGCTTCCTAGAATTGTTGTGAAGATAAAAAGTCATCAACTCATGGGTTTATTCCACATCTCTATGAATATGATACCCAAATCTTTATGTAGCCCTAATTCTTCTCTTGAAATCTAGGCTCACATCTTTAAATTAGGGCTAATCATTTCTCCTCAAAGTTTCTATACTGTGGAGGGCATCACCATCCTTTTAGTCATTCCAGTTTACAACTCCAGAATCTTCCCTGACTCTTCTCTTCTCTTCACCTCCAATATTCAATCAGTGGTCAAATCTTTTCAATTCACTCTCCTTCTTTCATATTCATCCTCTTTTTCCACACATATAACTTTTACTTTAATTTAGGCTCCCATCATCTTTCACCTGAATTAATGCTAGTGTCTAGTTGACTGGTTCTAGTTGATCTAGTTTCTAAGTTCTTCTCTCTCTAATTTATCTTCCTTGCAGCTGTCAAATTAATATTTTTATAGCAAAAATATGACTATGCTACTACTTACCTGTTCAAAAAAACTTCAATGGCTATCAATTATCTTGAGGATAAAATATAAATTCCTCAGCATGGTCATTAAAAACTCTAAAAATTGGCTCCTATCTACCATTTCAGATCTATTTCATATAATTCCTAGTCACAGTTTCTACACTGAAATCAAACTGGCCTAAATAGAAATTCCCCATATTCTCTCTATAACTTGCACAGGTGGTCTGACACATCTTACCTCAACTACTTAGAATCTTAGTTCCTTTATGTTTCACCTTATTTCCTACTGGAAGCTTTTCCTGATTTCCCCTTCCCAGTATTATGTAGAACTATTTACGACAAGGTCAGTTTTGTTTTGTTTTTGTATTCCCAGCATCTACAATGATGCCTAGGACAGTATAAAAACTTAACACATTTTCCAGAGTTCCACTGTTTAAATACCAACCAATATTGATTAAATGACCAATGTTAATTGGTAATGTATTAATTGGTCTGTTTTGCCTCTATTGTCATTTCAACTCAATCTAAAGATCTGATATTTGAATGATGCCTATCTTCCTTGGGATCTAGCTCTTACTACTTCAGAATTATGCTTGTTAAGCCTGAGGCAAGTTAAAAATTATGCTGATTTAATCTCTTGTACCAAAGGCTAATAGTACCAGTTGTTGTTTTTAATATTTCTGATGTTCTAAGATCTGCTAACAATTAAAGAAACAAACCATTAGTTTGAGAACAGAAATGTCAACAAAAATAAATTCTAAATGTTTCTTCCTGAGTAAGGACACTAAAATACATGCAACATATTATCCATGACAAGAAGTAAGGACTGGGAAGTTTTCTTATGTATAAAGAAAATAATAAAATCTTGACATGCAGAATTTGAAGATTTCCAACTATTAAAAAGTAGTAATCGTCAAAACAATCTGATATTGGCTAAGATAAGAATAGTGGATCAGTGGAATAGATTAGGAACACAATATGCAGTAAGTACTGACCTTAGTAATTAGTAATCTAGAACTTGATAAATGCAAAAATTCCAGCATTGAGAACAACAACTCACTCTCTAACAAAAACTTCTGGGAAAAATGGAAAGCAGTTTGACAGAACCTAGACATAGACCATCATCTCATACCTTATGCCAAGATAAAGTCAAAATGAATACATAATTTGGACATAAAGGGTGATACCATAAGCAAATGAGGAAAACACGGGATAGTTTTCCTCACAAATGTATGACTAAGAGAAGAATTTATGATGAAACATAAGATAGAGAGCATTACAGAATTCAAAAAAGGATAAAAATGCATCAAGTTATAAGTTTTTGCACAAACAAAAATAGTGTAGGCAAGATTAAAAGGAAAGCAGAAAACATGGGGAGAACTTTTAAAGCAAGTTTTTCAGATAGAGGCCTCATTTCTAATAAAAATGCAAGTCATTCTTTAATTGATAAATGGCCAAAAGATATGAAAAGGTAGTTTTCAGAAGAAATAAAAACTATCTGTAGTCACATGATAAAATGCCCTAAATCACTCTTAATGAGAGAAATGTAAATTAAAATAACTCTAAGATACTACCTATTAGACTGGATAATTATGGCAGAAAAGGAAAACAAGAAATGTTGGAGGGGATGTGAAAAAACTGGGATATTAACACACAGTTGGGTGGAGTTGTAAACTGATCCAACCATTCTGGAAAACATTTTGGAACTATGTCCAAAGGGCTATAAAACTGTGTATACCATTTGAAACAGCAATACCATTGGTAGGTCTATATACCAAAGAAATAAAAAAAAAAATAAGGACATATATGTACAAAACACTTATAACAATTTTTTATGGTGACAAAAAATTGGAAATTATGGGGATGCCCAATTGGGAAATGACTGAACAAGTTGTGGTATATCATTGTAATGGAATACTATTTTGCTATAAAAAATGACAAGCCAGATGTTTTCAGAAAAACCTGAAAAAACTTACATAAACTGATATAAAGTGAAGTGAGCAGAACCAGGAAAACACTGTATACAACAGCAACAGTAATATTATACAATGATCAAATGTGAATGACTTAGCTATTCTCAGCAATGCAAAAATCCAAGACAATTACAAAAAGCTCATGAAAAACCTATCCACCTCCACGGAAAGAATTAATTGAGTCTGAATATAGATTGAACAATACTTTTTTTTAAACACTTTATTTTTCTTGTTTTTTTTTTAGTCTATATTTTCATTCACAATTTACCTAGTATGGAAATATATTTTGATTGACTACACACATATAACCTATATCAAATTACTTATTATCAAAGGGAGGATATAGGAAAGGAAGGAAGGGAGAATTTGGAACTCAAAATTTAAAAATCAATGTTAAATATTGCTTTTACTTGTAATTGGAAAATAATTAAAATATTTAAAAAAGAAATTGTAATTCTAACACTTAGAAAGTATAGTTAATAATATTACCACATGATTTATAAGGATTGTCCTATAAAAGCAAACCTTTAATAAAAAACATCCCCTTGTAATATTTCATCAAGGGCAACTGACAGGCTTGCCCTAAGCCAACATGACAAGGTTAAAAATCCTATATTACACCCTCTATAATCTGTACCCAAATACTTAAAGATTCCTACCTTCATCAACTCACAGCGTGGTGTTGTATACATAGATACACAGGTGGCACTCAGAAAATTAAAACTAAAATATGTTATACAAATTAAGAAGAGTTTTATAGATGAGTTCTTGAAGAAAATACAAAGGCCTAAAATATTGTTGTTTTAAATGTTATTTACTGATATCTCATCTTGCATGAAATAACTCATGATGATTATTCCATTTTATGATCAGTAGTAGCAGAATTTATTTTTAAAGACTTGAATAACTCCTTCAAAATTGAGACAACTGATTTTAATACAACTGGTAGACAAATATGTAACAGTGAAGCTGATGGTACATTTTAACTTTTATTATTTTGAGACTACCTATGAGATCTGGGAAAAGAAATACAGGTAAATTTTTACTTATGGGCTATAATAGTAGATTTATCTTCTGGGGAAATCAAAATCCAGTATGAATAGCAGCAGCCCCTTGTGGTCTAAAGAAAAAAACTCCAGGGTAGTGTATCTCTAATCATGGGAGGTAGAAATATGTTTTTTAAAAGAATATATATACATATTTAGCCATTTGACTCAGTTCTCCACCCAACACATTAAAAAACAGATGCTTTAAAAATGATCTGTTGGCAATATGCTTGTTAAAATTTTATCAGTTGGAATATTAAAATTCATTATGAATTAATTAACACATTATATAAAAATAAAATTTTCATCATTTTATAAAATAATATAACCAGTAGTGACTAACATTGGGAATTTTGTGCGCCTTTATTTGTGTTACAGAAAAAGAAACTAAATTTATAAGAGTACTATGAAATTGATGACATTTTCTGTCTTCACTCTTGAATTCAGTTGGCAGATGTTTTCAAGAACAAAAAATTCTGTCTTATTACAAAACATATTAAGCAGGTTTTCCTGCCAGGCATATCTGACATGATGTTTATTGCTTAGACCAAATCAATCCCCTTAATAAGCTATAATATATGCCAGCAAATACATTATTTCATAGTTAAGTAAAGTTACAACATAAAATAATCAGTACTTTGATCTCTCTGGCTTTGTTCTTCATGTATCAGAATGTAGTACACAATCTGTTAGTCATATCTACTGATATTCATTTGGATAAGTAAAACAAAATTATACTTTTGTAAACTTAATGTTCCAAATCTTACTGAACTTTTACTTGTTCTTTGCTGAACTAAATATTTGCAATCATTTATAAAAAGGGATATGGCTATTTTCCAGCTGCCTATTTTAGTATACTAAGAAAATAAGATGGTCCAAGATAGGGAAAAAGCTAATATTCAACATGAAATCACAGATTTATAGCTAAAAAGAACATTAAAAATGTTCATTACTCAAAAACCATTATTTTAAAAATGAGGAAACAGAGATCCAGACAGTTGAAATAATTTGTCCAACATCCTGTAGGTGGTAAGTGGTAGTGTTAGTATTTGAACCTAGATCCTCTGAACACAAATAACAAAAGCAGGACTTTATTATTAAACAAACACTGTGGTTATCACCTAATCATCTGTTCTTAAAAAGGAACTACCAATGTTCAAATGGAACTTTTCTACCCTTTTCCTTCCATACCGAATTCTCTACCTACCCCAAGAGTATATTTTACCTTTTTTTTATCCCCCAACCTGTTTAAATGTTAGAGAAAATAAATGGATACCAATAGTACATCTAGTAAATACTAGTGCATTTCCTATGTAGTTTTCTATGGCATTAGTATGTAGTATTCTCTAGTATAGGTATTTTTAAAAGATTTTTTACATGATGAGCCATGTGTAAACAATATAAAAAATCCAGATGAATGAGAAAAAATCCAGAAAAAAATAGCTCCTACACAGATAAGCATTTGTATATTAAGAAATATTCCAGTTTTAAATGAATACCAACAATTAATTTTAAAAAATACATATTGAGTACCTACTACATGAAAGAGTCTGTAAGTGAAATCTAGTCATGTTAGAAATACTCCCTGTTTTCAAGCATTCTGCAAATGCACTAACTTTGAAAGCCCAATGCAAATGTGAGGAAATTAAAAGCATGGGACAAAATATAGGCACAGGAAAAGTTAAATATGGGTAAATACGGATAAGAGACAATACAGAAGATGTCACAAGGCAGTCAATGATGAACTACTTCAACAAATAGTGCGGACATTAAATTCCATGATTCAAAGAAAGGATCACTCAGAGTTTCACTGGTCAGAGAAGCCTTCAAAGTAGTGAGGCCAAAGTTGGGCCTTAAAGGATTCCTAACAGTGGAGGAGAAAGGGGAACACCTGCTTGTGTAAGAGAATGAATGAGGAAAAATACAAGAAGCATTTAGGAGATGGTCAATGAATGAACAAGCCAGTTTGCCTACAGAACAATTCATATAGCTGAGAGGTGTAAGAGAAAATAAGCTGTGATATGATTTTATTCAGAAGTTAGTGTGGTGTTGACAAAAACTTTACAAATGTCATTAAAAAGCAAATGTTTCCCTTCTAACTTTTATTCATTCACATGAACAATGGGCAGGTTAACTAAGGTATGTGAAATGTCTTAAGATAGATTCTAAAATACTAAATAATCATGTTTGTTAGAAGATTCAGCATTTAAAAAAATATAAACTAAATCACAGAACTGAATTGAATGTAAGTTCAATTGATCTCCCCATGATGAAGTTTCCCTATTGAATGATTTCAGAAATCCTTTACAGGGCTGTTATCTAATGTCATCTTTATATTTCAAGAAGATTTGTCTTATAATATACCCAAAATGTGGGAAAATAGCTTAAAAGTTTTGAAACTCAATTATGTATGTGTGTACATATCCACTTCTATATATTAAACATATACCCTCAAGATAAAAAAAAAGACTTTCTAGTTTTGAATATGCTCTGAAGTTTGCAAGTTGCTCCTTTTTTGGAAGTACAGACAGACTGTACACCAGATGTCAATTTCTAAAAGGAACCTATTGACCTAAAAGGTGAATGCACCAAAAAACTAAGCAATTCACTCCCACCTTCATCAGAAGGACATAAAGCCTTACTATCTAGAAGTATTCTGAAGAGTGCATCCATCTTTGCTCCTTTGCAAACTGCTCTGAGGTTTTAAAGTGAAAAGGTGTCAAACACAAAATACTATTACATATCTAAGAGTGTGAGTGATACACATGGGATTTTGATTTATATGATCTTTTTTGTCTTTTACTGTTTCCTGAGGAAGAAGAGGTACTTCATGGAAGAAATGGGATAACCCAGAAAGTGAAGGAAAGAGTTTGAAAGATGCAGTACAAAACAGTAAAAAAGAATGATAGAGAATGAGAAAGAAAAGAACATGCAGAACAGATGAAGAAATTACAGGGGAAAAGACCAGGGAAAAACAAGAAGGCGTTTAACAACAACAACAAAAAGAGCCCAAACAAAAAGAATTCATTTTCAGTGTTAAACCCTGGAAAAGTTAAAACTGGGGATAAATGAAACAGATGTGAAATACAAATTAGAGAAAATGAATATGTACCCAAGAACAAAAGAATAGAAGCAAATGGTGACAAGATAAAGATAGAAAAGAAGAAATAGGACCTAGAGAATTAGATTTCAGAAATAGATGCTTAAATTGTATATGTTACAAGTAGATACAAAAAAAAAAAAAGAAGCAAAAATGCATAGTTGAACACATGGAAAAGTTTCATGTCTTATTTCTCTCTCAGAAAGCTAGGTAGACTAAATATTTAAATGACTGACACATTTCTGATTTTACAGTATCATAGGATGATGGCAGAGATATGGTAGCCTAGTAGTAGAGAAGGCAGCATTTGACTTCAGAGAAGCTGCCATTAAACAAGAGATGATATGACTAAATTAGGAAAAAGAGGAATTCTTTTTATCCATAATCTGATCATTTTTGGTGTTTTCAAATACAGAGAAGAGTTCACATGATGGTAAATTTGTGCTTTTTTCCCTCCTTTGGCATTACAAAATATATAAGAAAATTAAAGGCTTTTGGAGGGCTTTCTGCTTTGGATTCACTTAAAGTCTTGGGAATTATGAGAATCACCTTCACTATCTGATCGCCATCTTAATTTACTCAATAGACTGACATATGGGCAAATTCTGCATTTTTTTTCAGTGAGAATTTCACAAAGGAAAAGAAGTGAACTAGTTTTTATTTTCCCCCAAAGAAGGCATAAAATATATTTATTATTATACTTATGAGTTTAAAAAACAATCCAACTTGTGGGATTTGATATATTATCACTATAACACATTACAAATAAAAATGGTAATTATTATATTCTTTAAACATCTTCAAATTTTTCATCTGAAGAACAAATTCATTTTGTTTTGCTTTCTCTTTGGTATATCTGACATGTTTTATTCTTAAATTAAACCACCACCTTCATTAATAAGAGCTAAATTGAATGAATCTGTCTCAAACACAAAATCCACAGTATGTATATCAAGCAGAATGTGTCAAAGTGCAAATAAAATTGTTTGTGCCCCCTGTAGAATTAGAAATCCTCGGGAAACACTGCTCTAACGATCCCATGCTGCTAGCATTACCAAGTGCAAAGGTTCATTGAGTAAGAAAAGAGCAAGGGACAGAGTTCCTTCATTACACCATTCCTGAACTATTCTAACTTAAATATTTATTAATATATTAATATCTCTCTCCCTTAATCTGCCTTTAGAAGATAAGCTAAGACACAATGAATGGCTGCTCCCGTGAAAATAACATGTTACCTGATAAAATTGATACCCCACAAGATGAACACTGGTATTTAGCACAGTACATTATTAATTCAGCAGGTAATACATTTTTTACAATTATTAGATAATCTATACTCTCTCTAATGGACAACACAATGACACTGTATTTTGAAAGGCATGGTATATTGTGCAGTTATCTTTGAAAGTTTTCCATATGTACATTAATTATGATAAAATTATTTTAGAAGCTATGCCATAAAAAAGAGACCCTGATCTAAAAGTAAGGCATACTTTTACTTATGGCTTATATGAAATGATGTATGAACTTGAAATTATGTGTTTAGGAACCTTATCAATATCATTTTCTGACTGGGACAGAAAATACCCTGAGCAAGCTGATACTCACATGAAATAAATTCCTGAAAAAGTCACGTACTTCATTTGAAAATAAATATTTTGGGGGATAAAAACCATATCAAGTAATGAAGGAAAAATATAGCAACTTGACTTACTCTAATATATAATGGTACCATCTCTTTTTCTTTCTGGGGATTACGATACTTTTCATAAAAATCACGCCGCTTCTTTGCTTCTTTGAAATTTTTATCTTTTCTTTCACGTTTTTCTGCTGGCTCATCTGAGCCATCAGAAGATAACTGCACTTGTGATTTGGTCTTTTCCACTTCAATATAGTTTTCATTGGGATTGAGCACTATTACTCCATAGCCTTCCTGTTGTAAAAAGAAAGGGAAAAAAACAACAAAATTTAATCATAGAAATGTTTTCAACTTCTAAAAGCATAAATCTTTTATATTAAGTAAATTCACATTCCTATATTTCATAAGTTATCATATTATAAGTAGGGATATACTTTTTAATTTGGTCTTCTGAAGTTCTACATTTCTTTAACTTATTGAGAGATGGATTGTGTATGTATATGTATACACACATATATTAAGATATAATAGATAACAGAAGCAAAAAAAGCAAAACTGTGACATGAAGGTTGTTAATTTAAACTAAAAGTTATTATTCTAGATCTTCCAAAGAAAAATAATTTTTGGAAACACTGGCAAGCACCAACCATACTTACACTTTCCAAATGTCATTATTCAGAAGACATGCTTTGAAAAAAAAAATAAATATCATGGTATGCAGTATCATAACTACCATGTTGCATCAAATGAGTGTTCTTTCTTTTTATTCATATTTTTGTTTTGGTATATTTTGTTTGACTACTGATAGAGAGAGGAAAAATAGAAGGAAATATGTACATAATATTACATGCATTTATAATCACATACAGAGCAGAACTATCTATTGTCTATGTAGTTGATTTTGCCTGTACAACTTCAGGAAATTAGACAAATAATTTCTTTAAAAAATTAAAAAATTTTTTGAAAGTATTATAGTATATAGAAATGACTTTTATTTTTATCCTGAAGTTTTCATTTTAAAGTCATTGTCATAAGTCTTTTTTTATTGGGAACACCATGAAACATTTACTATTTCAAAGTTTAGAAATAAAAAATATTTTTGACTTGTTAATAAATGTTTAATTTGCATCTGTGTAATTTTTCAGTTGGATATTGGAGGAACTGATCTATGAATATTCACTTTTAGAAAGATTTAACACCTTTAAACTTAATAAAGTGAAAATGGGGTGAACAAAAAAGTTAGTACCAATAACATCTAAATACAATTTGCTAGAGGTCATTTGAAAGTATTATATATCTTTCTTTTTCTAACCAATTCTCTAACTCACTAAGAGAAATGGTCTGATATTCACAATATTCATACCCTTATAAAACTCTACATGGTCATGGTCATATGATAGTAGGTACTATATTATGATACAAAGAATGACTAAACTTATAGATAATTAAACAGTTTCAAGTAATATCCCCCAAATATTACCTATTTTAAAAATTCAATCTCTAGAACCTGAATTGAATTTTAAATATCATGCCTCTTGTTCGAGTGACCAGCAGAAGCTGATATACACAACTGATAACAACATTAAAAATAAATCAATATTAGTATTCAATCAGTACATTATTACCTTGAAGTATATTGTTAACTACATTTGGTTGACCTTTTCAAGTATTTAAAACAGCCCAACAGAAACTGTTTTGGGATTATTTTTCCTTCCCATTCAATCAGTATATTTTTCAACCACCTTGATTGGTGTGTGTGTGTGTGTGTGTGTGTGTGTCTGTCTGTCTTAAGATATGGTTCTCAAAGGGTTCTTAATTCAACTTGGCAGGCTCAGAGTATAAATATAGGACTTCCTTTTAAGAGATATGAAAATCATTTATTCAGTGTACACAAAATTGATCGATAAAACAGGATACCCCTATTCAACAGATAGCCTTTTAAGATCATATGAGCTCTTAGAATTCTTAGTCAAAAGCTCCTTTTATGAAAGACTTACAAAATATTCTTAGGCAGAAATAATAATTGCTTCATCTTCATTTTTATTCAAACATCTCAAACACAAAGCACATGAGAAGATTTTTTTTAAGTCCCTATCTACCTAGCTGGTAAGCTAAAGCTATACCAACAAAAGATACTTTATTTGGTCTTGCTTTATTCTAATCTGTATAGCTATTCAAAAGTCTTGTAACACATTGTGATCACTGTCAGGTAGACAGATTGTCACTTGGTGATTTTCTACAGTTGGACACACTCGACTAGTTATCAAAATCACATTTGAAGGAAGTTCCTACCCCTCTTCCTTGTGCCTCTTACAACTTTTCACGCCCTTCTCAAATTTCTGCTATAACTTCCCCTCCCACCAAAACTAAGTTAAAGGACACTGTTGCACTCTGCTAAACAGGGTGAAATAGAGGCATTCAGTACACTGGCTCTGGTGTAAGGAACATAGTCAAAAAAGGTCACCATAGGCCAAAAAGAAAATTGCCTCCTTACTAGATTTTGTACCATGAGTAAGTGGTCTCCTGTCATGTTCCTTCCCTGCCCTCTTCTCTCAGCTGAATTGAACTTTTCTTTTCTTTACATTCTTTTTTTTTTAACACATGCTTTTGAATCTGGCTATCCCAAAGCCCGATCTTGGAATTAAAAAAAAAAAAGTGAGATAGAGATGAGAAAAGAATCAGAGAATTTCAAATCTGGAAGACACCTCAGGGATCTGAAAAATTTCCAAATGAAGGCAACAAAAATTTTAATAAGCTGGTATAATGTGAGCATTCTGCTGATGTGATAGTTGAATTCAAATTAAAAAAACTTCTAAGAACAAAATTTAAATAATTTAAAAGTGGTTAAAATGTTATACAACATGAAATCCATAGATTCAGTAATGGGGGAGGGGGTTGATTTGTAGATGCATTTACAAAATTTTTGTAACCTCAAGTAATATAAACTGAAAAATTATTTTTTCTACTATAGTTGTACATGCATCATGAAATCTAAACTTTTACATATCTAGTCTAAACTAGTCTAAAACAGACACACATAAATCATCAAAGAAGTAGAATTTGTCTAAGTTATTGATTATGTAACAGAAAATTACATGACTCATTTGTCCAATTTTATAAGGACATAATGTCAATTTTTCACTGAGGCTTCAACAGATGAAAAATGATTCTATTTTTAAAATCACTACTATGTAAATCAATTAAAGGATTTTTATCAATTAGATGGTGAATGAAATTTCTTCTTTTTAACACCTGGGTTTTACAGAAAACAGCTTGTTCTTTTAAATATATCAGACCTTTAGACATAAGAAATTCAAGCAAAAATGATCTTGAATATTTATCCAAGGGCCTTTTCTCTAGACATCTCACAAATCATTCCTTTCCTAACTTTCCAAAAAAGATTTCAAACATCTCATAGTTAAATTTTGTTTCCTTTTATTCTTTTTTATTTCAAATAATGCAAATGATGACAATGAACACAAATTATCTTTTATATTTAATAAAAGCTATGTATGCTACTTCTATTATGTACTTATAAAGCAGGAAAAATAAGCAGTCATGTATCAATATTTTAACCCTATCTAGTGCTCTAAATAGTTCACATACATGTATATCATACTAAAAGTTCACCTTTCTCTTTATACCAGTCTTGAAATAGCTATAAGGTTTCAGCATCTCTGTATGCAGTGCCAATTTTGCTATAGCTTAATCCTAGAAAGGATCATTGAAAAACTATGGAGAGTAAATAAATATTCACACGGAAATTAGGCACAGACAAAATCTCAGTCACTAAAATGACAATTTTGAATAAAATATTATTAATTTGATCAAATGAAATGTTTAAAGATGAAGTAGACACCTTAAATCTATTCCTTCTTTTTCAGTAATTCGATCAAAAACACAAAAAGGCAAATGCTCATCAACTGAAAAGTGCTGCAAAACTACTCTCTAAACAGAAGCCTCAAATAAATAACAATATTCTAAAATTACTCTTTATGGCCACTTTCAAAAATTAGCATTTTTGTTTATATCTAGATTCTTAAAAACCATCCATTTATACTTAATTACTCTTTAAGGAGAATAACTTTTTTGCCAGATAAAAAGTTAAGTTTATTTCAAATGTACTTGGAAATTCATCCTGCAATCTTTAAAAAAGATATAATAAAACCTGCAATTTGATTTATCCAAGCCAATCTTAAAACAGCATATTTCCAGAGGCAAAACAGATGTACATTACAGTTAACTAAATTTATGGGGCTTTTTGTAGCAAATTTAGGAGGGAAACACCAGGATAAGTAATCATATATATATGCTTTGTCTCTTAATTCATCAAATGAAACTCACTAATAATGATAATTTTACTTTCAGACCATTGTTTGCAGGGCTAACTCTCTGGACTTTTAAAATACAACCTCAAATTTTCTTTCTAGTCATAGCATTTCATTCAATACAAATACTTTCTTTGGTACAACTTGATAACCTAGGGCTTCAAGCTACCTTTACTTTTAAGTCTATAAGTATATTTGCTACTAAATAATCACTCATTTATCATTCAATCAGCAGATGATGGCTGAGATTAGAGTGGCCTCAAGCAGACAGGTGGTGTTGAACACAAAGAACCAAAGATGAACCTTGATACCCGAATTAAATAGATGCAGAAGTGCCCTCCTCACAAAGATGCAGGAGATAGATAATTAAGAGTTGCCTGACCAAAAGCAGGATGATCTCACAATAAAGCTTTATACCAGATGCTAGAAACTGAAGATTTACACAAGTTAATTTTGCCTGTTAGTCACCACTTGTAAGCTCAATGGAAATCTAAGGTAGTTGAGGCAAATTCTATATCTTTTCAAATCTCATGCGGTTGACTAAACAAATAATGAGCTGAAAGTATTCAGCCCTGAGTATTAATCTACCAACATGGCATGCCATATGTGACCAGAGAGGTCAGGGGCTAAAGTGGGATCCCTTGACCTATGTAACTATCTTTTTGGCCTTCAAGTATGAAGCTGTAAGAGATCATTTTCCTGAGCTTTATCAATCAGATTTTCCAAGTTCAACATGCTATCTGGACTGTTTGCAGCAAGATCATAGCTAATCCCTCAGGGAAATGAAGCCCAGAGTGTTCTGATCTGTAAACTAAATCTGTCCCATGGTTAAAATGGACAAACTATTGTTCATTCATCTTTCTGAAAGATATATGTTCTGTTTATTTCCCATCCTTGTCATAAGAAGGATATGCATATGTCGCTGTTGCAACATCCTAGGTGCAACAGTAAGATGAGGTCATGACAACCAATCAGAAGTCACTAGTGAAGCGTTAAAGTAAACATAGCTGTTGGAGCTGCAGCTCTGCTTGAAAAATGCCCCCTCCATTATTTGAGCAATTTTCTCAAGACGTGACCTGAGACTGAAAAGCCTGAAATGTCAGTTGACTCAGTTTTGCATTTCCACCTAAATGTGCAATTTGCTAACAGCGCCCTGATAACATTTTTGTCAAACTTTCATCCCAGTTCTAATTTTCCTGGTAGCTGCCCAAACGTAAGGGCTATGATCAAATGTGTAAAAATGCTGCTGTAACAGACAAACATACATTGTCCCACTGAGTTCCCAACTTCAAATAGCTCCTCAAGTTAGTCAAGAAAAGAAAACATGCCACAAAAAGTTTTCAGAGGACCACCTGTTGTCTATTATTTTTACATAGCACTTACTCATAAATCATAACACAGGGTAATTAATCAAGCTGTCAAAGAGAAGGTCAGAGGTTATATGGTGGAGTCAGAAGGTCATGCATGGGCTGATAGAGGTCAGGGTCACACTGCATTCCTCATTATCAAGTTGGGATGAGAGAGAGACGGCCCATGCAGACAAAAGTGAAAGCAGATGGAGAAGTGAGTGGACAGAAAAAAAGAAAATTTCACAAACAAAAAGTAAAGAGAAAGAAGACTGTCAGCTGCCTTCAAGAAAAGAACAGAAGAGCAAAGAAATACACTGAAATGTGCTCAAAGGGCTTCAGGAAAATAAAGAAACTACAATTTTATTAATTAAATAAATTGAATATAACTTTTCCTGGTTGTTTTTTTTTAAAATCAATGCACAATAAGCAGTATTAGACAATATGTGGATTTGGTGCCACTTTACCTTTTCAAGTCAGTGAACTCAAGATAAATTAGCATAAGGTAAACAGTTACTTGAATAAAGGGTAATTTACATGAAAAAAAATTTTATACTAAGAGGTTTCTTCCCTTCCAGAAATGCTGTGGGATTACAACATATGGACAAATAAAAGTTTTCACTCATTGCATAGATAATGTTCATTGAGCAAGACACCAAAATATTCACAAATACAAAAACATCATAAAAGTCCTTTTGAATAACACAATAGTTATAAAATATTCTATCGTTACACTGGCCTGAATTAGATGCAGAATACTGTGCAAAATTAGCTGTCACCCTTTCCTCAAAATCTTTGTTAATCTCATTTTGAATGTTTGCAGCTTTATCAACACATGCATCAATGTCAACTCCTTGGTTACTGAACCGCTGTAGTTGGAAGAAGATATAATTAAAATGTTTTGGCACAGAAAAGGTGAAATTGTATCTTCCCCTGTTCCCTTAGGAGTCTGTAAAACATGTAAGATATATTGACAAACACACACCCTTGTCTCTAGTCCTGACATCCCAGGTCACCCAAGTGCTAGTTATTTCAAAACATTCACTTTACACTTGCCCATACTGTCACCTGCTGTGTTACTAACTTTTAAAATGTATTCTAACATTTTATATCTTAAACACCTCAAATTCAAGAGTTCTATTAATGAAAATACGTCAGAAAAAATAACTTCACCTCGTCTTTTTCACTAATCATGCATTTATAACCAGGTCCTATGGTAAACATTTAATTCGATTTTTGTTTTTCCTAGTTGCTAACTTGGCTTTACAATGACAATGAGTAAAGTATTAATTATGCAAGGTCTAAGGACAGAAATAAGGTATTTGGAAGTGTCAATTTAAATTCTTACTTTTAATTTAAGAAAGAGGAACACACAGGGACAAATCGAAGTACAATGGAGAGGCAACAAGTTGTATCTATTTTCTGGTCAATGGCAGATCAAGATTCCTAAGTGAAAGCAAAATAACACGCAACTAGACACACATCTGTATGTACTATGTAGATCCAAACTTGGGCTTGGATAAACCAAAGCAAGAGTAAAGGAAATTTTGCACTTCTTGGATAGTCACAAGTATAGAGTCCCTATTTTGTATTTTAAAGTATTTTATTTTAAATAATCATGAGTGGCAGACAAAGAACTACTAATCATGCAACAAGTTATGGTTTATTAGAGTAACTTCAGAAGCTGTTTCTCACTCAAACTCTGCATTCCAGTACCTAAGCAATATATTAGACCATCTTTTCATCTTACATGCCACCAAAGCAGGGAAGATGTCTTAAAGCACACTGTCACTTGTCTATGAGATTATTAGTTTTTCAAACTAAAGAAATCTACTACAGTACCAAACCCTACATCTTTCTCTATCTGAAAATTATACCAATTTTTTCTCCTCACTCAATTATCTTAAGAGATAAAATTCTAAGTGCTTAGAACATTTTTTCCCCATATGTAGCTAGGAACTTGCTAAATGTATTCAGGTCTCTTGGTGTTTCTAGAGGCCATTTCTTAGGACAAGAGCATACTGAAGAATGGGCTGTTAAGCTCAAGACTCCCTTTAATCCATGGCATTTTCATGCATTAAAGAATTTCAAAGTAGAATTAAATACATATGCCTTAATATGTCAGTATACACCAGTTAAAGAGGAAGATAGTGGGAGGGGCAAAGATAGGATACATCATATGGTTATAAATGGTTTCTAAAATCAATCTTAAAGCTATCCAGACTTCCAAAGAGATCTAAAACCAAGTATTGTTTTTGAGTGGGGTCGGGTGTTTAAAGTTCCTACATAAGAATAATTTTTTAAAGGTGAATTGTTTTAGTGTACACATGCATTCAGACACTTTAGGAAATAAAAGCTCAAAATCTAAGGGTATAGCCTCTATTCACACCTACCTCCAAACAAACAGGTGCAACTCAATATAGCTATGATTTTTCCTTCCCACAGTGACCTATGTCAGAAGATCTGCTCATACTTCTTCTGCTAAATAATTTAATTACTTATGAGTTATGGTTTCTTTGTAACCTTTTAAATGACTAGCTCATTAAAATGCAAAAATATGCAAAACATGATGTCACTGGGTCAAACAGCTGTGTTGGTAAAATTATGGCTGTGAATGTCCCTAAGAACATGAAAATATTAATAATTTATATTGCTCATTAGATGGCAAAAACTCTTTAAACAGATTTAGAGACAGATTAATTTTATAATCACAAAATGCTACACTACCTCATGGTAACAAATCTTTCTACCATCTGTGACCCTTTGATATACATAAAATGTATAAAAATTCATTCTGCTTAAAGGTTCTGTATCAGAGCATGCATATTCATGAAAAAAGTCTTCTCTACCTGAAAGAGGTATAGGATAATGTTAAAACACCACCAAAATAATTGTTAATTGTGACCATTACTAAAATTTTCTTAAATTAACAGATCTTCCAAAAAACTTATGATATAAGAGTCAAACGGTCATAATTCTTCAAACTAATATCATGTGAAGAAAAGTTTTCTGCTGCTTTAAAAAAAAACGCAACTCTATCACTCTATGAATCTAAATTCTTTTAAAGAAACTTTTCAGAGACTTGACGAAGAATTGATGAAACTATGTAAACAAAGTACCATTGCATCCAAATTTTAAAATGTCTCATGTCTATGCTACACAGTATTATGCAAGTGGAAAAATTAAGGGGCAGTAAGACAATCAAAGGAGTTCTTTTAAAGCAAAAATATTTTTGGTTTTAAAACAAAGGCATTGTTTGTCAAATATTTCCTTTTTAGCCAGAAAACTGCTTATTTAATGACCAAGATTTCTTCCTTCCTAAGCAGTTTAAAAACCAATTTCATTATTTACTCCATTCAACTAAAGGAACATGTTCAAGTAACAGCCCACAGTAACAAAATACTTTCCATGTGAATTTTTCTTTTCATCAATATTCACTCATGGGAAAACATAGGCACAATGTATAGACTAACCCACATATATGATGTGACAATATTTTAAAGAGTTTTTTTAAATGCTTAAAATGTCAAAATGTTCATCTTGATTTTGAAAATGAAATAATATGCATGATAGTTCTATGAGAAAGGGAAGGGTTAATGGGGATTTTAAACTAATGAACACAGTGACACAGAGCTCTGAAGTAAGCCATGCATAGTTCTAAGCCAACCTTAGAATTTCCAACCCTTCCAGCACTGGCTTAGATCATACAGGCTCTACTAGAAATGTCAAGAATGTGAAGAGGCGTCTTTAGCCAAAAGGACACAACTTTAAGTACATAATGCTAGCTTACACTGGTTCGTTTATTCCCCTCTTCATTAGTGAGAAAATGGACTCTCGTAA
>NC_058130.1:314355131-314385131 GCF_016433145.1 Gracilinanus agilis | reverse complement strand
AAGAACTTTAAATTTTCCATTTTTCTATTTTTGAAAATTATATTCAAATCTTTAGCCAATAACATATCCATTATTAGAGCATCCTATTAATTAAGAGTCACTAAAAATCTCTGGATAAATGTATTTTAACTAATTCTGCACAACGTACAGCATTGTAGATCAGAAAAGTTGAATGCAAAGTTTTTGGTCAGGTACATATAAACCATGTAGCAAGTTTATAGTTCAAAACAAAACACTTTTCTTCTTTTCTTCTGATTCTTAGTAGGGCAGTTTTTTCTTTGTACCATTATATGAAATAAATATTACCCTAAAAGACAGCTTTATTACATGACTAATAACATTATGAGCATAACTATGAAAAACCACAAACTATAGAAAAATACGAACTAGAATTCACTGAAATAAAACATTTATTAAAAGCATTTACATAAGAAGTTAAAAAGAATATATTAGTATTCTATAAGAAATCTATGTTAAAAACACACCATGTACAAAAAACCTCACATGCAAAGGGAACTAGACAAAGTAGGCAAAAACACCGTGAATATGAGTATGTATGGGGAGAAAAAAATGGTTTAAACTGAATATCTATTCAAGTAACCATTTTTGTAGCAAGAACAAAATGGCAACAGAGGAAAAAACCAGCCAATGATCTAATAGCATTCTTGTTCACTTTTGCAGAAGATTTTTTTAAGGGGGGGGCATCTAAATTGAGCTAAATTGTATTTGGAACAGCAGAACTTAAAATCATTAAGTTTAAAATTTTAAATCTTTCCTTATCCTTAAAAACCAAAACACTCATGGTTCCCAACACCAAAAGTGTGCTTAAGAGGTAGTATCTTTAACAGGTTTCTGCAACTGCTGTGACATATGCTCACTTTTTTTTTAATTGAACACCAGAGTAAGTGACAAAAAAGCTAAGTTAACATCTTCCTGAGGAAGTGTAAACTTCCATATTCTAAATTCTACAAAATGCTAATTAAATAAAAATCCAAGGAGAGGTTAGAATACTACATCATCAGAACAAAATTCTTAAATTTTAAAGTATATTATTTTGACTCTCATAACAAGTTTATATGAGAGTCAAGCAGAAATTGGTAATGCAATAGTTGAATAATTTGGTAGAGAGAGCTAATCTGGATAATTGAGATCAAACAATTAAACTGAACTATCCTGAAGATAGAAAATAATTATTGTTGCAATTACAAGAGAGAGACAGAGAGGAGAACATTAGAATATTGTAACACTGATGGTCATCTTCACTATGTATAGTAATGAGTGCTTGACTTGGATTCAAGAGACATGCCTTCAAATCCAGGCTGGGCATACTAGTTATGGGACTCTGGGAAAAAAAATCACACATCATCTCCTAGATCCCATTTCCACAGCTGTAAAGTAATGTTAATAACATTTGCACTACCAAGCTCACAGAGTTGGACTATTAAAAAGAAAGCACTTTGGACACCTTAAATATTATACATATTCTGTAGGATTTAGAACCAAGATATTAGAGATAATCCAGTGGAACCTCCTCATTTTACAGATGGTAAAGTGAGGTTCAAAAATGTGATTTAGCTAAAGGGACATTGGTAATAAGTTGCTATCTATAGTAGTAATTTTCTTTTCATTTTTTTACTGTCATGAAAAACACAATTCCATATTGGTCACTGTTGTAAGAGCAAACTCATATGTAACTAAAATCCCAAAATAAAACCATAAATACACTGATATGACAGACTATTCCAACAATTCTTTCTCTGGATATAGTAATAATAATAAAAGATAACAATCTATTACTTTTATAAACTAGATATAGTTCCAGCTTGATAGATTTACAATATAATTTAGACTAGAAAGACTTTGAAAAAGATATTTTTATATAAAGTAAAAAAGATATATTTGCTAAATAAACTTCATCAGTATGAAAATGATCTTTCCTTAAGACATTTGGAGATAGGGTTGGAATCTTTAAAAGTATTATAGTATTCAAGATAACTAAATATAAGAAAAAAGTTATATAATATTTGGAATGAAAAGAAATAGGATTTCTAGGGCCTGTAACAGAGAATAAAATTTTATTGTTGGCCCATCTATGATAACTGCTTTTCAAAGAAAAAGACTATCACTAATCTGGAAATAAGGTAAACGAGAAATATTTTTCCTTAGTAACTTCGAGTATCTATTTTGTAAAGTAATGTCCCCAGAGTAATTCCAAGTTCTTACAAAACTGAAGATGGTTAAATAAATTGCAGGCATATAATTCTACTTTTGTCTTTGTATCCTTAGCAGGCAGGAAAGTGCCAAAAACATAGTAGATATTTGACAAATGTTTTCTGAAATGAACTGAAAACTATGAAAATTCAAAGGACAGGAAATTAACATAAAAGATCATAGGATAAACTATTCCATGATGAACTGTTCCCTTCCGACCTCAAAGGATTTAATAATGCTACAGAGGTCGTTTCTCTCACATGAATTCGATGTAAATCTTGGATTTTGAGGACATAAAGTAAAATATGTTTAGGACAGAAAGCCATTTTCCTTTGTCCAACCAATCTTTTTTCACATGCAGTCACCATCCACTTGAGTGAGGGGAGTGACAGCAAGGGAAGAGGGAAATGATCTAAATATTTCAGGGTGTCCAGGATAGGAGCAGGGAAAGTCAGAAAATATGAGGTCAGGAAGAGTTTCAAAATATAGGTCAAAGGCTAGACCTAACAGTGAAGGGCTTACTTCTTAAGAATATAAACTGTCTTCATATTTGCAGCTCTCAGTTGTGAGAGACTTGGCTCCCTTTATAATTCCTCACTGCTTCCATGTCCCCAAACATGGAACTTAGGCTTCATTTAGACACCTGGGAGTGTGAGGGTTATTGGCAAGATCCAGTAACTTAGGGACATGGCTACAATACCTGTGTCTTCTAATGATCAGTCTGCTTTGCTCATTTCTCTTCAGCACCTTAAGCAGCACTGTAGTAGCCCCCTGAAATTTCCAAAAAAATACTTTCTTACTATCTGAAAATGACATAGCTTTTTTTTTAAAATGCAGTTTCTTCCTCAAAATGTCTCCTTTTGTATATTCTAGTGTCTAAAAGTTACACATACAGTTTAAAAGCACTCAGGACAATCCCATAAGTAAGGTTATCTGTATAACCAATGGTATGAGTGTAACAATAAAGGTAATACTTATGGCATTTATTAAAATCTTTAAAT
Source organism: Gracilinanus agilis (assembly GCF_016433145.1). Classification (NCBI taxonomy): domain Eukaryota; kingdom Metazoa; phylum Chordata; class Mammalia; order Didelphimorphia; family Didelphidae; genus Gracilinanus; species Gracilinanus agilis. The sequence continues at coordinate 314,381,919 of NC_058130.1, read as the reverse complement.
TAAAAAAAGGTTTTCTCATGGTTTCTAATACAAAGTGAAAAATATGCTTAGGTCCTAAGGATTTTTAATATGAACCATATACTTCTTTCTCTATTTCTCATCATCTCCACCAATAATTTTTTGGCTTGTTTTAGTCTTAGCCACTGGCATTGTTAAGCCTCAAGAGTGGCAGGCTATGTTAAAGGGACTAAAGATTCCATTTAAGAAGTCCTATCTTTAAAAACCTAATTACTAAATAAAAGATGATCTTTCCATTTTCCTCACTCTCTTTTTCTAACCTGGAGACTTACATTAGGTAAGTTTACTTCGGATCAAACCTGAAAGGATGAAAGCAATGCTTTTAGATAAAAACCTTTCTTAAGTCTGTAATGTGGTTATGGTACTGATTTTTTTTCAAAAGTATTACTTGAAGGCTTATAATAAATGATCCATTATAAATCTTGGATTCCCAGCTGGTAAATGCTTCTATTCTTTTTAGTATGCCTAAAACTAGTAGCACCTCTCATCCAGAGGCTATAGTTATGAGGGTCATCCCTAAGTGTTGCTTATATTTTTTAGGGTTGAATTTAAAAGCATCAGCTTTAAAGGAAGCTCCTAATGGAAACAGTCATTATCAACACATTATATCAATACTACAGGCTCGGTAATTTGTCTGTCAGATTGCTACAGGGTGTGAGATGTTTGGGTACTGTGTGAAGCAGAGACTTCTTAAATCCAGTATTTCAGAAACTACCTTTCCAAAATGTATAATCACATCAAATACAGTGTTATTTGGAATGCTTTGGGCATTCTTTACCAAAGGTGCAGCATGGGAACAAGTCTGTTTACTGTGAGAGTTCTTGAACTTTAGTGTTCAAGTACTATGACCACAAAAGTATAATGTTCAAAATGCTAAGGACTTTACAAGACTATTTTGGTTACTCTAGTCCTTCAGAACTCTTTAGTTTTCCTGATTTCAATTTGAGAGGTGCAGGAGGTGGGTGGGACATAAGCTTGCAAGAGTGCCTCATATTTTATCCATGAAGCTTTAGTGTAAATGGGTAGTCACTATTCAGGTTGTAGAGTGTGATCAAGAAAGAATAGATTCAGTAGTGACACACATCATTGGGATAAGAGAGGGGAGTTAACTTACAAACTGAAGTATGATCAAAATGAGGGGTGAATATGACAACTAATCAGTTTACCATGTCATTAAGAGACTTCTCTCTCTTTTTTTAAAACCCTTACTTTCTGTATTAGAATCAATATTGTGTTTTGGTTCTAAGGCAGAAGAGTGGTAAGGGCTAAGTAATGGGGGTTAAGGGACTTGCCCAGCATCACACAGCTAGGAAGTATCTCTCAGATCAGATTTGAACCTAGGATTTGCTCTCAATCCCCTGAGCCAACCAGCTGCCCCCTGAGATTTCTTTTTTTCACTGATTTAGCGAAATCTCTGGTAAAGAAACTCCTTTTTTATATGCTGACAGTATGTTTTATGTAGATTAAGAGTCTTAGTGAGCTCCTAGAACACTGAGAAGCTAACTGACTTGCCCAAGGTCACATAGTCAGAATCTGCCAAGGGAAGACCTTGAGCCCTAATCTCCCTGACTTTGACATTGCCTCTCTAGCCACTACACCACACTGCCTGCCTGCCCCTTTCAATCTCTCTCTCTCTCTCTTTCACTAATTGTTCAATCACTGTCCAACTCTTCAACCACATTTGGGGTTTTCTGGGCAAAGATGCTGGAGTGGTTTAACATTTTCTTCTTAAATTCATTTTATAGATGAAGAATTGAGACCAACAGTAGGTTAAGTGACTTGCCCAAGGTCACACAGCTATTCTGAGGCCAAATTTTAATTCATAAAGATAAGTCTTCCTGACTCCATGAATGGCATTCTATCCACTGTGCCACCTAGTTTTCCTTTGGGGATATGTCAATAATTGTATTTTTTTTAAAATCATCTTCTAATAAGCTCATACAATGTCAACTATTTTTGAATTGTATGTTTTTCTATTTTATATGATGTTTAACAAGCCATATCAATTTTTTTGAAGAAGAATATAAATGGTAGAAGTTAATGAAATATAACATTAATATATTCAGTATCTCCATCCTATAAAATAATAATATGAATATCACCTCTAGATGTCCATAATCAAGTTTATAGAAGGATGAGATGCAAAGTGGTATAAGGGATATAGAAGTCATGCTTTAGAAATTGAAAGACCTGAGTCAACTCCTGCCAGGGACACATATTGTGCAACCTATAGGTGAATTGCTGGACTTCTCAATACTGCTAGGCAATTCTTTAAAACATGTTACAGATGAATTCCTGACTTATATGGGTAATGGGAAATCAACAGTTTGTACTACACGCCCATCATTGGATGAGACTCAGTAGAAGAGAGAATAGAAAACAAATATTTTAATAGACTTATATGCATTTAAATGGTTTTTTCTCAAATGAAGAAAAATAGGTACTTTCAATTAGGATGACAATATATATTTTTGAAAAAAATAATATGGAATATTCAAATTTAGTATCAATAATAGAACTTGCACACTTTTTATAATAAGTATCATAGACCTCCAGTGGTTTTCAAAGTTGGGCTATAAATCACAGTAAAATTAGCACTGAAGTAAGTACTAATAGACATTCTGAACATCATTCCAAGAGAGAGGCTGTTAAAAAAAAAGTCTAAGCTGCTGTACCCATGAAAAATAAAAAAGAATCAGCATAACAAGAGAAGTTGAACATGGAATGTAAAATGAAGTTATGTTCTGTACAGTTTGTTTCACCAGTGGAATACTGCAGTATGTTGTTATTCTTTACATTGGGAAAAAACTGCACAGTAATAATGGATGGATTATTCATGTGAACTGAAGCTAAGTACTCCCTAATGCCCAGAAGGATCTTCTCTTGGCTTATCACATTCCAAAGCTTTTGGGAACCCTATATCAGACTTACTCCCATCCCTACCTTCCTTTTTTTCAATAGCAACTATACCCTCTGTCTCAACTTGAAGCAAGAGAAATAGACTTGACCCATCTGAAAAAAATGTGAAAAGAGAAGCCAAAATGCCTATTTGCCCTATATTGGTGAGTGACTTATTAGTTGTAAATTGAATGTGCTTGCTTTTTGTTTCATTCTTGCTAGAGTCTAGAGCTAATGAGAGATTATGTGGAGGCAGAAATGGAGATTACTCAAGGAGAAACAAATTGATCTCAGAGGCATAAGATAATCATGGAAGTAGAAATTATAAACTTGGTTGGAGAGGAGTACCATGAGGATACTGAAGAGCTCTAAAAAGCAGAGATTACACAAAAGGAAGGCAAAATTTAGCTTGATCATCTCATTACATATCTACCTATGATTTTTTTGTTTCTTTCTTTTCCAGACCTGTAATTTCAATGGTATGGGCAAGTCCTAGTGTGGAAAGTACTTCTCCTATTTTAGATTGTCAATTCCACTCCAGTTTATAGTATTGAGTTGCTAGACAGCATTATATTAAATGGCATAGAGGGTAAGGGGAGTAGCCTGAGTATTCTGCTCCCCTCCAGCTCTGCCCCCTTTGAGCTCCCATTGGGCTTCTGGGAAGGGGGTAAGTGTGATGTGAAAAAAATGTTGTCAGGTGGGGTGAAGATGGGGAAGGGAGCAGCTCTACCCGAGTCCCTCTGCCTTTCTAGTAACAAACTGGGTGGGTAAGGGCATGGCCGAATGCCCACAGAGAGAGCTCTGTGAGCCATCTTTGGCACCTGGGCCATAGGTTCACCATCACTGTTCTATGTTGTCTCTTTTGGTAGGTTTTGAGGGTTTAAATACATTAAACTATGTGTGATTTCCTAAGCGTGTGATTTGGCTTGAAAAAACTGATCTCGTATAAATTAATCACCATAACTCTAGGTTAGACACCCCTCCTCCTCTCCAGCACTGTGAAAAGTGTATTGCTAGCCATGGACTGAAAGTTAGAAAGGGAAAACAATGATATAGTTATATTTAGTTAAATGAACACATGAAAGAATATTTCTATCAATGTAATTGATGGCTTGAATATCTTTAATTTGGAGAATTCAGAAAAGTAGGGTAATTTAATTTTTAACTTGAAGCTATATGCAACATTAGAAAATTAATTAATCCAAAAATATTTTATAAGAAGGATAAAATAAAATAGAAAGAGAATGCATGGCACTATTGTATCAAATGAAAGAATTCTCTTTTCACTTTGAAAAGTAAGAAGGCAGTAAGTAAATAGACTTGGTGATTTGATAAAATGGACTATATAGTTCTCTTCAGACCAGTATGTATTAAAAGTTCAATAAATGTTGCTGATTAGATAAATTATTAATTTTTCGTGTAGAATGTACAACAAAAGAAAATCCTTAGAAATTAGCCAAATTAGAGCCATAAACCATATATTTTGTTGCACAAGTAACATGGCTATACTTAAAGAAAGTCATTCTGGATGTTAAGAATCATTTTAAATCTTAATCCATAGCTTCCTGTAAAGTGCTAAGAGTGGCACCAGTTTGAATTTTTTTTAATGCTACTTCTATGAGGATGATCTTTTGCTCTTTAGAAAGAAAGGCAGAAAAATGAATAGAAATTATGTGGATTATTTGTTCTTTCCCTTAAAAAAGGGTAAATAAAGCATTCAGGGTTTGAGATAGGGTCCAAAGAATGTTTCCATGGTTACATACTTTCCCATATCAAATTAGAGCGGAATTTGTGTACTCGAGGTTTGTTGACAGCCTACATAGGCCATAAAAAGAATGCAAGGCTAGAAGTTTGAAATCTAAATATATACTGCAAAGTCTGTTGAGAGAAAGTTGGGTGAAGAAAGAGGCATCAGGAGAGCAACAGAGATGTTTAGAAGATCAGATGCCATTTCAGAAAAGGGGAATTTTTCTTTTGGATGACATAAAATGTCTCTCCAAGTTGAAGACAATTCTTTTCTTTATGATAACAAAATACACTCATCCTAGTACCCAGTTAAATTATTAGGAAGTCATTCTTCTTGGCATAAAAGTAGGAACAGAGTTTTATCACCTGCCCAAAAGTGTGGGTGTCAACACAGAATCTGGAAATCTTCAAAAGAATAGCAAAAAGGTTATTCCTAAACAAGAGCAAAGGCAATAGCTTTCCTGCACACCTGTCCTTATTATTTTTTATGGGTTATTTAACACGTAGTGAATTCTCTTTATTACATGGGGAGAATTCATAATGGGTTAAGTAACCCCTAGAAATTAGCACAGTCAGGTGCATAATCAAGGAAATACATAGTCTTTGTAGAACATGGCACTCCCATTTGACTAGAACTGTCTTTGTGTAATATATATATATATATATATATATATATATATATATATATATATATAAGTTTATATATATAAACTTAATTCTCTTTGTCTTGTCCTTACTATACATGTGGTTACTTCATTTGCAAATATACTTTCAATGCAAAAAAAACTGGCTATTGCCAATAACTTTGTACCAGATGAAAATAATTTTTGTAGGTATTATTCTATGTCCAGTTAGATGAAGGAGATATGTCCCTAAAACTTATAACTTGTTTTTTTCTTCTAGCTCATTGATTTTTTATTACTTTAGGAGAACTCTAGATGTAGAAACTCCTTCCACTAATATCTGTAACCCATCTACAATTTATAGTACCATAAAGGTAAGTGATTTACAAATAATCACACACAGAGCTAATGTTAAAAGTTAAGCTTGAGTTTGCCTTCCTGCCTCCAAGGCAGCTACTCATTGTGTCATGCTGTCTTTCACAGGAATGTAATAGAAAACCACTGTACCATAAGAAATTATGAAAATTAATAGAAGAAAAGTGAAGCAAACAGAAACAGGAGAACTATATAAAATGAATGTTTTCAAATTAAGGACAATAACACTAAAAAGAAGTTACAGTCTGAGGAACTAAAAGAGCCTCTTACAACTCAATGCAAATCTGGATTGATATAAAAAGATTCCAGTTGGTATGTAGTTTAATGTACTAATTTCTGACTAATGCAATAAAAACCAAAAAAGTGCTGAGAATCATTTTCACTCTCTCTTATAAAGGTTAGCCTAGCTGTGATCTTCTTTCAGTGCTGGAAAGTTACTTACTGCTCTTTGACTGACTGGCTCCTTACGTCTCTTCAAGGGAATTGGAACCATACACTGAAGATAATCTTCATTAGAAGTGAGTAGTACAAAATAAGAGGCTTATGTAATGAAAGGGAAAGGGTAGATAGAGATGAAACACATCATCATGGTGTCAGAGTGGGAAGAAACATTAGAGATCATCTGATTTAATCATTTTTTAGATAAGGACAACTGAAGACCAGGCAAATGGAGACTTGCTCACACCCACAGCTTTGAAGTCACTGCCACCTTGATCTTAGTGGCATTAAGATGTCTATATGCAGCAAACAGAAAGACCAAATCACAATATGTGCAATGAAATGAATTGAAGAGATATTCAATCATAGACTAACTCTAGAACTGTAAACCAAGGTGACTTGGGAAGAGTGAAAAATCTGTATCAAATGTAATAATAGGCACTATAGTACTTAATATTTCTGACATCTTTTTCATTTATAGAAGATATGAAACTAATTTCTGTGTAGACCTTATGATCATTTTCTATTAAATGAGGCAGTTTGTGGTACAATACATAGAGTCCTAAAACTGGAGTTCAAATATAGTCTCAGGTACTTTTTAGCTGATGTGACCCTGAACAAGTCATTTAACCTGTCTGCCTCAGTATATATTCAACTGGAAAATGGGAATGAGAATAACATTATTATTATATAATTATTATATAATATATTATGTATTATATTACATATTATAATATTATAGATATTATATCTACCTCCCAAGGTTGTTGTGAGGTTTTAAATAAGATAGTAATTGTAAAGCACTTAGCAGAGTGCCTAGCTCATAGTAAATGCTATATAAATGTTAGCTAATATTATCATTATAATTACTATTAATAAGATCTAATCATATTCAGAAAATGGAAAGTAAGATTGTTCTAGTTCCACAAATTTGGTTAATGCAAAGTCAGAAAGTGGTGACATCTTCATTCTTTGAACTTCAAGTTCAAAATCTTGATATTACAAGCAGAGCCCTAGGTCTCTCTAACATTCTCTGAACTGAGCCATACTTCATAGTCTGTAATAAGAAGTGACAGTTTCATTTTCCTATCTCTTCTTTCACTTGGATTCAACACTATTCTTATTTTGTGCCCAATTTCAATCCCTTTCATCATTCCTGTCCAGTTCCCAACTATGTAATCTGCTTAGGGATGTTTATCTCACAGAATCATAGTTTTTAGAGTTGGAAGGTGCAAGTACCACTTGAAGAGTTCAAAATAAGTATGTATATTGAATAAACAGGGGAGTGAAACTGCAAAGTACAGTGGAATTTCTCAACTCTTCAGTACTGTATATATTTCAATTAGAGAGCTGACAAAAGATGCATTCTTGAGGTTACCAGTTATCATTCATTCTAGAACATTGATATTGTAGACAGAAGCAAACTGAAATATGCATGCATATATCTGTGGTATCTCTTTATGGAAAAAAGGAATTTTCATTTAACAGAAAGGAAGGTGAAGAAAGCAGCAATAAATATTCTTACTAAAATGAGTAATGATAAAGTAAACTTCTTTGGAGGAATCTTTTTTAAGTGGTGAAATTAAAATAAGAACCTATTATTTCTCAATCCAAATTAATAGCATGCTGTCTTTTTTATTTTCTTTGTTTCAAAAGAAAGTAATATGTAAAGGTTTTCAAAAAGAACCACTCAAAGTTTCAGTTACAGGACAGTCAATTAAGCAAATGACACTTTATATCAGCATTCCATCTTTTTATCACCCTACTTCTAAACCATTACACTGTCAATTAATTTTAGGTAATTATTTGGGTAAAGCTTATCTTCAAGAAATTATTTGGGATGATTTGCTAAATTTGAGTGCATTTTAAACTATGTCTATATATAGTTATGTTTTGCTGTTAATGTTAGATGTGCAATGCATTATAGTAATGAATCTGTAGATAAAAGTTATTTGTTATCCCATTTCTGTTGGTGAGGAAAACCAGATTCTAAGCCAAATGAAAGAGCGGAATCCAATGCTCAGCAAAGTACTAATCTTTATGAACAAAGGGTTTGTTGTTATTGTTGTTTTTCCTAGTAATCCTCTAGCTATTCTCCAGACCTAGATGAGCCAGCAGAGGGAGCACTATGAAGTTTTAAAGTGATCTACCCAAAGGTTTTTCATAATTTAATCCTACAAACTTCTCTAGTTATGCTCTGAATAATATGAATAACTGCCTTTATAAGCCACAAGGAGATTCTATTTTATTTCAGAGAAATTTGTCTTCTCTCTACCTCGGCTTACCAATAAGCAAGAAGTTGTGCCCAAAGGAACTAGAATACCAAACACAATATGCATCAGAATTTGTGATAACTTATGGGTACTTATAGATGAAGACTTGAGGTTTGAAAAAGAGTAAATCCAATCTTTCCCAAGCTGACTAAAAATTGTTAGAAATGAAAAAGGATTGGTAAAAAAGAAGGGTAATGAATAGAAAAGCTTTCTTTTTTTGCTAATCTGGTATGGCTTACCAGCTAGAAAAGATGAGGTTGCCTCCACAAATAAGTAGTGACTTCATTGAATGCTATTTCTTAGTTATATATCTGCTAGAAGATATATTTTATGGGTTCAGAAATGAAATCCCAAAAAAATCACCAACAATTGTCTTCAGGATGATAGAAACCAAAGTTTTCTAATTCCAATCAGACCAATGACTCACTTACAGATGTTTCATTTCTCACTCTCTTAACACAAAAAAGTCAAACTTCCCCTTTAATAGCATAACATCTCAGTGACTCATTTTTCTGGGAGCACAAGGTCTAATAAGAAGCAAAGATATTTAGAATTTGTGCTTCATTTATATGAGGTCAAGGAACCCTCAAGGTTATATGAGTGAGCATTCTTATTCCGTAGGTAAGCATGAACATATTTACACTAGAATATTACTTATGGTTTGACCATGTCTAGTCATTGCTAAAGTCAAAATTGTGTTAATTTTTAACATGAATGTATCCCTTTTCCACATTTATAAATAACATCAATGCCTAATGACTATGTTAGAATAAAGGCACAATTTTAATTTTTGTTTAGTGATATATAATACTTCTTAACTTAGATGATTATAGAAGAATATAGCTCTTGGTCAATGTTAAACATTGCCTTGCTTGGTTAATATATTCAAATTTTACCTATATTTTAAGCAACTGAAATCTAAAAATGAGATTCTCTACTCTTTGGTGATAAGTATTACATTTATTTATTAAAGAATACTTTTGAAATTGGAATTACCTGATGTGGAATTAAACTCCCTATATTTAGATTAATCTGATTTGTTACAGGTAGCTTTTATAATAACTAGATGGGGAAGCAAGATAAGATAGTCAGAAAAGTTTGTCAGAAAAAGTTTTGTGAGATTTAGTGAACAACTGTACAATATGTCAATAGTGTGCTACAGCAACCAAATAAAACTAACGTAATCTTTTGTTGAATTAACAGTGACAGGGCTTCCAAGAATAAGGTAATGATAGTCACATTATACTAGTCCTGGGCAGACCAAATTTGGAGTATCATGTTCAATTCTAGATTCCCTACTTTAAGAAGGTCATTGACTATTGGATACCACACAAAGTAAGGCAATCAAGATATCAAAATGCCTGTAGCTCACAGATAATGATTATGATTTATATAATACTTTATGGTTTGCAAAGAACTCTACAAATACTATGTCATTTAATCCTCATAAAGACCCTGGGAGTTAGACACTTATATTTCTTATAACAGATCAGGATAATGAGATAGAGGTTAAGTCTTTTGCCCAGGGTCACAAAACTGTTTTGTAGTTGAGGCGACTTGGATCTTCCTGTCTCCAGGTCCAGCATACACTAACATATGAGGTTCAGGTGAAGGAAGGAAGACTGCCTAATGTGGATAAATAATGGCTCAAGGAAGTCATGACAGCCATCTTCCTACTCTTGAAAGACTGAAATATGAAATAGAGATTAGGCTTGGTTTTTCACCTCAAAGGGCAAAAGCAGGAGCAATGGATAGAAGTTGCCAAGAGGTCAAATAATGCTTGAAGGAAAAACATCATATGAAAGCTATGAAAAAAAATGGAATGGAATGTTTTTGAAGGTAATGGATTCCTCCTCTATGGAAGTCTTCATACAAAGGCTGGATGACCACTTTTACAGAATGCTACATTTCAGGTGTGAATTGACTATGGGCCACTGACTCTAAAATCAATGATTAAATTATCAATTTTTAAAAATATTAATGGTAAAGTAGAATGTATGTATCATTACATAAATATAAAAATTCACATGACTAATATGACTGTATTAACAAAAATATTATTATATGACATTAAACACTTCATCTTTTCCCACTGGAATACAGTATAAAGAGCCATAGACTAAAAATCAAAAGACCTGAGATCTATTCCTGGCTCTGCCACTTATAAGCTTTGGGACTTGGAGTTAAGTCCCTTGATACTTTGGACAATCGATTTCCTCACTGAAAAATGGTCACAATAGCATCTACATCAAATTATTTATATGAAGAGCAAAAATAAAAACTAAATTACACAAAAGCATATTGTAAGCAATACAATACAATACAAATACCTGTAATTATCATATAAATAAATTATATCTCAATTTTGAACTTTTGTAGTATCTTGGTTATTACTGTATTTAAAAATATTTTTCTACATGTACAGTGATATATTAATGAAAAGATTTTTAAAAAAGCAATAGTAGACCCTAAAGTGAAGAAATTAAAAATATTTGTTTGCTCACATATCTACTTCGATTTATTTTTTTGTTCATCTCTTTACTTTTACTCACTGAAGGACAGTTTTGACCTGAGAAGTAAGACTAAAGAGAAATGACTAAAAATTGGTATATTAATCAATCAGTCCATCAGTCAACCAGCATTTATTAAATACTTTCTGTGTGCTGGGTACTGTGCTATATTGTGGGGTTGCAAAGAAAATAGCTTTGAACATTAAATATATATATATACATATATATATATATAGATAGAGAGAGAGAGAGAGAGGCAGAGAGAGAGAGACAGAGAGAGACAGAGAAAGACAGAGAGATACAGAGTCAGAGACAGAGAGTACTTAAAACAATACAAACAAAATTTGATATACTTATCTATTTATCAAAGAAATTTCTGAACAGGTATTTAAACTATTTCAATTCACTTTGGGTAGTATCTATCATTGAAAATAAAAATACTATTTTAAAGTTCTTGTAGAGAATTTAATCAAAGTAAAAGCTATATGAAAGGGGGAAAAGTTATAATAATAATAATTTTTCATTATTAAAAGGGATTTTACCCTCTTTTGGAGGAATTTGGAATTTTGCTAAGTGTTCCCAACTGAGTGAGAGAATTTTTGATAAAGATATGTTTTCAAGTAAGCTTAAGGAATTTTTTTTAAAAGACCATTCTCTGTTTTCTTCATTATAGTTTTCAACCAATGAAATTAACTGCAAAAAGCATTTTTAAAACATTTTAGTTGCTAGAAGAATATAGTTTCTAAACTGACAATATTATTCAAGATTTATCCTAACATTAAAGCCTCTAGTGTACATTATTAAGCAAATCCCAATTTGAGATTACAATTCTTAAATAGCAGTAATATCAAAACTACACTGTTTTTGTCTCTCACATGAGACAGCTTCATGCTTTTAGAGTAGTCTTTTTTAATCTGTTCCACATACTTAATGTCAGGACGATATAGGCTTAAAAATGTTTGGTGAGGGAAAAAATATAAGGAATTCATCTCAGCACATCCTGCTTAGAATACCTGACATTTGAAGTCCAGAATATCAAGGTTAAGAAAAGGAGAATCCTCCTGGAAATACAATAAAATAGAAAGCCCAAGAAAATGAGCTTTGCGAAGCAGTTTTGTTTTAATCAAAAGAAGGTTGCTACGGCAGTTGGAACAGAGTTTCTAAGTAGTAAGCATATTAATTATTTTTCATTTTTTGAAGATGCAATAACAAAAGACAACAGCCTTTAGAAAAGGGTTATTTAATGATAATGACAATCAGTATATCACTGTTGAGTCCCCCCCCAAAATACTTAATGCGCCAAAAGTTTCTATTTCTAAAAGTCATTTCAGGGCTTGATATGAGGTCATGATGCTTAGCATCAATTATATAAAGAAAAACACTGCATGTAAAGGTTACCTTTTAAATAACGATCTCCCTAGGAAATTAAAATATGAAAAAATAGGCAAAGTCATTCAAATATTATAATATGAGGAATTCTCCTTGCTAAGTGTTTCTTTCTCAACTAAAGGCTTCCAAGGAGTTCAATTATAAACTGTAGGAAAACTTTTAAACCTTGTCAGTTTCAAAATTATGGTAGTAGGTACAAAAAAAAATAATAAAATCTCCCTAGCAAAACATTTTTACTTTTCCACTATGGCTGCCTATACCCCCTGCTGCCCACAACATTCCTCTCATTTTAAAAAATTAATATCAAGCCTCAAATGAAGACTAAATGATGTCGAGTTTTCAAAAGATCTAAGGTATAAAAGTAAACTGATGTCACTAAAGATTTGCAAGACTTTAATTATACCTTCTAATGATATATACATGGTATCTTAACATGAAATGATGAAACATAAATAAAAATAATACAAACATAATTAAATTAAATTTGGGAATATGTATCAAGGCTATTTTTATTTTCACAATTAAAGATTTCTTAATCACAATTATTTCTGAAAAGAATATTTCTTGACTCCTGGTGATGCAGTAGGAAAATTCATGTAAAAAATGCAAAGAATGTATCAAAATGTTCAGATAACTGGGGCATGTAGCACTGTTTTTATAATTTCTTCAAATATTTGTAGATATTTATATATAGTTGCCTAATAATTCAGAAGCTCATGAAATCCACAAATCAAAATTTATTCAATTATATTCAATAATTCAGAAGCTCATGAAATCCACAAATCAAAATTTAAAATACACAGGCTTCAAATAAAATCAAATTACAAAAGAAAAATTTATAACAAAAATAACTAAAAATAAAAAATAAATAAATGCTTACTGCTTGCAAGTTGCTCTTTATTACTTACTCTGTGATAAAAAAAAATACAATTCCCATAGGCATCAATTGCTTAAGCATATAATCCTTCATGACCTTAAACAACAATACATTTGAAACAAAAGGAAGATTATCAAAGACTTTCAAAAATTCCAAGACATGAACTTGTAAAGGCTTTTTCTTTTTAAATGCAAGGTTGTAATATGTTGCTCTATATAGCATTTGTTATAAAGAACACCCTGAAAATAATTTCTAAACTAAAATAAGAAGCCTTAAAATAACACTGAAGTTTTTTACTGGATATAAGATTTGGTAAAAAATATATTAATGATAATACATAATCATGCTAATCATGACAGGCTACTTATTAAATGTCTATAAGCATTTTAATTACAAAAGGCTTACTTATTTTTAGTAAGCTATACTTGATCTGATAAAAAAGGGAAATTATAAATACCGTTCAGATATATTTGGTATCATGAAATATAAAGAGGAATAAAATCCTTCTCCAAATGTGCAAACATAAATTAGAAGGCATAGGGAAAAATCTCTGTCTTGAAACAGTTTATTTTAAAACTAGTCGGGAAAAAAAACCCAGGCATCTCTACTACAATCTTCTCATTGCTACTATGAACAAGCACAAAACATTTCTAATAGCTTTAGAAGTACATATATTCAAGTATTTTGAACATCTATAAAATATAAAAAAACATTTAATGTTGAGATGATCCAAGAACACCCATTCAGAAGAGAACCATCAAAATTTACTATGTGTGGTAATACTAAGGAAATTCTGTAGGCTTAATGTTTTCCAGCAAATTCTCTTACTGTTTAACATTACTGCATGTTTTCAGGGAATGAAACTGTTTTGACCATAAATGCAGACTTAAAACTATTTACTAGCAACATTAACTTCTGTGCATGAAAACAGAGAACGCCGTGATGCACTCCAATAAAAGTCAAAGCAGATTTTGCATTATTTAGTACAAGAAAATAACTAAGGCATATGGTTTTTATAGCCACTTCATTCTATGGTAAAATATTTAGAATAGCAATATAACTATTAGATTTCACAATTTAATTGTAAAAATTAAACATTGACATGGATGATTATGTTCCTTTTTATTAATATTAGATTTTAAAATCTAAGTGCCTTATGTAATTCAAATAATAAATTCATATCACATAAAATATGTTCATATATATTCATGTCATATAATAAATTCATCAAATAAATAATTCAGATTATAAATGCCTGAGATATAAGATTTTTCAACTTGGTACTATATTTTGGTGGAACAGAAATATGTTAATGACCATAAAATAGTTTGAAAATGACACTTCTGGTTCCTTGGTAACCTAAAGAAACTCAATAAAATTAGGGCATTAAAGAACAGAAAAAATTGAAAATTGTATATATACAAAATTATACCTCTTTAATAAAATGTGTTATATCTTAATTGACAGAAGGAAAAGCTCACTTATTATGGTTCATTTTGTTAACTACATAAGTCACAACACTAAATTACATTCAATATAAATCATAAGCATAACAATGTCCTTTAATCTAGGAACTTTTTCTTTGGATTTAAGTATATGGAAATTTGCATTCTTGTATATTAGTCTTCTCTTCTCTTTGATCTTCCTCAGTACTCAGCTAAACTGTTAACTATTCTGGGTGGTCTCCCATCAGGATTCAGTGATCAGTGTCTTTCTCTATTGGTTGCCTTCTAGGGATTCCTATCAGCTGTATTCTTACATGCATCTGACAACTTTATTAGCTCACTCAGATTGTGCTTCAGAATATCTCCATAGCAGATATACCCTTTCTCAAACAATCACACTTTTGTAGTTGACTCAGAACAAATAATTATATGAACACTTCAGCTGTTATACTCAATAATAAGGTCGAAATGAAGAGAAATTTCACATTATGTGTAAGTCAGGGCTTGGTTTTCATGTTCAGGCTCAAAAAATCAATTCTAGATTGATTTTTGTGTATATATCGTTATTGTCAGAGGATTAATTGATGAATTTTTCATTTGATGAGTCAGGTGGAATAGGCTCTAAGGCACTCAGTGAGCAGAATTCTAATTTATTATGGTTCCTTGCCCTATGCAGCAAAATCATCAATCGTGATATTTTATCATAATTTATTTGTTCCAAAAATGTTGAGTTTAAAGTCCCAAAACAAAATAAAAGCCTTCCATTAGTTATCCTTGTGCCACAATTATATATGATTAATATAAATCATGTTTTTAAAAACTGATTTAAGCCTTTAAAAAGGCACAAATCTCCCTTTGATTCACCATGTCATGAGTGTTTTTATATTTTGTTATGGCCTAAATCTGTGATATAGCAGGCTGAATCTCAAATGACTAGCTATTTAAAAGGCAAACATATATGCATACACATATATAACATCCAAAATTATCAAATTATGTACAGCAAATTATATAGTATACTGAAATCAACATTGCAAACATTTTATAAATATGATTTTAACAACCTGCCAGGGTTCTGAAATGTATTTCTAAATTTAAGGAAATTTTAATTCAGTTCAGAAGTAGTACAAAAATGTATTTGGTGATGAAAATTCCAAATCAAAATGATACTTAAAGGAGAATTTGTGTGCATTTTATTTATTGAAGAGATTTTTTCTAAAACAGTCCTCTCAGGAGATACCACTTCCTTAAAAAAATGAGTAAATGTTTGTTAAGGACCTACTATACATGAGATACTATAATTTACAAGCATTATCACCAAATTTAAAAAATTAATAAATGCATGAATACATGTACCAATTTTTTCTTGACTACTTTGACTCTCCAAGTTGTTTTTTTCCTCATTCTTCTGAATGTAGGACAGTAAAGGATAGTTTCTGTTGTAGTTATTTTTTTTTAGAATTTTTGTATTTGCAATGCCTATAGAATTTTTCATACATCAATTAAATGTGGTGAGAGACTCTTAAAGCAGGAATATTGTGTTTATATGTATATTTAGAAATAAACACATTCATTTCTTTGGTCTGAATATCAAAAGTACCATTATTAAATGAGATCTTTTCTTTATGATCTTTTCTCAATACAAATACTTAATAAAATCCTTTATCTTTGGCAGCTGCATTGTGCTTTACTCTGAATTACCTTTCCCCTTCACCTTCTTTTTCAGTGGATTTCACCTTTTTTCCAGGCTCACAGTTAGGGAGAAGCATATCATCCAGGCCACTCTAATTTTCTCCAACTTGATCATCCCCCAAAGCTCTGAGGGCCAGAAATGGAATCTTTCTATACCAATCAACAATGTTTTCAGTCAGCTAGGGAACAAGTCAGTTATGATGCACGTACTCTGGAGTGCTATGAACTGTCTTCACAGAAGTATTAGCATCAAGGATAGAGAGCAAGGGTCAGATTCAACTAAGACTAATATCACCCCCTACCTCTCTATATGCTTGGAAGTTTCCCCCTTGCTTCTCTTGCAACCCTGTCACTTCCTTTTAATATGTTCTCCTCCTTAGAATCTATTACCAGGAACCAAAGTGTCAGCAACAAGAGAATACTGAGGCCCATCAACAGACTGAAACTGATTCTAAGTCAGTTTTTGTTGGCCTTTTCCTGTGTACCCTCTTGAAAAGTGATGAGTAGAGAGTAAGGCTCTATGAACACTATCCTTCTATGTGCAGAAATTTCTCTCTCAAACCAGATTTCTATATGCTTTCAGGATGGAAATATAATAACAAAATGAGACAATACATTGTTCATTACAGTCTTTTTTCCTGACAAATTAGCACAACTCCCTAATGCAAATCTTTTAAGTCTTTCTAAAAAAAGACATGAATTTATTTTAACCAGTTCAGATGTGGCTTCTATATGCTTTAAACTATAGCCAGAAATGCACACATAAAGGGTGGTTTCTTGAAGAATTCCTGTTCCAGAGTTTGGGTACATACAATTCACATCCTTTTAGGACAATAACTCTCAGTAAAAAAAAAGTAGGAAGGATGCAATGCCTGCTGGTGGATCTGCCTGCCCACTCCACTGCAATCCACCTACTATTCAGCCACCAAAATGATTTTCCTAAAGTGCAAGTCTGATCATATCTCTCCCCTACTCAGTAAGTTCCAGAGGCTCCCTATTTGCCTCCAGGATCAAATACATATCCTCTATTTGACAATCAAAATCCTTCATAGCCTGGTTCTTTCCTACCTTTTCAGTGTTCTTATACCTTACTCTCTGCCACATACTCCGATCCAGTGACACTGGCCTCATGGCTATTTTATGAAGAAGAAACTCCATCTCTTGTCTCTGAGTATTTTTCTCTGGCTGTCCCCCTTATTCCTAGAATTCTTTCCCTTCTCTCCACTCTGCCTGTTGAACTCCTTCATTTCCTTCAAGTTCCAATTAAAATCTTATTTTTTAAAGGAAGTTCTTCTCAACTCTTCATAATTCTTTCCCTCTATTATTTCTTAATTATCCTAGATATAGTTTGCTTAGTGTATGTGTACATATGTATATATGTATTTATATACGAATATATATATATGAAATTTTGTCTCTCCCATTAAATGGTAAATTCTGAGAGCATAAACTGCCTTTTGCCTCTTTTTTGTATTCCCAGGGCTTAACACAGTGCCTGACATGTAGTAGGTTCTTAATAAAAATTTAATGATTGGGGGCAGCTGGGTGGCTCAGTGGATTGAGAGCCAGGCCTAGAGACAGGAGGTCCTAGGTTCAAATCCGGCCTCAGACACTTCCCAGCTGTGTGACCCTGGGCAAGTCACTTGACCCCCATTGCCTACCCTTACCAATCTTCCACCTATAAGTCAATACACAGAAGTAAAGGGTTTAAAATTAAAAAAAATTTTAATGATTGACTAATGATAAATATTTAATGATAAAGTACTTTCAGAATCAGAAACTTCCTATCTACTATATAAGGGTTCCCATCATTCTGTATAGCAATTTATTTCATCTTTTTATTCAAGGGAGAGAAAGGCAGAAAAAAAGAAAAGGAAAGAATTTAAATATAAAATCTGACTTTTTAAAACTTCTAACTAATGACTAACTAAAGCATTTCAGGGAATATTTGAGTTTTACTTTATTAGAGTTACATTACAATAATGTAAAATTACAATATGAAGTAACAATGAAACAAACACAATTTAAATAGTTACAAGGACGAGAAAATATATCTCTGAGACTATGTCATTAAATCATAAAAATCTCTTCTTTTAATGAAATTAGAAAGTAGTCTTTTGAATCATCAATGAGCATCCAAATATAATTTAATTAATGATCTAGTTGCTAGTATAATATGATGTAATTTCCTCATTCCAAACAAATTGTTTTCATCATCCCCATATTACACTGTAAGTACATAACTAAGCTTGAAATCACTTAATTCAACTTCTTTGAAAATATATTTCACTGAATTACGATTAGTACACTTAAATCATTAAACAATCACACTAATATGTTAGAGTCAAAGTACTGTGGCTCTATTGTTATTAATAATGAAAAATATTTGTTATCGAAAACCTTTGTAGATCTTTTCCATTTTTTTTCTGTTTATTGGCCCCTTCCATTTTCATCCTTAATGACTTCTGGATGATTTTTCTAAGTAGGGTCTCTTCAAACATTCTTTAAAGTGATTTGCCCTGCACTGCTCCTCTCTGACTTATGAAGCCATACCACTCTCATTCTTCCATCATCCTTCTTCACAAGATTTTATAAATGATTTCATATTCTAAACTGGTGCTGCCTTTGGTTGACATGGCAAAGAAGTCAAGTGTCTGCTGACTCAGGCAGCATTCAGTCTCTTTTATTTCCATGTTATGGCAAATGATTTAGTCTGAAATGTGTTTATAAAAATAGAAATGGCATGAAAGAGAACTAATACAGGAAAAGCAAATGGATTACACCAAGTAAACATGGAGGATCTCAGCAGTGAAGACTATACAGTAAGAGTACTGTGGAGGCAATTTCTAAAGTACAGGATAGGAAGCTACAATAGTAAAATCTAATGTTGAAAAAGGTTACCAAAAGAACACTAACAAATAATTACCTAAATGTCTACATTTTCATATTTATAAAATATTTATGATAATAATCTATACATATGTTGAAGAGTATTCTATTGCAATAAGGATAAGAACAGGCAGACTTTTGCAACTGATAATCCAAAGTAGATCGCATCTTCATCATTACTCAACATTCACTCGAATATAGAGAATACAGGATTCTACAATGTTTATTGTTTATCATAAAAAAAATCAATTGATTTGGCAGGGCAAAATAACACCTTAAAGACTCTTCGCCAACAAGATGTCCAAATATTTTTGATATGTCCATATTATTTGAGATTCTTTGACATGTACAACAATGGAGACAGTTCTATTCAACAATCCTTTAGACCACTAACAGCAAGGGCAGCTTAAAACAAGGAGATATGTGTTTGCTCAATATAACACTGTCACAGAGGAGATACAACACATGTATAAGTTGAAGAAGAATTCCCAAAAGACAAAGACGTTCTCCAGAAACTTCTATTTTTTAATGTCATTATATTGTGACATGTCATCAATGCCAACAGACCTTAAAACATTGTAGAGCTTGATGGAAGAGATACCTAAACTCAAGAGTTTGGACTAACCATTCATACAGAAAAAGCCAAGTGGATGAAAAAATGTTAAAAAGGCATATTACTCAAAAGCTAAATACTGACAACCTATAAAAAAGAAAATTCATAGAGTTTATCCAATACACCACAAATAGACAATATATTGGGCACAGACAGGGGAAATTTTCCTTTGGAAAAATGCAAAGCTCTTTTCATGTCTCCAAACTTCCCAGAAACAAAGGTCCATTTTTTTATGCCAATGTTTCACCTATCACAGTGCATAGCTGCAAGTCATAGAACACTAAAGTCTCCATATTTTAAACATAAGGATGTACAGAAAGCAATGGAGAAATATATGGTAGGTATAAATTAGAATAATAAAATATAGGTTGTAACATAAAACAAATAAGAAATTTAATATGAATCAGAATAAAGGATATCATAAGGGAAATTCATGATTTAAAATAGGGGCTTTTTATAATGAAAGTGAAATGTAAGACATAGAAAGAAATCCATTTTTATCTTTGCAATTTCAGGAATAAGGGAGGATATCCTGTGACAGTCAAGATAAAAGTCAGGCAAGGATGGATAATGATGTGCATTGATAGCAACATCCAAATAAATGAGATCTGTGTATTTGAATATGAAATAGAATACCAGAAATGATGGATACATAGAATAAGTTAGACCTCCATTAACCTCTGAAATACTGATTTATTTTATCCCTTGATTCATCAGTTAAATAAATTTTATGTCTAAACCTGTCTTAGAAAATTTAGTTAAGTGTGGTTGTAGGAACATAGGAACAAGCATTTATCAAGCATCTGCTATGTGCCAGGCACTGTGCTAAGCACTTTACAAATATGATCTCATTTGATTCTTACAACAACTCTGTGAGGTAAATGCTATTATTATCCATATTTTATAGCTTGGCAAATTGAGGTAAACTAAAATTAACTTGCCCAATATCACACAACTAAAGCTGGATATGAACTCTTTCTGGGTCTTTTGGAACTCAAATCCAGTGCTCTAAGTACTGTGCCACCTAGATGGTTGTGATAGAAAAGTATCTTTTTAAGAAGCAAATTGAAAACTTAAAAATCTTTTTTTTAAAAAAATGGAAATCTTACTAAACTACATAAGATACTTTCCTGCCTTAGCAAAAGAAGTCAGTAGGGTAAAATTTTACATTTTCTTCATGGCTAAGATTATTATCATTTTCATATGATGCCATACATATAGACAGATGAATTTGGGAGACCTTACGATAAGTTTTCAGAGATCTGAGGACATAATGCAAAATAAGTCTCTCTCCTGATATCAATTTACTTTTTTTTCCTCTCAAAAGTAGAATGTACAGTAACATAATAGTCTAGACATTATACCATTGCTGCTTTTCAAAAAATTAATCTGAATCAGAAGTTAAAGTATCATTTATCTTTGTTGTCTTTACTAACAATCATTGACTCCTCTAGTAGGATTCAAGACATTTTATTTTCTAGCACCAGTCATAACTCAACTCCAGCATCAAGTCTCTGGTTTAGATGCATTATCTTCATAGAGAAGTACTACCATCTTGTGGGTTTTGTAATATTATCACTAAAATAATTTAAGAGCCTTAAATTTTCTGAACTATATTGCACAGCACTTGGGGACTAATCAAGATTTAATTGGTGAACTTGCTATCCAACCTAAATATCATAGCTGAAACAGGCAAGAGGACTAGTAAATAGGTAACTGGTATGTAGTAATTAAAAGATAAGTTAACATTTCACTTGGACAGTTTTACTATGCAATTTATTTGCACCATTCTTGGTTTAAATGTTTATCCAGAAATGTAGAATACATCAAATGAATGAATGAATGAAAAAATAAGTACTCATGTCAAAATGCTATGCTAAGTGCTGTGAATACAAATAGAAAAACAAGATAGTCCTTGTTCTCAAGGAGCTCACATTTTAACAAGAGAAACAAAACATCTAGGTTTCAGCTGCAAGTAAGATGTTTCTTAAGAACTTAAATTGAAGAGCAATCAAAGGGCAGTTAAAAGACACAGTGAAGGCATGAGTAAGCTGCAAGACATTATAAACAAGAGTAGTAGTATTAAATTTACCAACAGAAAAATGAAGGGGGAAAAAAAGAAAAGTGAAGGAAAGAAAAAATGATGTGCTGGTTACATGGTGAGAGTAAGGGATGGCAAGTTTACATATTCCAATAGTATCCTTATAATGTCAAGAGAAAGGAAAGGTCTCCAAGATGTTGGTGGACCCCTGGCATAAATGTATGTAAAATACGGACAAGTCACACAGGATACTTCTTCATAGATGGTTCATGATTTGAATTGTTGTAAGTAGTACTCACACTGGTAAGATTATGGATCCTTTTAAGAATGAAGACCAGCATTAATGGTCAAGAAGACTTAATTGAATGACATACTTCTCCACAGAACATGAAGATAGACTGTGTCTAACTTGGAAACAAGTAGAAAAATATAATGTGTATGTTTCTTTCCCCTAGGTTGCAAGCTGAAAACCTTCTGCCTCAGGATCTTCCTATTTCAGATATCAGCTAAACTGAAGCTCTATGGCCTGCCCCCTGCCTGGTTACCTCTGTGGGGATAGACAAGATGCTCAAAACTAGTCAATCTGTCATTGTATTAAGTCCCTCACGTTCTTAGTAATGCCATTTTGAAGCAGATAACTAGTATATTTTAATATGGCCTTTTCTCTATCCTATTTTATAAGGGAAAATAAAGATTTCAGACAGGCAGCACAATGGTGTTTTACTCACTGCCAACTATAAAAGGAGGAGGGAAAAGTGCCAGATGGTCAGATCCAGAATATAATTTCTTCTTATTGGCTCTTTCACCTTTTGAAGCATGACAAATGATACAGGAAGTTATTATAGATTTTCCTCTCCTTTTGGCAAAGTGAGACCTTCATAAACAGACAAACAGACTGACAGATAGATGGATAAACTAAAGTCTCTGATTACTACCACATTATACTTCTCTGTCAGATTAGTGATATTTCCCAAATTCATCATGTGGTTCTGTCACTCCCCACTTTCACCTCTACCAAAATTCTCTCCCATAATACTTCCCAATCTGGTTCATAAATTTTGTTACAGGAAGACAGCTTTTTAATATACAATGTTATCTGTCCTCTCCCACCTACATTATTTCTACTGAAATCAATACCTATCCAATGTAAGTGTTATAAATAAATGGGCAGAGATAGAGAGGGAAACTAGATACTACCACTGTTAATTGGATGACAGCAGTGGTAGTTCAGATATGTGGCTAGAGCAAGATCACCCGAGTCTTGTCACCAAGCTAAATGTTGTACCACCTCCCTCCTTTATAACAGTGCCCAGGCAGGATCCTTCAGGTCAATAGAGGTATCTCTTCAGGTCCCACCTGGGGTTGATTAATGATGGATATTGGGCTCTATTAGCCTTGGACACGTTTATCTGACTGTGTTGCTCCCTTCCCAGAGAAGTGATGAAACAACCACTCCAGGAAGGTACTTGAATAGCTTTATATTTTTAGCAAAGAAGGAATATTAGGAAATGGGAAGAGGATTTGGGGAACCCTAAACTGATTTTGATAATAGTAATCCCTAAGAGCTGCAGGCAGGTAAGTGATTCTGGCTTGTTATTAGCTCCTCTGGCTCAGCCTGGCCACAGCCAAACCAGAGCAAGCAAGCTGTTGTTTGATGTCTTTCAGCTTCTTCTTGCCAGATGTTATGCCTTCACAGCCTTCAGGAACCACCCCTTTTCCACCCTCTTCTTCTCCTTCCCACTTCCCGGATCCCTCCTGGGCCCTAGGATACCTAGATATCTAAAGATGGTTTGAATTCCTAAATATCTAGGGGACAGTAGAATAAGAGGATTGACGGTCTGGTACAGGTTGGCAATGTTAATGAGGTACAAGACAGGAGTTCTTGCAAGGTTGAGCCAAGCAAGTCACAAGTCCCTATAGACCAGGGTCTACAGATCTCAGGTCCAAGGGAAATGAAAGGAACCAAAAGCCAGGGCTGCCAGGGTATTTATAACCCCTTGGCCAACCGCTTTCTCCCCTGTCCTCATGAACTCTGGGAACATTTTGATGTCCAACGGTCTTCACCTGTCAATCAACAGTGAGACTCCCAGCTCCCAGAGTTTCAATATAACATAAGTCACAGGTTTCATCCAACCAAGTGTCAGTAAAAACTTCTGAGGTCAAATCTACCTCCCTGTATTAGGATTTCTAGTTTTTCCTCTGTTATCTAAAGTTTGAATGATAATTTACATATGTTTGAAGTCATGCATGAGTTTTGCTGCCGGTTCTTTTCTTGGATTTTTGTCTCCTAGAATTTTCTGTATGTCTCAGCTGTATCTCCTTACTTCTTTGTGACTGTTCTCTCCAATATCTTACCTGGGAACCATACATCTGTAGTCTTCTCCCTACTCATCCTTTTTTTTCAGTTTTAATCTTTTGATTACATTTGCAAAACAAGAAGCAGATATTCTCACCATTAGGTATAATCCATCTGGAGTCAGGAATCTAACATCCCTACACAATAAGCGGTTGTCCAGAAATCCAAATTTCATTTTCAGATACCACTTTCTTAGCCAGCTATTTAACTTTTAAATTACTACTTCTCTTCCCTATCCCTTTCCATTAGTGACAATAGTGAAAGAATAAAATTTGCGTCAAATTTTAGGGTCAAAAAATCATAGAAACGGAGTTGGAATTAACTTCCAAAGCAGGGGTTCTTAATCTGGAGTCTATAAACTTATTTTAAAAATATTTTGATAACTGCATTTTAGTAAGTGATTTATTTTGTAATCCAACATATTTTATTTTATATATTTAAAAATAGCATACTGAGAGGGAGTCCTTAGGTTTTACCAGATTGTGAAAGTGTCCTGTGATAAAAAAAAAAAAATCTTAAAATCCCCTGCTCTAATCATACAATGCCTCATCAATATTCTCAACAAATAGTTATGTAGGCCTTCTTTTCTTTTTCTTTCTAAACCCTTACCTTCTGTCTTGGAGTCAATACAGTGTATTGATTCCAAGGCAGATGATTGGTAAGGGTTAGGCAATGGAGGTTAAGTGACTTGCCCAGGGTTATACAGCTTGGAAGTGTCTGAGGATCTCGTCTCTAGGCCTGGCTCTCAATCCACTGAGCTACCCAGCTGCTCCCAAATTCACTACTTTCTAAGAAAGTCTATTCCACTATTGCACAGAATTAACTCTTAGAAATTTTAGAATCTTTATCTCTATAATTTTCAACCACTGTTTTTAATACCTCTTGGAATTAACAAGAACAAGACCTTACAAATTCCAAAATCTTGTTATCTTATGATTTTTGATTCTTCCTTCTTTTTTGTTCCCTATGTCCAAATAAGACAAGTCTATCACTCTTCCTTCATAGTCTCTGAATTCTTCCCTGTTTCTCTAGAAATATAGGCATTATGGGGAGGGGGGGGGGGCACTAGGTGGCTTAATCAATTGAAAGCCAGTTCTAGAGATAAGGTCCTGAGTTAAAATCTGAACTCAGTCACTTTCTATCTGTGTGACCCTGGGCAAGTCATTTAATATCCATTGCCAAGGTTTTACTGCTCATCAGCCTTGGAACCAATACACGATACTGATTCTAAGACAGAAGGTAAGCGACTAAGGAAAAAAAGGACAGACTTACAATAATACTACTCCAATTGGTTTTTCTTACTGGAACCTTTTCTCTCCTAAATCTATCCTGTAGAGTCTTGACAGTTGTTTTCCTAAAACATACTCAAAAAGTGACTTCATACTATCAGCTACATCAAAATCAAACCCTTCTCCCTGGCAATCAAGGCTCTCATCTGATGGTCTCCTCAACTTTATGTTAACCAAACTTATTATTCACAGTTTCTCAATACAAATCTACTGCTCTTGCTTGAACTAAGCTTCTCACTCTTTTCTCTGACATACCATGTCCATTTCAACTTCTAAGGATTTTTGTGCTCATGACATATCCCTTTCCTTGAATGATCTCTATTTTCCAGGACAAGTTCAGCACCTTCCAAGAAATCTTCCTTTACTCAAGTCTCTCATCTTTCTCAGGGTTTTCATAGAATATAGCAGTTATTATCTTTCTTAACATTTTGTAGTTGTTATTTGTTTGTTCTAGTACTTAGTATAGTGCCTGGCACATAGTAAGTCCTTAATATTTATTGACTGACTATTAAAACAACTTTCAATTATAGAATGCCTTTAATCATCCATTCTAAGGAAAAGCATTTTATTTAGGATTAAATGCTTTGTAATTGTGAGCAATAATGATTGCCAAATAAATTATGACTTTTTCAGGGGTTGAGAAGACAAACTATATCTCCATTTGAAATGTTCTATGTGCTTTGACACATAAAACATAGACATTGCAAATAATAAAACATAATGTCAATAGAATTAAAGGATTGGTGCCTAAGGGCTACTTTGTTTTTTGACTATGCAATCCAAGAATCTAAAATGGTGCCTGGTATATAGTATCAGAGCTACCTGACCAAGAAAATCTAAGAAGTCCTGAAAAAGGCAAACAATAAAGCTATTTTGAAAAAAAAAAAGCAGAGATGTGAGAAGCTAAGAACTTCTACAACAGTTTGAGAGTACAAAAATTTAGACCAGTCAAATGAGTTTCAATAATTTTGTTTTCCTATTATTGCTTTGCTTTTTAAAAAGTCTAACATTGGGAAATTCAAAAAAGTAAAAATACTAACTCAATTTCTGTTTTTGCCTTACAGTTTAAGAGATGATTAATTACAAAAGATGTGTAAAACCCAGATGCAAGTCAATGATAAAATATGAAATGCTGCTAGTTTTGGTAGCAACTTGTCGTTTTATTCATGTAGAGAATTCCTAATGTAGAAAGTGCTTTAATACTTTATGTTTCTTAAAGTTTTCTTGTCTCCTCATAACTGTAAATGCATTCATTTCATTCTAGTAATAATATATATATATATATATATATATATATATATATATATATATATATA
>NC_058130.1:314330773-314354818 GCF_016433145.1 Gracilinanus agilis | reverse complement strand
CATCCATTACATTCTTGTAATAATATATATATATATATATATATATATATATATATATATATATATATATATAATAGTAGTGAAGTCTATGTAAAGTAAGGAAGACAGAATGGTACAATAGAAAGAGGGTCAGATAGAGTCAGAGGACTTGGGATTGAATCCCAGCTGTGCATATTACTATGTAATTCATCTTCAAAACGAGGGAATAGATTGGATGAAAGCAAAGAAAACTTCAAGTTTTGAATCATTTATCCTTTGAACCAAGAAATGCTTAACTGGAAGAATATACTATTAACATAAGAATCAAAATCATCTCTAGTATGGCCTTCAATGTGACCTACAAGGAAGAAGGGTGAAGACAAGTGATTAAAAGATGCTAGAATAAAATGATTATAGAAGTATATTACACTGTTTCATATGTTAAAATAAATAACTCTCAGGAAGCACTCAATGCAAGTGCTCCCATTTTGACTATTTTCTCTAAAACTAAAAACAAACAAATGGAATGCACTCTCTTAGACCGTTTTCCCCTTTGTCAAAACCATGAGATTTGTAAAATTTTTAAAATATGTTCAAAATTTTAGTAAAGGCTTGACACTTTTGAATCATGTGTATGGTCTATAATTATTGGAAAGTCAGGCAGGAAAAGAAGACGGGGCAAGAATGCTTATTTAAGGAGAACTTAGAAGCTGTCATTTTATGATAAGAAATGTAGGAGCTTTGTTAGAGAAGTTTGGGGAAAAATTTTTGCTCCTTTGAACTGGTCCTGAAAAACATCTTTTAGGATATGTATGAGGGGAGCTTTTCAGGGCACAATGTGGGAAATGGGTATAGGGTAGGAAAATATCAGATTTAGAATCTGAAAATTTGGATTTTGAGATCAGAAAACTTGCTAGCCTACTAGCTTATAAGTTATTGACTCTCTCTGATAAATCTGTTCCTTCACCTTTTGACAGGAATAACATAGGATGTATTCCACCTATATTACTTTATGGATTATAAAGGGATACTGAAATATGAACAGCATTTTCTTTTACTTTAGAGATAGCATTATATCATAAAAAGAGCTGTGGACAGGAACAGAAGACCTAGGTTTTAATCCCAGTGCTGGTACTTGCTAGTCATGTGACTGTGGACAAGTAGTTTACTCTCTCTTTTCTGACAATAAGCATTTGTAAAATAATTATTATGTGTCAGGTACTGTTCTAAGTGCTGAGATACAAAGAAAGGCAAAAGACACTGTCCCTCCCCTGAAAGAGTTCACATTCTAATGGAAGACAAAGCACACAAATAATTATATGCATACAAGATATATACAATGTAAAAGGAGTATAAATGGTAGGTACAAAGGGAAAGCACTGGGGAAACAGGAGAAAAAGAGAACTGGAAAGGCTATGTGCCAAAGTAGAATCTGACCTGAATATTAAAGGAAAAGAAAGCAGTTAAGTCAGGGAACAGAAGTGAGGAGAGAGAGAATTCCAGGCACAGGGAACAGTAAGAATTGGGAACAGCAAGAGTTAAGACATGGAATGTCATGTGGGAGAAACAGCAAATAGAACTATTCTGTTTCATCATAGAGTATGTGAAGGGACTAAAAGGTAAAAGGATGAAAAAGGTAGAAAGGAATCAGGTTCTGAAGAGCTTAAAAGTCAGACAGGATTTTATATTTGATTCTGGAAGTAACTGACAGCAAGCAGAGTTTATTGAACAAAGGACTAACATAGACCCAAGAAGGAGGGACGGAAGAAGGGAAGCAGAGAGGAAAAAAAAGAAAGGAAAGAGGGAGGGAGGGAGAAAAGAGAGGGAAGGAGAAAAGTCAGTCCATTTCACAGTGATGTAAAGAACAGAATGGAATGGGGAGAGACTTGAAACAACTTCCATGCTATTTCAAAAGTCTAGCTGAGGTGAGAAGGGTTTACCTTAGAATAGTAGCAATATAAGTCAAGAGGATTTCTATTAGAGATGTAATGAAGGTAAAAATGAAAAGATCTGGCAACAGATAGGTAACTCACAAAGAGGACAAATGAGTACAGGTTAACAGCTAAGTTGAAGTGTTCCCAAAAGAGATAGGTAAGTTATGAGGAAGAGAAGACTTGGGGGGGGGGGGGATTAGAAATTCTGTTTTATACATATTAAGTTTGAAATATCCAAAAGGCAACTG
The DNA here is from genome assembly GCF_016433145.1 of Gracilinanus agilis. Taxonomy (NCBI): domain Eukaryota; kingdom Metazoa; phylum Chordata; class Mammalia; order Didelphimorphia; family Didelphidae; genus Gracilinanus; species Gracilinanus agilis. Next base: position 314,352,657 of record NC_058130.1, on the reverse strand, counting down.
GTATCTATAAGACTGGAATCAGTAAAGAGGATATGGTTGGGGGGCAGCTGGGTAGCTCAGTGGATTGAGTCAGGCCTAGAGACGGGAGGTCCTAGGTTCAAATCCGGCCTCAGACACTTCCCAGCTGTGTGATCCTGGGCAAGTCACTTGACCCCCACTGCCCACCCTTACCACTCTTCCACCTAGGAGCCAATATGCAGAAGTTAAGGGTTTAAAAAACAAAAACAAAAACAAAAAGAGGATATGGTTTGGGGTGGAGGGGAGTGGAAATATATATCTGAAATTAACTCTAAGGAAATGGTATTTGAGCCCATGGTAGCTAATGAGATCACCAAGTGAGATGGAAGATAATAGACTTTTTAAATGTGGGGTCCATGAACTTGTTTTTAAAAATATTTTTGATAAGTTTATTTTAACAAAAGTGGTTTGTTTTTAATACATTTAAAAATGACACTCTGAAAAGAGAAGCCCATGGACTTCATTAGAATGCCAAATAGGAATGTTTTGGTGAATGTTTAACAACTTGCTCTTTGAAAAAAATTGAGACTGACATAATTTTAAATGTAATCTGCATTATTAACATTTCTCCATCACTTTAAGTCTCAACAATAAATAAAATAATGAATGAATTCCTAATGTTTATCATTTGCTGATTTCTGAGGTATAAATTATCACTGGAAATTTTACATTTGGCTCTTGGAAGTTAGTATAAACAAGCTTCAGCACAACAGTGCAAGAGCCAAAAAGATACATAACATTACAAAGGTTAATAACACTTGGTAGAGAGAAAGAAGAGAACTAAAGAGAAACCCATAAGAAACACTCTTGATCAGGAGTCAGGTGCAGTGAAAGAGAGTGAAGAGCGATTAGAAAGGTAGGAGCAGAAACATATACCTAAATATAATCTTTTAAAATACCAATCTATACTTTCAATTGAATGTTATTCATAATAAAAACTAAAAATTACAGCATGATTAATTTTGAAGTTAGAATAACAGAAGCACTATAAATTACAGTGAGCATAATCATCCTCAAAGAGGAACTTTAAAACATTTTCAGATCAGATATGTAATTATTTAAATTTCTAATGACATACCACAATCATTAGTAATATCAACTACAGACACATATGATTAAAAGAACCCCAACCAATATTTTTCCATACATTGTTCCAAGAGCTATTAAAATTAAGTTCTACTCATTTAATTTCATTCTATATTCAGTTATCACAGATTCCTAATCACTTATGTTATGCCAAAGCAAAAAAATCACCAGTCTTTAAGTATCAATATGCCACTTACTAAAACTATCAATTTTCTAATTGTTAAACTCCACCTCCTAGAAGTAATATGTCAACTGAGCAAAATAAGAACAGCTTTTGCTATGCTAATATTCAAATTGGGACTAATGAAAAGCTTTAACCTAAGGACCTCTCTGAAAAATAAGAAAAATTGTTCTTATATTTTGTTAGAAAAGGTAAACTCAAAATGAAACAAATAAAATTCTCCTGAGGTAATAATCCAAATAATTTTTGAAGCAATTAAAGATGGATTTTTCACAATTAAATGCCAAATAAATTAATATTTCTGGTTTCTCAACTATCTTCATTATTTACATTTCTAATTGTCAAAAAAATAAAGTTTCATATTCCTATTAAAATTTATATTAAAACTTCTCTTATTGAGAAGTGTTTATTACACCCTGATATGCATTTTTCCCTGAATCTTGGGTGTAACAAATTATCTGGAGGCACTGAGCAGTTCCACGATTTGCATAGTTACAGAACTCTTCCATGATGCTGTTGAGTCATTTTAGTCATATCTGACTCTTCATAACCTCATATGGCTTTTGTTGGATAAGATAATAGAATGTTTTGCCATTTCTTTTTCCAGCTCATTTTACAAGTGAGAAACTGAGGCAAACAGGATTAAGTATCTTTGTCCAGGGTCAGACAGCTAGAAAGTATCTGAGGCCTGTTGGTTACCCTCAAATTGGTTTACCCTATGTACTAAAAGGTTTACACATGTTATAGCTTCTTGGAGTCACAGCTGAGGGCTGGGTGGCAGGTGAAATCCAAAGGAGGAAAGCAGCTCTCACACAATATGTACTAATAGTTTTTCCTGAACACCCCATATGCCAAGGCTTTAAACTCACGATCGAGTTTAGGGGATGTCTACCTCAGTCATGTTAAGACTTCCCCCAGAGGAAAGGGAAGATAATAACAATATTTTCCAAAGGGCAGGAAAGGTACAGAAGGTACTGTGGAAGACTTAGAGCCTTGTTAAACATTAAAAAAGTCAAGGTCATCCATTACATCCATCACCAGTTGTCCTGACTTTTGTCTTACTGTAGGACTTCAAATCACCAATGACATCATTTTGGTCCTCTTCAAATATGAAGGCCAAAAATCAAACAAACAAGTGCTTAAGGTTAGATTTGAATTCAGGAAGATGAATCTTCCTGCCCCCAGTTACATGGCTAATATGTGTGAAATATGAGACCTGAATCTGGGTCTGCTGGATTGAAATGCTTTCTCTACACTTCTTTAGGTAAAGGAGAAAATACAATTTTAAAAAGACATGGTCATTGCCCAGATGGGGCTTAAAGTCTGATATGCACATTAGTCGAGATATTACATTAATTAAGTACTTGTTGGCCCATCTCAGAGATGGAAGACCCCTTAATACACACATATACACAATTAAGTTTCAATTGCCTTGTACATATTAAAAACTTAATTACTATTGACTAACAATACAGTTTAAGAAAAAAACTTGAGACCAGCAAATAGCAACCTTGTATAATCTAAACAGGTAAACATGTCTAGAATATATTTCATTAAGTATTGAGGTTGCTATAATCTTCAAAAAAGATTCATATGTTTAGACAGCTGCTTTAGGCAATAATATCTAAATGAAAGTGGAAAGAATATGGTAAAGAAAAACACTTCAATTTATTCTTCAAAATTAGGAAGGAAAACATGGAGATGACATAAAATATAAATAATTTATATGCCTAAATGTTTTTTTTTCTTTTTCTCCCTCAATGTTTCATTAAGCTTGATTAAAAAAAACATATTTGCCTTACCTCACTAATACAGACATAACCTACAAGACATGGATATGAGTCAATGAACAAAAGATATCTATCTTCTCATTTCTCATAGGAAATAACTTCAAAAATTCCATAACACAAGTCAGGGATTTCTTCCAGGTAAGACATAAGCAAGTTTAAAGCTTGAAATAGGACTCTGAATATGCCTTCTAAATTGGTACGCTCTGGCCTACATTTTTATTTAAATTTTCCAAATGAATTTTTTTTAAAGTTCTTGATTCTTATGATAATTTACTACATTTATTTAGGTTCTTGATGAAGCCAAAAAGAAAAAAAATCTCTACAAAAATTTCTGGAAATAATGGGTATCTCCAGGCCAGATGGGATAGAGAAGATAAAATGGGGAGGGAGTCTTTCAGAATACTAATTAACAATTAAATGGAAATGGATCTCCCATCTTATAGATGATGAATTGATTTTTTTCAACTTAAATGCACCTATAGTTCTATTACAGTTCATATTCAATTTGCCCCAATCTTGTAGACTGCCAAGACTGTTTTAGATTCTGACTGTTCTTTGGTGTCAGCACTAGCTAAACTGACTGCCACAGTTCACCTCGTAATGTATGGTTATTATGACTCATTTCCTATTATTAAGAGTTTTTTGTGCTGTCCTTCCTTTGTCAACATAAAAGACTTGACATTGCTTACTAAATTAGATAAATAGATGGATGGATGCATGATGGATGGGTAGACAGACAGTTAGATAGATAGGCAAATAGATAGATAATATAGAAATAGATAGGCATATTATTTAAGTATCGGCTAGTCGATCTCATATACAGAAAATATCTCAATGCTGAACAAAAAGTCACATGAATATTTACTTGTTTACTGTAGCTTTAGCACATGCTTCTGAATATAGGACTGTTTTAGGACAGTTAGGAGTTAGGCCATAAATTTACACCATGACTAAACTTAATGATACCTTTGTTCTTTGTATTACAATAAGGCCTACTATGTGAAGGATAAGGTCACAGGATGAGGACAGATTTTTGGGAGCCTTGGAAAGTGACGAAAACAAGACCCTATCTCTCTGAGAATAGATAGAAAGTTAGGCATGGGGTAAATTGGATAATCTTTCCTATAGCTCCTAGCCTATTCAACCAATGACAGTGCCCAAAGATACCCAAAGGGAACACATTGTTTCTCAATCAATCTCTGCTGTGGACCCCCTGGAAAGCAAGGAAAAAGGATACATCAGATTGGAATTTTTCTATTTGAAAAGGAAAATCAGGGAAATTTTTTATTGCTACCATACCCACCCCATTCTATTCACTTCATCAACATAAAACCCAACTGCAAACCAAAGAATCTATAGCATTCCTTATCTTCAACTCTTCTGATGTCTCTGTACATTTTATAAACAATATTTAAATCTGACCAGTCATTCAGTTCCAAATCCATATCTTCTCCCCTCTACCTACAAAAATAGGAAGACTTTCTCAAATACTTTTTATTGTCTAAGAAAATGGTATCTCTACAATTTCCCTGATTTAGCAGTTAAAAATATCTGTGAAATACCTGTCAGTTAAAAAAAAACCTGTCAAAAATAAAATAAAATAAAATAAAATAAAATAAAATAAAATAAAATAAAATAAAATAATGTTAAACCTGCATGATCTATTCTTGGTGGTCTCACTACTATGAAAATACGAAAAACTGATAAGAATCCATACTAATCTAGAGTCAAATCTAGAAGAAAATAGGATGGAGTAGAAAAGTGAATGTCTAGCAAAAGATCAAGAAATAGATTGAAGCCTAATATGAGAGTTCAGAAAAACTTGGGTTCAGTCCAGGTTCTTATATATACTGGCTCTATGACCCTTGACACCTCTAGTTTTATTCTCCAGACTCTGACTTCATCATCTAAAAAATTGACCTCCAAAATTACCACTGATCTCTTATTTGCCAGCCCTAGTCTTTTCTCAAACAGAATCCTTCCTAACCTCTCTGAAGCCTCTGACACTGGTAATCATCTTCTCCATAGGTTTTCACCACCTTGGCCTCTCCTGGTTCTCCTCCTACCTATCTGGTCCCTCTCATTCAGTCTCCTTTGCTAGATTTTCAACTATATCATATTTACTAATTATGTATGTCTCACAGAACTCTGCTCTAGACCCTCTTCTCATCTATATTATTTTACTTGGTGATCTCATTAGCTCCCATGGTTTCAATGATTCTTAAATCTACTACTCCAGTTCTAATTTCTCTGTAGTTCTCCAGACTCACATCTCCAGCTGTCTATTGGACATCTCAAACTGGATATCCCACAGATAAATTAAACTCATGTCCAAATGGAGCTCATATTTCCCAAAAATCCTTCCCCTCTTCCTAAGTTCCTTATAATTATTGAGTGTCATCCTCCTAGATGACCAAAGTCAAAACCTAAGATTCATCTTTGATTCATCTTATGCCTCATGTCCATCTATTTGCCATGAATTATTGATTCTATATTCAAAAAAAATCTCTTATATGTAACTTTTTCTCTTTTCTGACACTGCCACCACCCTTGAAGGTCTTGATCACCTCAAGCCAAGATTATTACAATATTCTGTGGTTGGTCTCTCTGGCTCAAGTCTCTCCCTACTCCAATCCATCTTCTATTCAGCTATTAAAGAGATCTTCCTAAAGCAGTGATGGCAAACCTATGACACCCATTTTTATTATTTATTTACTTATTTATTTTTTGTTTTTTATTTTAAACCCTTAACTTCTGTGTATTGACTTATAGTTGGAAGATTGGTAAGGGTAGGCAATGGGGGGTCAAGTGACTTGCCCAGAGTCACACAGCTGGGAAGTGTCTGAGGCCGGATTTGAACCTAGGACCTCCCGTCTCTAGGCCTGGCTCTCAATCCACTGAGCCACCCAGCTGCCCCCTGACACCCATTTTTGATGACACACAGCCTCATACAGAGAAGTATGGGGCTGCATGCTGAGGATAAAACATTTGCTGTAGTGTAGAGTGTAGACACTCTGTGCACTATAGATGAAAATTCTACCTATATTAATTTACCTATTTTGGTTTGTTAAATACAGTTATATATTATAATTATACATTTTTGCTATTTAAACTATAAATATCGTGAAATTATGATTTTTTTCTCAAAGTGACATACCACTCGAGTTATACTCGGTTTTTTGGCAAAATTTGACACACCAAGCTCAAAACATTGCCTATCACTGTCCTAAAGCATGGATCTGGCCATGTAATCAAGACAATTACCCCAAAAATGAAGTAAAGACAAAAATAGCAACTTTGGAAATACAAAGAACACACTCCAAGTTGCTTCATATAAAAATATCCTGACACACCCTCCTTCCTCAGCATATTAAATAAATATTGAGTGGCATTTAAAAACACAACCTGCAGTCTTATGGGTTTATTGGCAAATAGTCTCATCAAAGAACAAACAGGATTCCATTATCACAGAGAAAATTATATTAAACTTTCTCATGCTTATTTTTAATTTTTAAAATGACAGCCAGTAATTTCTGAACATAATTAAAATAATTTTGTCGAGTTTAAAGTCTAAGAAAAAGAAAGAATTATTATTTCCAAATAAAGAAAAAAATAAACATTCCTGAATACTGGATGAGTGCTTGTGTAGAACTGGATACATAATCATAATCTTCATACATCTAGAACTATGAGGGACTTCAGAGGCCCCTGGTTCCATCCCTCTCATTTTAAAGATGAGGATTGAGGGCCAGGAAAGCGAAGTGACTTGCCCTGGGTTACACCAAAAGGAAGCATCAACCACAGGAAGTAAATCCTGAGTGTCTGTCTGATTTGTCAATGCTTTCTCCCCAGGGTCACACTGCCTCTCTTACTGAAATACTTTTACTTCTTTTCATATCAACCATTTTTCTTTTCCACTAGAACTAATTACCTTTAAATAAATGATTTGAAGATGTCAAAAGTTACTCTTAGGGAATGTTCCAAGAGGTCCCAATTTCCTGAATTATAACCTAGAACATCTGCTTAACAATCTGGTAACAAATTTGAAGCCAAAATAATTCATCATGTAGACAATAGTTGTTGACCTCGATAGTGTGACAGCTGGCAATTTGCCTGTTACCTTTCATACTATAAATATGTAAAATTTTAAAGAAAGAGCAGTTTAAAAAAGGGTTCCACCGACATCAAATTTGTAGAATATGAAATGAGAAAAGCTTTTTCATACTTATCCTTGACACTAGATGAATTTTACCTATTTTATAAATATTTGCTTTTAAAAATCCAAACTTACATTATTTACAAGGTATCTACTACCAAAATACTTAAATGGGCCACAGATAAGAATGGAATTTCTGCATTTCAATATTATCATTTAATTTGCACTTACAGGTCACAATATAACTAGTGATAAATAATGTGATTAATTAAAGGAATAAGGACCCCAACAAAATTTTTTAAATTACTAATTAATGACTGAATAAAAAAGACTAAGTGGATTCTAGGAGAACAAAAATTTATACTACCACAGTCCATCCAACATGATCTCTAAAAGTTCAACAGAGCTGTAGAACCTGTCTACACATAATCTAGGAAAGGTGGTGGCAGCATCAGATAAAGAAGTGTTGAGTCAGGATATGCTGGTGTTTAAAAGTCATTTACTTCTAATTCAATAAGTGACTTTATTTAGAAAAGTTATTAACTTCTCTGGGACCCACTTTCTAAATTTCCAATACTCTTAACCAGAACCAGCAGGGTATTTGGGTTAGAGAAATAAAGAGTCCAGAGAAGTGGTCGCGAATAGCTCTAACAAAGATACCAGAATCTCTCCCACTTTAATATTGTGTATAAACAACTTATTAAAAATAAGTCCAGGAGGTAGCTCAGTGGATTGAGAACCAGGCCTAGAGATGGGAGATCCTAGGCTCAAATCTGGCCTCAGACACTTCCCAGCTGTGTGACCCTGGGCAAGTAACTTGACCCCCATTGCCTACCCTTACCACTCTTCTGCCTTGGAGCCAATAAAAAAAAATAATAAGTCCAGATTTTAGTGCTAGTCTTCCTAAACTTTCTTTTATAATGTGTCTATCAGGATGGGAGGAAAACAAAAGAACGATGAGATCTTACCATGGCAGAACAATATTTCTCTGGGGACTTTAGCTGCCTGAGTGGCTTTCCCTATGTACTGAAGTACCTTAATCTTCTTTTGTGTCCCTAGGAAAGTACTTTGAACTTGGACATGCTGTAAAAGCTCCTCTACTTAGATTAAAAGAAAGGGCTTGGTGTAGATAACTCTGTGCCAAGGTCACATTCAGCTAAATCCTTGAAAACATCTAAGGAATCCATATTTTCTAGGACGTGATTGAGGTCAAAGGACCCAGACATCAGCATTCTTTAACTCTGGATTTACCTTTTAAAAAAAGTTAACATATCATTTTGGTGTTTTAAAAGAGAGGAACTATTATTATTTATAAACATTACTCCAATGAAAATCAGTTTTTCTTTGCTGATGAAAGAAATGAGATGTTTCTCTAAAATGTTTATGTTGATGATGATAACAGGAAAATTAACCAAGACACTGTATGTGTCTATCTGGTTGTTAATCAAAAATTGTTTTTAAGTAATGTCAGATCATAAGATACTTAAATAGCAGTTCAAGGTTTAGAAAATGTTTTTTCTAAACAAGAGCTCTTTGAAATTCAGAATATGGATACTATGCACATTTCACTCATAAAGAAACTGATGCCCTGGAACTTAACAATGGTCACAAAACTAATTAGAACCAGAAATGAGAAAGGAACCCAGGTTTTCTGATTCAAAGGCACCTGATCTTTCTAAAGATGCATACCACCTTTCTAGTATCCTTAAATAAATTTTACTAAACACTCAAAAGTTCCAAGAGATCACTGATATCTATATTCTTTCAAGATTAGTATAGTCAACTTGGTGAAAGTATGAGGATAAAAGGAATTGAAACCTCTCAGACAAAATCCTTTTATAGGTAAATAATCTTGGCTTCATTCTTAAACTCAATTGATCAGATCATAAAGATATGACATGGATCCAATCATAGTGAGTAATAGGGCAGATGAATCCACATAAATCAATTAACAATCAAATAACATCATATGGATGCTAAGAATGATTATTATGTACTCAAAAAAAGTAAATAAATTATTTTTATAGATTCATTATCTGGTAGCTACTTCTCTTCTAAGGTGGAAAACACCAATTGTTATCCATTTCAAATTTTAACAAAGTATATTGACAAGAACCTCCAAAATTTAAACTCACCTTTTTTTATTCTAAAGAAGTCTAACTAATAGTAATGATATCAATTTTTTTTATCTTAAAACAGTTTTTGTAATATTGCAAATGTACTTCAAGAGATTCACCTGTAACAAATACCAAATGTTAGAGGTAAGAAGTATTATCCCACTGAAAGATATAGCAAACTGAAAAAAAGTCTTTGGTACTTATTCAAGAGATCTAAATTCTAATTCTAGCTCTTGCATTAGATTATAAGTCACTTTGCCTCTTAGTTTCCTCAGATGTAATTTGAGGAGGTTGGGTTATATGATCAAAGGTTCCTTCCAATGCCAACTTCCTATGACTGTAAGTTGATATAAAGAATCTGCCTGATGCTAAGGGGAACAGATGGGTGATCTCACCATGCTTGCCAAAGTTAGTGCCAAATAAAAAGTCAACAAATAAAGCATCCAAAACAATTTAAGAACACTTCCACAAAAGACCCTTCAATCTGTACATTATATTTTAAATTTAGTCTCTTAGACAAGTAGTTATGTATTTTTTTAAGTTTCTGAACATCTTTAATCTTGAAAATTTCCCTTTCTCAAATGATCTCTTTGCATTGGTGCTATCAAAGATGCTAACACTACTTTATTTCTAGCCAGCAAAAGAAAATGGTGTCAAATTAGTCTCAATGTGTGATTTGGTATCAAAGCATTTCAAAATTTAATTTTGAGGCATTTGGGCCTTTATAATCTATACTTAGATCTGAGAATATGATTAACAGTCTCTAAATAATGCTTCATACATTTTGAGTATAGCTATAGCTCATGCTCATCAATGATACAATTTTCATGGGAATATTATTCAAAGGAAGATAATGAGACCTTCTGAGCTGTGTATCAGTAACAATCTTTATATTATAACCTAAAACTCTAGGAAAAAATAAAAATTGAAAGTTGGAAAAGGGAGAAGATTTTAGTAATTTTCTAAAGTAACAATAAGGAAAATAATTTTAGTAAAAACTACCTTAGATAACTTATAGTGTACAACAATCACTTTTTCCAGATTAATTTGGCAGGGAAAAGAAAAGGATGAAGTGAAATGTCATTAATCTCTTATATACTTAATTCAAAATGAGATCCTTTAAAAATACTAGTTTAAATGTTTTTTAAATAATTCTCAGCATCTAAACTAATAATTAATCATGGTTTAGTAAACATTTCTTTATCAAAAATATTTCATATGAGGGGGCAGCTGGGTGGCTCAGTGGATTGAGAGCCAGGCCTAGAGACAGGAGGTCCTAGGTTCAAATCCGGTCTCAGACACTTCCCAGCTGTGTGACCCTGGGCAAGTCACTTGACCCCCATTGCCTACCCTTACCAATCTTCCACCTATAAGTCAATACACAGAAGTAAAGGGTTTAAAATTAAAAAAAATATTTCATATGAAAGGTAGTATGATCCCTAGATCATTTATTTAATCAAGTTAAAAATAGTACTTCACAGGGGGCAGCTGGGTAGCTCAGTGGATTGAGAGTCAGGCCTAGAGACGGGAGGTCCTAGGTTCAAATCTGGCCTCAGCCACTTCCTTAGCGGTGTGACCCTGGGCAAGTCACTTGACCCCCATTGCCTACCCTTACCACTCTTCTGCCTTGGAGCCAATACACAATATTGACTCCAAGACGGAAGGTAAGGGTTTAAAAAAAAATAGTACTTCACTTAAGTAATGTAAAAATGACTGAGATGCTTTATGACTTTGGGGATACTATGTCTATACATGTACACTTTTTATTTGGCAAACACACATATACATGTGTCTATATACACACTTGATTTAGTAAGGCAAGGTATAATTTTAAAAGATCATCATCCAGCAAGACATTTCCCATGCATATGTAAAAATTACAAAATATTCTTTGAAAATATAATAGAAATGTATTAGTTAGACAACCTTCTAATTATGAATCCTAAGTGAGGTCTAAAACATGGAGATTTTTCTTCACCCAACGATCATGGATAAGACCAAGTACAAAATTTCAGACAAAAGAAATTTTTTACATATGGTATAATCCTCTTCTTTGTAAAAGGCATTAGGCTTATTTAATCAAGCTCCGTAATATTTCTGAGACTCTTAAGTGAGATCCATGATCATTCAGAAATAGTTTGACTTAGATATAGGGTCTATAATCTAGACTATGATATGCTGTTGGACACTGACAACCAACAGAGCACATCTATCTTTGTGTGTGTGTATGTGTGCATATGTGTTTGCATGCATTTGCACTGACACCTTGAAGAGTGAGGTCCAAGGTTGAACTGAAGAAATGGGCTAGATTATCTTCGTAATACTGCAATGTATTTTAATGATACTAAGCTTCTTCCTAAAACAAAGGCCCATGATTTCAGATTCAATTTCCATCTGATAATGTTGTATTAGCTCATATCTTGGAATACAATTGCCATGTTATACATGAAGTACTTCTTAATTCTCAGAGCTCCTAACTTCACTCACCCCCAAAATTACCTGCTATTTACTTCATGTATGTTTTACATATGTTTATAAAAAAGCAGCCATGAAATCCATATTTAATTTGAAATATTAAAAACTGTATAATTTTCATAAAATCCAAGATTTAAAAATTTTTCAGAGATATTTCAGGAAAAGAAGCCCTGGAATCAAGAAAAAACGACCTGTTTGGAAAAAAGTACCTAAAGAAACCTATAGTTCATCAGAAGATCCAAAAAGAACTTTGAGATGTACTTGATTGAACTGATGAGGATTGAAAACATTTATTCTGAATGTAAACTCTAATGCCAAAGGGGATTGCCCCCAATTGGCTTTCTGTCAATGCACTTGGCAAACACTGGTTTTACTCTCTACCTTCTATTTCCCTCTTATCTCCAACTATTGCAGTTTCCTCTTAGAAAGTGGAATATTGTATATACCGTTAGCTAGAAGATACTTAAGAGGTATAAGCTAGTTATATTAAATGATTTATTGGGGAGACTAGTCTCCCAAAGAATCACAGGGTGAATTGTAAAGATAGCATTAACTCTCCCCTCGTCTATTTTTAGCTATACAAATCAAAAATTTAAAGTATCCCTACTTGACACTAAGTAAGAGAGTTTGCAAGTTACTTACTAGAGTAAGCTCACACCTCCAAAGGTCACTGCCCCCCCATGGACAGTGCTAGGCAAATTGAAAGACTACGGTTGGTTCCCATAAAGTGAGGGGGGTGGCAGGAAATGAAGTTGAGAAAACTGCTTTAAAAGACCATTTCAAGAGACTTCCAGGTTAAGATGGCTGCAGACTAGAATTGGGGTGATTTTCTCTCCTTACCAACTGATATAGCGTACCTCCAAAGGACAAAAAACCAAATCCAGATGAAAGAAGGAACCCCACAGCAGGGCGCAGTATTGAAGGTACGTGGGATTTGGGCACTTCCACACTATAAAGTGGGGGAAATAGCTCCCATCAAAACACAAGCGGATCAACCCTCCCCCAACCCACCCACAGTACCGGAGTCAGAGGCAGCTAAATGGCACCCCTAGGAGCTTGCTCCGGAGAACAGCAAGACCTGAGACCCCAGGAGGCTAGAAAACTCAGACCTTGGACACGGAAGTGGGGCTGGGTCTGGGTCTCTGGGTAACCAGCTAGGAACACGGGGGCTTGACCCTTATAACAGTTAGACCAGAGACCCCAGGAGGCTGGAAAGCTCAAACCTTGGACACGGGAGTGGGGCTAAGAGAGGCAGCAGCAGTTCGCAGCATGCTCAGACTCAGGGGAAAACCTCAGGTGGAGGAGCAAGCATGGGCCAAGTTCCAGGCTCTGGGAAGCTGGCTAGGAACACGGGGGCTTGACCCTGAAAACAGCTAGACCAAAGACCCCAGGAGGGTCCCCAGAGAAGCCAGGAGACTCACAAAGTAGCATCAGGCAAAAACTGCTCCCTGACTCCATACAAAGAGAATTAGATTGCCTTACTCAGACTTCTGGCAGAGAAAGAATAATGATGCCAAGTAAGGCCAAAGAAATAAACAAGAAGACCAAGAAAAAAACTCGAACACTGGATAACTTCTTCACAGAAAAAATCCAGAAAACAGAGGACGACAAACAATTAAAGACATCCAAACCTTCCCCAAAAAATGAAAATGGGTCAAAACATCTTGAATACTTCAAATCTGAGATCATGAGAAAGATGGAAGAGATATGGCAAGAAAATAACAGTTTAAAAGGCAGAATTTCACAACTGGAAAGTGAGGCTCAGAAATCAAATGAACTGATAAGCAAATTGAAGACCTGAAATGGCCAGCTGGAAGCCTTGAATAGCCAGATAGGCCAGATTGAAAAGGAAAACCAAAAGATTATGGCCAAAAACCAGTCTTTAGAGGCTAGAATTGAGCAAGTAGAAGCCAATGATCTCACGAGACAGCAAGAATTAATAAAGCAAAGTCAAAAGATTGACAAAATAGAAGGAAACATGAAATATCTCAATGAGAAGTTAATAGATCAAGAAAACAGGTCTAGAAGAGACAATGTGAGAATCATTGGTCTTCCTGAAAAACCAGAAATTAATAGAAATTTGGACTCCATACTAAAAGAAATTATTCAGCAAAACTGTCCTGAAGTTCTACAACAAGAGGGCAATATAGACATTGAAAGGATTTATAGATCACCCTCTACACTAAACCATGAAAAGACAACCCCCAGGAATATAATATCCAAATTCAAAAGCTTCCAAGTTAAGGAGAAAATATTTTAAGAAGCCAGAAAAAGAGAATACAGATATCAAGGAACACTAATCAGGATTACACAGGATCTGGCATCCACCACACTACAAGACTGCAAAGCTTGGAACATGGTATTTAGAAAGGCAAGAGAACTGGGCTTACAACCAAGGGTCACCTACCCATCAAAACTGACTATATACTTCCAGGGGAAAGTATGGGCATTCAACAAGATAGAAGATTTCCAAGAATTCGCACAGAAAAGACCAGGACTAAATGGAAAGTTCGATATCCAACCACAAAAACCAAGAGAAACATGAAAAGGTAAATAATAAAGAGAGGGGAAAGAAAGAAAACTCGAACCTTTAAATTGCCTTCTACAAGGGCTTCAATAAGATCAAATTATTTGTGTTTCTATATGGAGAAATATTATGTGTAATTCTAAAAATTGTAATCACTATTAATGTAATTAGAAGAATTAGTCATAAGGAAAGGTTGAAGTACTAAATGGTCTAAGATGATATGGGGCGGGGGGAAGTGTGGGAGGGGGGATAGAAGGTGGCACCAAGAATAATTTGAAGGAATAAGAAAAATAGGATAATCTATACCACACAAAGAGGGCATGGGAAGGAGAGGGCATGAATATCATTAGAAGAAGAAAAGAGAGTTAATAGGAAATACTTGAACCTTACTCTCAGCAGAATAAATCCTGAGAGGGAGGAGTAGCTAGATCCATTAGGATATTGAATTACCTTACCCTACAGAGAAAGTCAGAAGGGATAAACCAAGGAGGGCAGTGGGGTTGGGAATTCTTAAAGGGAGGGGAAGAAAGGGGGCAGTGAATTTATTAGGCCTTAAAAAATAATAAGAGAGGAAGGGAGGGGTGGAAAGGGTATTAAATTAAGGGAGGAGACAAGGGGGATTGATTTAAAACAAACCACTGGTTTAAAAGGAAATACCATAAGAAGAAGGGGTAGAACTAGGAAAGAATACCAAAATGTTAGGGAATAAACAGCTAAAAATTATAACCTTGAATGTGAATAGGATGAATTCACTTATAAAACAGAAGCAAATAGCAGAGTGGATTAGAATACAAAATCCTACCATATGTTGTCTACAAGAAACACACATGAGGCAGGTAGACATACACAGGGATAAGGTCAAGGGCTGGAGTAAAATCTTTGGGGCTTCAACTGAGAAAAAGAAGGCAGGAGTGGCAATCATGATTTCTAATCATGCCAAAGTAAAAATAGATCTGATTAAAGAGATAGGGAAGGGGGCAGCTGGGTAGCTTGGTGGATTGAGAGTCAGGCCTAGAGACGAGAGGTCCTAAATTCAAATCCGGCCTCAGACACTTCCCAGCTGTGTGACCCTGGGCAAGTCACTTGACCCCCATTGCCCACCCTTACCACTCTTCCACCTATGAGCCAATACACAGAAGTTAAGGGTTTAAAAAAAAAAAGAGAGAGATGGGGAAGGTAATTATATACTGATAAAAAGGCAGTGTAGACAATGAGGAAATAACAGTACTCAACATGTATGCGCCAAATGGTATAGCATCTACATTTCTAAAGGAGAAACTGGCAGAGCTCAAGGAGGAAATAGAGAGTGAAACCATACTAGTGGGAGATCTAAATATTCCTCTATCAGATCTAGAAAAATCAAACCAAAAAAATAACAAAGATATAAGAGAGGTGAATGAAATGCTAGAAAAATTAGTTAATAGATACGTGGAGAAAAAATAAATAGGGAAAAAAAGTAATGCACCTTCTTTTCAGCTGCATATGGTACATTCACAAAGATTGACCACGTACTAGGGCATAGAAACATGGCAAACAAATGCAAAAGAGCAAAAATAATAAATGTAACCTTTTAAGATCACAATGCAATAAAAATAATAATAAGCAATGGCACATGGACAGTTAAACGAAAATTTAATTGGAAATTAAATAATATGATTCTCCAAAATCAGATAGTTAAAGAATAAATCATAGAAACAATTAATAATTTCAATGAACATAATGACAATGATGAGACATCCTACCAAAATCTGTGGGATTCAGCTAAAGCAGTACTTGGGAGAAATTTTTATCATTGAATGCATATAATAACAAATTAGAGAGGGTAAAGATCAATGAACTGGGCATGCAAATCAAAAAACTAGACAGGAAACAAATTAAAAATCTCCAGCTAAAAACTAAATTAGAGATTATAAAAATCAAAGGAGAAATCAATAAAATTGAAAGTAAAAGAACTATTGAATTAATAAATAAGACTAGAAGCTGGTAATATGAAAAAATAAATAAAATTGACAAAGTACTGGTCAATCTAATTAAAAAAAGGAAAGAAGAAAACCAAATTACCAGTATTAAAAATGAAAAGGGAGAACTCACTTCTAATGAAGAGGAAATCAAAGCAATCACTAAAAATTATTTTACAAATTATATGGATGAATATTAACAAAAATATAAATTCCATAGATTAACAGCAGAAGAAATGGGATACTTAAATAATCCCATATCAGAAAAAGAAATTGAAAAAGCCATCAAAGGATTCCAAGACAAAATCCCCAGGACCAGATGGATTCAAAAGTGAATTCTATCAAACTTTCAAAGAACAACTAATTCCAATACTATAAAAACTATTTGACACAATAAGCAAAGAAAGAGTTCTACCAAACTCTATGACACAAATACGGTACAGATCCCAAAGCCAGGTAGGTCAAAAACAGAGAAAGAAAACTATAGATCAATCTCCCTAATGAACATAGCAAAAATCTTAAACAGAATACTAGCAAAAAGACTCCAGTAAGTGATCAAGAGGATTATTCACCATGATCAGGTGGGATTTATACCAGGAATGCAAAGATGGTTCAATATTAGGAAAACCATCCACATAATTGACCGTAACAACAAGCAAACAACAAAGCACATGATTATCTCAATAGATGCTGAAAAAGCTTTCAACAAAATACAACACCCATTCCTAATGAAAACACTAGAAAGTTTAGGAATAAAATGGCCTTTCTTAAAATAATAAATGCTATATATCTAAAACCAACAACAAACATCATCTGCAATGTGGAGAAATTAGAAGCATTCCCAATAAGATCAGGAGGGAAAAAAGAATGCGCACTATCACCTCTACTATTTAACATTGTACTAGAAACATTAGCAGTAGCAATTAGAGAAGAAAAAGAAATTGAAGGTATTAAAATAGGCAATGAGGAGAGCAAGCTATCACCTCTTTGCAGATGATATGATGGTCTACTTAAAAAATCCTAGAAAATCAACTAAAAAGTTAATGGAAATAAACAACAACTTTAGCAAAGTTGCAGGATACAAAATAAACGTACATAAATCATCAGCATTTCTATATATTTCCAACAGATCCCAGCAGCAAGAGTTAGAATGAGAAATTCCATTTAAAATCACCCTAGGCAATATAAAATACTTGGGAATCTATTTGCCCAGAAAAACACAGGAATTATACGAACACAACTATGAAATGCTTTCCACCCAATTAAAACTAGATCTAAACAATTGGAAAAACATTGATTGCTCATGGGTAGGATGAGCTAACATAATAAAAATGACCATCCTACCCAAATTAATTTACCTATTTAGTGCTATACTATCAAACTACCAAAAAACATTTTTACTGAATTAGAAAAAAAGCTATAACAAAGTTCATTTGGAAGAACAAAAGACCAAGAATATCAAGGAAAATAATGAAAAAAATATGAAGTAAGGTGGCCTAGCAGTACCAGATCTTAAACTGTACAACAAAGCAGTAGTCATCAAAACAATATGGTGCTGGCGAAGAGACAGAAAGGAGGATCAGTGGAATAGTCTAGGGGAAAGCAACCTCAGCAAGATAGTCTATGATAAACCCAAAGAACCCAACTTTGGGGACAAAACCCTGCTATTTGACAAAAACTGTTGGGAAAATTGGAAAACAATATGGGAGAGATTAGGTTTAGATCAACATCTCACAACCTACACCAAGGTAAATTCAGAATGGGCGATTGACTTGAATATAAAGAAGGAAACTATAGGTAATTTGGGTGAGCACAGAATAAGTATACTTGTCAGATCTATGGGAAGGGAAAGATTTTAAAACCAAGCAAGAGTTAGAAAAAAATCACAAAAAGTAAAATAAATAGTTTTGACTACATTAAACTAAAAAGTTTTTGTACAAACAAAAACAATGTAATCAAAATCAGAAGGGAAACAACAAATTGGGAAAAAATCTTTATAACAAAAAACTCAGATAAAGGTCCAATTACTCAAATATACAAGGAGCTAAATCAATTGTACAAAAAATCAAGCTATCTCCCACTCGATAACTGGGCAAGGGACATGAACAAGCAATTTTCAATAAAGAAATCAAAACTATCAATAAGCACATGAGAAAGTGTTCTAAATCTCTAATAATTAGAGAAATGCAAAACAAAACAACTCACACCTAGGAGATTACCTAAAATGTCAGCAAAGGAAAGTGGTGAATGTTGGAGGGGACGTGGCAAAATTGGGACATTAATGCATTGCTGGTGGAGTTGTGAATTAATCTAACCATTCTGGATGGCAATTTGGAACTATGCTCAAAGGGCTTTAAAAGACTATCTGCCTTTTGATCTAGCCATAGCACTGCTTGGATTATACCCCAAAGAAATAATAAGGAAAAAGACTTGTACAAAAATATTTATAGCCGCGCTCTTTGCGGATGCAAAAAATTGGAAAATGAGAGAATGTCCTTCGATTGGGGAATGGCTAAACAAATTGCGGTATCTGTTGGTGATGGAACACTATTGTGCTCAAAGGAATAAAGAACTGGAGGAATTCCATGTGAACTGGAATGATCTCCAGGAATTGATGCAGAGTGAAAGGAGCAGATCCAGGAGAACATTGTAAACAGAGACTGATACAGTGTGGTACAATCGAACATAACGGACTTCTCTACTAGCAGCAATGCAAGGATCCTGAGTAAGGCTGAGGGACTTATGAGAAAGAAAACTAACCACATTCAGAGGAAGAACTGTGGGAGGAAAAACACAGAAGAAAAACAACTGCTTGAACACATGGGCTGTTGGGAATATTATTGGGGATGTAGACACTAAACGATAACTCTAGTCCAACTATCAATAATATGGAATTAGGTCTTGATCATACATGTAAAATCCAGTGGAATTGTGTGTCAGCTAAATGGGGGTTAGGGAGGTTTGGAGGAGAGGGAAAGAATATGAAATACTAGGAGAAAATATTCAAAATAAAAAAAAATTTTTAATTAAAAAAAAAATAATAAAATAAAAGGCCATCTCAAGGATTCAGTGAGGCCCTCTCTGTTGGTAAGGACTGGAGGAGAAGACTTTCCCTAGATCCTGCATCAGCTTGCTGTGCTAAGTGGAGTGTGATTCCTTCCTTGGTTCTTTGGTGAGGAGACCTCCCTGCTCATTGGCGCTTCGGTGGGACACTCCCTTTAGCATGAGTTCTTGTGAGACTCTTGGCAGTCTTAGCCTTGCATGTACTGAAGATTCTCTGCAGTTTCTTCAGAGTCTCCTGGTTCTTTGGATTTTGACTTAGTAATTAGAACTTTGGATTCTGGTGAGATTCACTTTCACATTCACATTTGCAGTCTGGAGACATTAGGATTAAACTTAAGGTATTTTGTAGCTAGGCAGTACTTTCTATTTCTTTATCTACATTTTTCCACTTTCACTCTTTCCACCTCTTTAAATACAGCTGCTAAAACTAATTTTGACTTAATCTGTAATACTTTTAAATCTGTGAACACAATATTACTTTAGAATTCTCATATTTAGCATAAAACCTAAATTTAAATTCTTACACATTAGTTCTAAAAAAGAGAAAAACTCTAAAAAGTGCAACAGAAATAATTTCTTCAAGCTTTTAAAGAAATAAATTCATTATAGTTCATACTTTCCCCAGATAAATGGATTAAATAGAAGACAAGATTACTTCTGTTCTCTGGTTAACTGTGTTTGCAACAGAAGTGCACGTCCCTTACTTATTAAGTGCTATTTAGTGAATTGAATGCAATGAAAGCAGGGCTTGGAATCAGGAAGCTAATAAACACTGAGGTATACTTATTAACTATGTGATCTTGGGCATGCTATTTAGTGAACTGAATGCAATGAAAGCAGGGCTTGGAATCAGGAAGCTAATAAACACTGAGGTATACTTATTAACTATGTGATCTTGGGCAAGCAAGTTACTGTGAAATAAGTATAAAAATATCATTTTTCTCAAAGGATGATTGTGAAGTCCAGCTGACATAGTATATACAAAGAGCTTTGAAAACTTTAAATACAATTTCAACTGTTATCATCATTATTATTATTAATTGTGAGAACATATTGAAACTAAAGGAAATGTACTTATCAGAACCTCACTCTTTGAAGTAACTATCCTAATGCTAGGATAAATGATGTGATTAAGGTCATAACTAAAACACAACTTCATAATATAATCAGATAATTAGAAAATGGCAACAACTTTCATTATTTGTAGCAAACATTTTGTAATAATTATTTTAAGATGAAACACTTTAAATTCTAATTACCTCTCAATTTCATTTTACAAATTGTTTTCATCTCCTATATAATTGAAGTTAGGGTATTTGAAACTATGCACAGACCTTAGGAGTACCCTGTATAATATATTTATTTCATCCTCTGAGAGAATATAAACTCCTTGAGGGCTGGGTCAATTTCACTGTTGTATCTTCAGCATCTAGCTCACTGTCTAGCATATACTTACTAAAAGCTTGCTGAACAGAAATAGAAACACTGTAGCAAAGAGCACTTATACTGTACGTTTCTGAAAGTACAGTGGAAATGGACTGAATTGCTACACAATGAGTGACTTGTCCATTTATATCCTGTTTTTCTCCTTTATTTTTAAAACTGCATCACCGTAGCAGACAGACTTAAGTTAAGCCTGCCATCAATAGTGTCACAAGTTGTAAAAGTAGCTTAAATCCTACTAAAGCAATTTAAGAAGCTAAGGACTTTTATACAAAGAAAGGAAACATTTTATTTCTCTATGACATTTCTAGAACTTGGTATAAATCAGAATATCTGGGTTTGAATTCTGCTTCTATTATTTACTGGATATAATACCACAAGCAGTCACTTTACCTCTTCAGTGCTCAGTTTACTCATTTGTAAAATAAAAATAAGAGATCTTTCGTATGGAAATGGATTAAGGATGGAAATAAAGCAGTACCTCTTAGCTTGTTAAAAATCATTCCCTTTCCAATCCTAGGAAGCAACAGGCCTGTAATCCATCTAAGCCCTCTTGGTCACAAAAGATGACAATATTCATTGCATAGGCGACCCTTTAAGTTCTGGAGCAAAGTAGTCAAGTAAGAAATTGAGTAGTTTATAAAGTGACTATTGCTCTATTTGTCAGAGTAGAATGTCAAAACAGAACTGTATTTTAACATAGTGACTTGGGGGGGGGGGTTTCAAGATTTCAAGTATTACTGAAAACTGTCATGGGGAGAGAGCTATCTGAGAGTATGGAGAAACTCATGCTAGTTGAGCCATTTCTCTCTTGGTTAGAAATGCTTTCAATTTACAATAATGTTAAATCAATAAAAATGGTTTCTGGTAGACTTGTGCCCAAAATGCAGCATTAATATATTTTTTTCTTTGACAAGTCCTTACTATCAATTCAAGCTTTATCAACTCTGTCTTCTCTCTTTCCCCAAACTCCTCCATACATACGTACACATACATACATACTTGATCTTTCTCTCTCTCTCTCTCTCTCACTCTCTCTCTTTCTCTCTCTCTCTCTCTCTCTCTCTCTC
>NC_058130.1:314149944-314325916 GCF_016433145.1 Gracilinanus agilis | reverse complement strand
AGAAAGAAAGAAAGAAAGAAAGAAAGAAAGAAAGAAAGAAAGAAAGAAAGAAAGAAAGAAAGAAATCAAGGTCCTCCTCAGACACATCATGGCTCCTTCACTGACCATCTTAACCTTAAGCAAGCAGTAGTGGTTTTATTTTTCTGTACCTCAATTGTCATCTGTCTGCCCTAGGCTAGATAACCTCAAAGGTTCCTTCGAATTATAAATTTGTGATCCAAATCAGAAGATGGGATTTGGAGAGAATATAGGAAACAAAAGGTCTCCCTCTAGAAAAAGCAGCTGCAAAATGGTTGAATGATCTGAACACAAATCAATTTGTCAAATGCTCAGTTTGCAGCCCTCAAGAATTTTGACAGATTTCCACCAAAAACATAGGAATCAGGTTAAAAATGGTCCATAATTCAGTCCAATTCTTTAACAATAGCTTTATCAGGAGATATGCTGGGTGGGTCAGCCCCAAAAGACTGGGTTTGATCACCTTGGTTGACTAAAAGAGGTGAGATTCCTAGACTTTCAATGTAGGTAGTTGGAGTCTGATGGCCTTTGCTAAAATAGAACCTGAACCATTAAGGCAGTTTACCTGTCTCCTAGATCGTTAGGAAAGGGCAGTAGTTCTCAAAATATAGTCTAAGGACTAGATGTTTTTCAAGACTCTTTCAAAAAAGTCTAAACATCTAAACTTTTCAAAATAATACTAAGACATTTTAATTTCAAATACGATAAATATTGATATAATTCATATAAATAAAAGTTCTGATTGAGGAATGACAAAAAATTTTAAGAGAATAAGAGGGTACTGTTATAAAAAAGAACTTGAAAACGATAGGATAGGCTGAATCCTACAAAATCATAACAAAAGGAGGCCAGTCATCAGTAAAAAAAAGACACATGATGGTTTCATATATCGCCTGGATAGCTTGAAAAGGGAATCAAGAAAGTATATTATTCTCATTAATTTTCAAAAAGACCTGAAACTATTCCTTTTTGTCTTTTTTTAAAAATGTAACTAAGAGGACTAACTACTGATAAACCATTTCATTTCCTTATTTCTCTTTTTAAAAAAATTCAAACCATTATTCTTCTCTTTAGTAATAACCACATGTACATCTTAATCATAAATGTAATCCTTAGGTAAACTGAATAATTTGTATAAAGCTCCTTTATATCTAGGTTAAGATTGTGGTTCACTATTGGTTTAATTAAAGCTAGTCTGTAATTTTAAAAGTAAAAGACAGTTTGCTGAGTTTTAATTGTTGCAAATATAGTATCTTAGATAACTCACACTATAATTCTCAATAGCTGCTTATTTCATTCTAAGAACTAGCCATGGATAATCATTGCAAGGACAAGAGGTTTAAATTAAATTCTCATAGGAAAGGAGCCCTTTCTTGGATAAGTGAAGATAAAAAATCTATATTATATTATCAGACTATAAACTCCTAAAAACCAAGTCTACATTATTCTACTTTTATACTGTCCATGACTGATATGTTGTGCCAACAAGTGCTCAAAAACATATCTTTCTTAAGGTTGGCTTTTTAAAAATTCTACTGAAATATTCATTGCATAAAGCAAAAGAAATTCTAAATATAACTACACTCTGACCCACAAAACTGATCTGGTTGCAACCAATTATAGAATGTAGGAATGTGGAGAAAACTCAGAAAATCCATGTTCCTAAGTTTCACCAATAAGGAAAATAAGGCATACAGAGATAAATTAACTTGCCCAGTCAAACATCTTGGGGCAGCTGAGTGGCTCAGTGGATTGAGAGCCAGGCCTAGAGACTTGGAGGTCCTAGGTTCAAGTCCGGCCTCGGACACTTCCAGCTGTGTGACCTTGGGCAAGTCACTTGACCCCTACTGCCCACCCTTACCACTCCTGGGCCAAGGAGGGTTCCTAGCCAAGATGAAAAAAGGAGGAGGGTTGGGCGTGGGGCTAGCAACCCCACCCTGTAAAAAAAAAAAAAAAAAAAAAAACTACATCTGCTAAAGAAACTGCAACCTAAAGTAGGGGCAGCTGGGCTAGCTCAATGGATTGAGAGCCAGGCCTAGAGACGAAAGGTCCTAGGTTCAAGTCTGGGCTCAGACACTTCCCAGCTGGGTGACCCTGAGCGACTGTGTGTCCCATTGCCTACTGGTTGTGGCCCTATGCTCCTAGAATGGAGTCCCAGGATAAAAAATAAAAAAAAAAAAGTCAAACATCACATTAGTGAAAGGATTGGGACTAGAACCTCAGTCTCCCAAATTCTTAACCAGTGTTCTTTCAAATGTAATTTTTTAAATTTATTTTTTGTTACATTTTAAGTCCAGAGCACTCTCTCTCCCTCCTGACTTTGCACTATAGAAGGCCATCATTTCAATCATTTCTCTCTGTCTCTCTGTCTCTCTGTCTCTCTCTCTCTCTCTCTCACACACACACACACACACACACACACACACACACACACACACACACACAACTGTGTATATTACTATTTATCTTTCTCTAAAGGTAGATAGCATTTTCCTTTATAGGTCATTTATAGTTAATTTAAATATCATAATACTCCAAAAAGCTTAGTTATTCATAGTTATTCTTCAAACCATATTGCTATTAACATATGCAACGTTCTCTTGGTTTTGCTCATTTTGCTCTTCATTATTTCATGAAGAATAACTTCTTTAAAATATTATTTAATTACATTATCTAATTTAAAATTAATCAATAGCTGGCTTCCTAGAAAATCAAGAGCTTTTTTCCCCCTTCTTTTTTTATATCTCATAAAATATAGCTATCAAAAATGCTGATATAATCAAGTGAATCACTAATTTTAGTCATTTCAAAGTAGTTAAGATCGTTGTTCCTAACCTTGGGTAAATCTTCCCTTAATTCTTTTGACTTTCACCTCACCTGATTTTTTAATTTACTTTGGCATAATTACTATCTGTTTATTAAGTCTTTAGCAGAAAAGGCCAAGAAGTATTCTATTTCTTCTATACCTTCAATTTTAGCTATCAGAAAGATTATTTTAAACCAAAAGATCTTCCATCAATCACACCAGGTAACACGAGTGGTGCCTGGTCTTAAAAGAATACGAATCATAGAATTTGAGAATTCAAAGGGACCTTAGCAATTCACAGACAAAAGAATCCACCCTATAATATATACAACAAATGATTATCTAGTCTTTCCTTTAAGACCTCCAAGTCTGAAGAACCCACTACCTTTAGAAGCAAGCCATTCCACTTTTGAACAGTTCTGACATCATAAAGTTTTCCTGATATCAAGCCTAAAATTTTCCTCTTTCCAACGTCTACCCATGGCCTCTTGGACCAGAGAGTCCAAATCTATTCCTTACTTCATATCATAAGAGCTCTTCAAATATTTTAACAAAGTTATCATGTCCACTACTCTCAGTCTCCTATTCTCCAGGCTAAACAATATTTTTTAATAACCATCATGTATAATGGAATGAAAAACTTTAAAGATCAGTCTTCCTCTAGACATTTCAACTTACTGATACCTTTCTGAAAACATGTTTTTTAGAAATGAAGCTAATAACTTCGCTGAGATATGATGAGGGCACAGTATAACAGCATTATTACAACCTTATTCCTGAAGAGTACGAAATTCAAAGCAGCCAGCCCAAGATCCTATTGGCTTTTTTTGGCTGCCACATCTACTGGCTCAGTAAGCTTGTAGTCCACTAAAAAACTCCCAGATTTTTCAGAACAACTTTCTAACCAAACTTCCCAATATCTAGCACTTTTAAATTGATATTTTGTACCAAAGTGCAAACTGTACATTTATACCTACTCAATTTTGTCTGATTAGATTTTGCCAAGATTCTTTTGATCCCTAACTCTTAGATCTCCTGGAGTACTGCACCTGCCACAATGACCTTAAACCACTAATGACTCTGTGAGTCTAGTCTTCCAAAAAGTTCTGAATCCATCTGACTATATTACCAACTAATACATATTTTATCAAATGTTTTACTAAAATTTAGGTAAATTATATTCAAAGCATTAACCTCATGTGTTATTTTATTACTTTAAAAACTGGTCTGATCTGACCAGTTGTCAATTAAGATACACAATGACCCTTTTATAATAATAGTTTATTTTTCTAAATGTTTGCCAACTATCTCTTTAATGATCTATCCTAGAACTATTAGGAGAACTTAAACCTGGCTCACTGGCCTATAGTTTGCAGATTTTGCTCTCATTCTTCTTGAAAATCAGGATAATTGTACTTTTTTCATCTTGTGGTAACTCTCCTGAATCTTTCAAATATTGTTCACATTGACTTAGGAGTCATATATTCCAGTAATCTTCTGACCAAAAGAAAGTAGTTCATCTGGGCCAGGAGGTACGCTAATTAAGAGATTATTATATTTGACTTCCAGTCAACAGAACAGAGTAGGGAGGAGTTTGTTGGGGAGAAGGGAAGAGGGCATCTCTCTGTTTACCTATAGTTGGTCTGACTTCGCCATGTATTTATAAATGATAAAAACATCAAAGTCAAAGTAATTATTTGCATGTAACAGACTCACTAAGTAAGTAAACAGTAAGTACTATGAGGACAGAAAGAATATATCATTTAAATTTTATGTTATACAGGCCTTCATACAGTACTCTACATAAAGTATATAGCTTAACAAGTATCTGTGAAATGGTATTCCCAGGTATAAGTAGAAAAGTTCATTCTAAAGTAAAATACAAAATATAGTAGTATCTAAATTTTGTATTATTCAAATCACTATTATTCTCCACTATTGCAGATAATCAGAGAGAACTATAATAGCATAGTTTATGAAAAGTATTATATATTTCATCAATAAACACTTATTTCAACAAGCCTTTATCACTCCTATCCAGTCTTCAATGGCAAAAGTAATCAGTTACAAATGGTCAAACTTAATTATCAATGTGACAAAGTATTATATAGAATTAATAATACTTGGCTCACGTATATATAATTTACCTAAGTTTAAAACCAACCTTCTTCCATTATATAAGAATTTATTAAATGTCTAATATGTACCAGGCACTGTGCTAAATGTTATATATTAAAAAGGAATATACAGAACTATCTTCGTTATTAATAGGCTTACACTGTATTGAGGAGAGAAAAAGCAAATAAATACAAAGTAATTTCTGGGGTAGAATGCACTAGCATCTAGGTGTGTCAGCATGGTTAGGAGGTAACCATTGACTTAAGCATCAATAAGGAGCAACTATATTTTACACATTGGGTACAGCCTGTAAGGTACAGAAAAGGGACATGGAACATCATTCTGGAAAATAAGTGGATCAGTGTAGCTGGAATACAGAGTAAGGTACAATAAGCCTTGAAAGGCAGAACGTGTCCAGACTGTAAAGGACCTCAAATCTCTAATTGAAAAGTCTGAATTTTATCCTAGGGGCAACAGATGACCATTAGGGTTTCTTGAGCAAAGAAGTGATCAGATATTTACTTGAGGAATATCATCTTGGTAATTTTGTGAAGGATGGCAAAGAATAGAGGTAGGGATTTCCTGTTAGGAAGCTATTGCAATCATTCAGAAAAGAGGCAATACGGTGTGATATATGAATGGAGAGAAGGTGATGGATGCTTAGAGATATTATAGTGAGAAAAGTCAAAAAATGTGACAACTATTGGATATGGGGAGAAGGGAATTTGAAGTTAAAAACTTGGCTTTCTAGGAGAGCTATATTCTATGAGAAATAGAGAACTAAGGAAGAGGGAAAGTTTTGAAGGGAAAGATGTTTTTTTATGTGAGTAGAGAGAAAGAGATGACACAGCCATGAAGGTAAGAGAAGAACAAGAGAGAACAGCATGACAAAAACTCATTTTCCACAGATAACCCAAGACAATGGGATCAAGTCAACAATATCAAATGTTCAGAGGTCAAGAAGGATGAAGACTGAGAAAAAGCTATGAGATTTGTCATTTTAAGGAAACTTTGGAAAGAGCAGCTTCAACAGAGTGACTTAGCACTTCAAGGGAAGAAAGTAAAGGCAGAGAAGATATAATGGCTTGGAAGACTGGTGAAGAACGGTGGAACTTGAGTTTACAGTGAGAACAAAGAATAGATTCAGGAGGAGTAAGATATAGGCAGAGGTAGAATGATAAAAGGTTGTCAGAAAAATTTCAGAGTTCCTGATCATGGAAGTAAAATACTTATAAGTAATGATGAGACCAAGAGTTCAACCTTTACTCTGTGTAACTGAGATGGAGAGAAGGTAAAAGTCACAGGCTTTGAGAAGGTTGTTGAACAAAAAAGTCAGAACATTTGAGGAAACATCAATACATATACTGAAGTCCTCAAATATAAAAGCAAACATCAGGGAGATTTGGAAGAAGCTATGAGCCAATACTGAAATCCTTGAGAGAAGAGAAAGAATGAACTAAAAGATGGGAGAGAACTGCCATCAGATCTACTGTAAATAGTGACAGATCCAGATGAATGACCCTTTGGAGAGGAAGTGCTCCTGAGTGATCGCAGAAAAGAGCAAGCCCTCTACATATAGCACATTGTGCATGGGTTACTATTTCTTTAAGGTCTTTTTTGTTTAAGCAAAATGTTACACCCCAAATTATCAATTTTACTTCTGTAATGTCTTTAAAAGGTAATGCAAGCTTTAAGATTATTTTTAATCATTTCAACCACATCCAAAGCCAAAAACAATTCAAATATATTTAGATTAAAGGACAGAACCATTGCACGGAGGCAATACAAAGCTCAAAAAACAACATCAGGCTTTCAGAAAAGCAATTAAAACTAATCACCCTCCAAAAATTGAAATGCACCTTTAAATTGTTTTCCCTCATGGACAAGGAATTATTTACATCCAAGATCATTATCCATCCTCTTCTCAAAAGCAATCTTAAATCTCATTGCCTATATAGTATTTTCAGACTGAGGCATCAAATAATGTACAATATAGCAGTTTAAGACTATTTGTACCAATTTTTTTCAAGAGCATTGTTTTTCTAAAATGTTACAGCAAAATACAACTAAGCAAAAAGACCTAGACTATTAAAATAATATTTTTAAGTTGTCAATCCAAACTGAGTTTTTACTTCTAGTAATATAATTAAATATGACTTTAATTTAGAGAAATAACCAACATTTCAGCCACCAAAGATGAGAGAAACTACAACTCTTGTATTTTTCAATTATATAATAGTTTTTTGTTTTTTTTTAATATAGCAAAAACTTAGAGATGAAAATTTTGTGAAAATATTGTATCAGGAATTAGTTGTTAATCATTTCTAGTACACTCCTATGCTCAAATATATTTTTCCCCCTTAAAGCTGAGAATATATAGCTTTCGATCTGTTAATATACTGCTGAAAGTGCATTCTATGCAACCCAATTTTTTTTCTAAAGGGAACATTGCAAATTGCCTTAGATGGGCGATAATGAAAAAGCAACACCATTTATTAATTTTGTATAAGTTATTCTCCACCCTAGAGATTCCTTGGAGGGGAAGAACATGTCTGAATTTCACCATTCAGTGCCACAGGCAGAAAGTGAAGCGAAACTAAACAAGAGCATCCTGGAGGGAGAGAAAATGCCTTGCAGCAGCAAATGACCTACTGTACACCTCACTAGTGAGGTTTTGATGTTATCATTTGTTAATTTCAAGAAAAAAAGACAATTACCAACAGTTTTAGTTGATGCTGATAGAACTATTTAACTTTTTAAAGTTTTTGATCAAAAACAACATATGATATTCAAAAGGCTGCATATTTTCAAAGGCTAATTCCAAGTAAATTTGCATGAAAACTTATTTCCTTACTATTACAGAAAATGCAAACTAAGAACTATGTTGAACTATTTAAAGAATTAACAAAAATTCTTGACATGCATTTCTGTGCATGAATATTCTTTCAAATATTTTAAGACCAATTCATAGTAAGCAAAAGATAATTTTATTCAAATATGCAGCTCATGGTATGAATAAGCAAGGACTCATTTCCCTACTGAATTGATAACTCTTTTAAGTAATAGTTCATTTAAAAAAAATCAACACTGTGTTGGCAATTTGGAATCATAACATCCACGTGTATTTGCACATACACACATATCTATTCCAAAAGAGAGAAATATTTTAATAAAATGCACACAGAATTAATCAATTAATCCTTAACAGCCAAGTGATTTTTTTAATTATAAAGTACTTTTTGGATAACATATACTTAAGCTACACTACAATAAAGATGCATACACATATATAAATTACTTAATTTATATTGACTATTTAAAATCTACATTTATCCACTAAGATGACAGGTCATTTAAGTCATCCTGCCATAAAGGAATTGTTTTTAAATGTTCTATTTTATGTATGATCCCTTAAAATTTTTTAAATTGCATTGTATTCAAATACCTATCAAGTCATATTAAAGAATAAAGAAAACAAATAAATTTTGCAAATATAATAGTTTTCTTCATGATGGGACTAAAGTGCCCTGATTCTAATAGAAAGAAATTGTATAATAAAAAATCACATGTGACTATAAAAGATCTTAGCTAAATTTCCTAAAGGTTTATAATACCACCTAATAATTATGTAATCTGTTTCTCCTGTTAAAAACAGATAATCAACTAAGATTCAATAAGGTCACATATGACCTTATTTATACAGAACAATTTTTTCCTCTTAAAAGAGCTTGTAGAATATAAAAACTAGAAATCATTTCCCCTTCTTTCAAAAATATACAATCTTCTATTATGTGAAATATTAAAGCCTGACTACTAACAACATATTCCCAAGCTCTAAACAGAAATAAGAGTACACTGTGTTTTGTCCTTTCACAGAAGGCACTCTCACTCAGCAGATGTATCTGTATCAGACAGGAAGTATCTATAAGATGAATTTAAATACTGTGAGACACACCCTCTTTGACTTGACATTTGTATTTATAAATAAATGCTTGCTAATAATTATCTGTACTACAGGCAAATTTCTTTAGTTTCTAGATATTACACTCTCATCCTGAGGAGTATCTCCTAATAGATCTAGCTCTTTTCAATTAAGAGTCACAAAAAAAATAAAACAAGCTTATAACCTATGAGGTGATAAGAACTGATTCTAAAAGTGGCAGTAAGGAGGGTAAGATATTGATATCCTCTGTTCACTTTTAGGAAGCAATCTGCTATAGCACCTCAGGTATACCTGTTCATGTCTCTGTTCTCTGCTTTCCTTAGGTCATAACATTCATATACCTAGGAAGAATGTGAAGTTATCTAAGAAACACAAGCTGGCATAATGAAGAAAGTCCTATACTTGGTCAAAAAAATATGACTCACTTATTAGGAACCCAACCTCTGATACTTAATTGTTATAACCATGGACAAGTCACTTCCTCCTCTCTGAGTTTTAGTTTTCTGATCTATAAAATGGGGATTACAATATGTGCTAAGTATTTGCATTAGAAAATTACTGAGGAGACAAAAAAGAATCCTTGGAATGCAAAAAAATGCAAAATCTACATTAAACACTAATAAAAGTTTAACATTCAAATCATATAAAGAAATTACCCCAAATGAAAAATACTAAGAGCAATTCCCCAAATGATAAGTAGTCAAATGATATGAACAGTTTTCAAATGAAGAATGTCTCACTATAAACAACTATTTGAAAACATGCTAAGAGAAACACTAATTAATTAAAACAACTCTGAAGAATCACTTTAGACCCTGGAAATTAATTGGGAAAGATGGATATCACTACTAGGTCTATGCCCCAAAGAAATCAAAGAAAGAAGAAAAGGATCCACATATATGTGTGTGTGTGTGATAAAAATTTTATATGTATATATATGTAAAATTATATATATATATGTATAAATTTCTATCAGTTCTTGTAAAGCCAAAAAATTGGAATTTAAGGGGAATATCCATCTATTGGAAAATGGCTGGACAAATTAAGGTATAAGAATGTAATGGAATACTACTCTATATTAATAAATTCTCAAGAAAGAGGAACCTGGAAAACACAAACTGATGAAAGAGTGAGCAAAACCAGGACAACTTTAACATTAATATTGCTAAAAGGAAAAGCAACCCCCATCACTTAGCAGAGAGGAGATGAACTCAGGGTGCATACTGGTACATTTTTTTTAATCTAGTCAGTATCAGGATTGTTTTGTCTGACTATGCACATTCATTTTAAGTACTTTGTTTTTCTATTTTTTCCAAAGGGGAGAGAAAATGAAAGAAAGAAAGAAAAAATTGATTTGAATAAAATTAGTAAAACAAAAAAAAATTTTAAAGAAACTGGAAAAAATGACATAAAATGACATCAGTTATTGTTGGCAGGGCTATGGGAAGAAAGGCATATATTATTAGTGGCCTTGAGAATTAGTGCAATTGCTTGACTATCCTTCTGGAATTAAGCAAGAAAAAAATAACCAAGTTGTTCACTCCTAAAACCCAGTGATCCTAATACTAGATATACATTTCAAGAATGTCAGAGAAAAATACAAAGTTCCAACATATACCAAAATATTTGGAGTATAGTCTTTGTGAAAACAATAAAAACAAACCAATAACAAACTGGATGTGAGTCAATTAGGAAAAAAGCAGGGGTATTTCAATATAATAGAATATTATTTTGCAATAAGAAATGGAAAACATAAAGGGATATAAAGTTATGGAATAGAAAGAACATAGCACTCGATATGGAGTCTTTGAACTTCGGTTCAAAGCCTGGCTCTGCTACTTACTATGAGACTTCAGGCAAATAATAGTTTTCTCATTTGTAAAATGAAAAGATTGGAATAGATGACTTTGAGATCCCTTCCAGCTCTAAATCTAAAATCTTATGAATTCAAAGAAGAATGGGGGAATTGGTATTAAACAATATAGAGTGAAATAAGCAGAACCAAAAGAACAATTTCTATACCAATAAATGTGTAAATGAAAACAATAACTAAAATGTACTACTACAACTCAGGAATTGAAAGCAAAAAACTAAAAAACTAAAAAAACTAAAGAAGCAATCATGGCCTTAGAAAATGAGAAATAAAATAATTTTTACTTCTCCTGATTGAGAGATGGGGGCATTCAGCAGAGAATATTATTTATGTTTGTGAAACATAGTAACTATACCTGGTATTTCCAATTATTTTTTTCTTTATTAAAGGGGGATGGTTCAATCCTGAATTATACAGGGAGAGGGGCATATTTACAGAACTGACTATAAAGTAAAAACAAAAGCATCAATAAAACATTTGAAAAAATAATATCTATAGTGCTTATAAATTTGTTGTAAGGCTCAAATAAGATTATGTAAAGCATTCTGAAAATCTTAAGGCATTAATATAAAATCTTAGTATACAATAGCTAAAAAAGCAAAGAGATTAATAAGTATGGCTCAAAAAATTACAGACAGCTAGGTGGTTCAGTGGTTTGAGAGCTAAACCTAGAGATGAGAGGTCCTAGGTTCAAATTTGACCTCAGACAC
This sequence comes from Gracilinanus agilis, assembly GCF_016433145.1. Lineage (NCBI taxonomy): Eukaryota > Metazoa > Chordata > Mammalia > Didelphimorphia > Didelphidae > Gracilinanus > Gracilinanus agilis. Next base: position 314,314,448 of record NC_058130.1, on the reverse strand, counting down.
TTCCTAGCTGTGTAATTCTGGGCAAGTCACTTAACCTCACATTGCACAGCTCTTACTGCTTCCTGCTTTAGAATCATTATTGATTCTAAGACAGAAGGTAAGGTTTTTTTAATTACATAAAACATAGATGAGTTTTAATACATATACTACATAAACCTAAAAAATTTCCTATTGGATTTCTGAGTATCTTAATTATCACAAATTACTAATGTTAAATAGATGATATTTCTTTAATCTAGACAGTCATGTTGTATCTGTCCAGAATTACTCTCTGGAATGCCTTTTACTTAAAGAAAATGTAAGTTGCAAACACTGTAAAAATTACAAAGTAATACATTTACAAAATATATAAAACTTTTTTCAAACTACATCCATTCACATATTTTAGTCTTCAAATTTATACTTTATATAGCATTTATTTATACTCTACATATTTATGCTCAATATGGAAAATATTCTTTCAATCAGAATTTGTAATTAAAATATTTCTGATAAACCTTACTTATACAATCTATCAGGAAGTATAAAAAGTAACTGAATGACTTAATTAGAATGCTACTGTGATTTTGTGTTATAAATTCACTTTCTGTGACAACCACACTCTTTAAAATGCTACCTATTTATTTTTATAAGAATGTAAAATATTGGTCATACAAAGACCATTAAATTTGGATAAAAGGGTCAGTGTTCTATTAACAATAGCTGTTTTGATGATTTAGTGCATCTCTCATTTTTTAAGTTTGTAATCAACTAAATCACATGCTCAAAAAATACCAGAAATGACTGAGTTTTAAGATCCATGTAAAATTAACAAAAGCATAAAGGCTAAAAAAAAAAAAACACAACAAAGGAAAAGAAAAGCAAGAGTGTAATGCAAACCTGACCTATCCTCTAATCTTTTCTTTATAAATCTAGGCTACCCAAGAATCTTCAACTAATTATTCCATTTTATTGATGGCATTTTTCCCTAGGGAAGTTATTTTAAAAGTTTAACCCCTGAGCAAGTCATGGCTTCTCCTGCCTTTGAAAGTGTCAAGTGCATTGATTATAACTGCAGGAAGTGTTACCTTCTACCCAGAGAATCTCACCCTGCACAATCTTAAACACTGTCTCTCTTCCAAAACAGCTTTGATTCAGCAATTCAGACCGCTTCAGCTGATATTAAAGGAAGCAACACCACAGAAAGGGGATCAGCAGTTAAAACGAAATACAAAGAAGAAAAACTAGAACTTGGATATAGCAGCACAAAGCTCAAGAGTAAAGCAGATTTGAAAAAGACATCAGAGTGACTAAAAAAAGAACAACATGACAGAAATTAAACAAGATTTTTTTGTTCACTGTCTATGCATTTAAACTCATCTCAACCTCCATTGAAATTCTGATCATACTATGCAAACCCCAAGGCTTTTGACATACTTTCAAAAATCCACACCCCCTCTTTTTCTTTTCTAATTCTCTAGAGTCACTTCTAGGTATCCAATAAATGAGAAAGAAAAATGTATAATTTGGATATGCATATAATAGAAAACTATAAAAATTTATAAAAAGTACAAGGCAATATTTTCACTTAAAAATCATCCCCAAATATTTTAATATTACATATAGCTCTCTCTCCACTCCTTGTAGTTTTTAATGAAAAAGCCTTATTCTTCTTTTCAAAATCTTTATTTTATGTCCTGTACATTAGAGAAATCTTATAATAATATTTCAGTTAGGTCGGTGTCAAGGGAACAATTTAATACATGTTGTTATAAATTATTATGTACGTATATGCTAAAGCATAAGAAGATTTGAAACAAATAATTAACTCAAAATTCATTGCAAAATTCATTCAACTCCAAAGTACATAACAATGATGGATATGGAGAGGCCAACAGCTATCATAGAAAGACTCATTCACATCTATCTTAGAAATGGTACCCAAAATTTCTGAAAGTAATTGGATTTTCAGAACTGCAAGTGGGTTTTTTCCAATTCAGTCATGACAGGGCCAGAAGGTAATGATACATCTGCCATGATGCAACAAGCAGACCTGTCTTCTGTCAAGAGTTGAAATCATAAAGGAATAAGCTGTCGTTAACAACCTCTCTCCAAACACAAGAGCTGTCATCTCATTGTTTTCCTTCACTGGCATAGGGGCTGGTGTGGGTTTATATACCCTGTCAGTTCAGTAATATGCTAAGCTTTTAACCTTTTCTAGGATTCATGTCTTGAACAATCTATGAACTCTATTATGTAATAACTTCTATTTTCTTTAATTAACATTTGTTATGAGTTAAGATTAATTTTTTGTCTTGAATTGCTAAACTTATAAAATTTACGTCAAAATGATTCAGTTCTAAGATTTTTATAAGTCCCCAATATTTTAAACAGAAATTTTTCATTTTATTAAATATTGTTCTTAAATGTAGGATAGATGTATCATAAAGGATTTTAGAGGTTTATGTTCATATATTCATATATACATATATAAAATGAACACAAATATACACGTATAGATTTATACACAAATATAGTAATAAAAATATATGTATATGTGTATTTAGTAAATCTATCTTAAGGAATGGTTATCAGTGCCAGAATATTACTAAGAGAACCCATGTTCTAAACTAAATAAATTCTTTCTGGTAGTTATTGAAAGTCACTATATTTATAAACCTATTATTACCAAATCAGATTTAAAAGAATCTAAAGAACTATCCAGTTTTTATGACTCCTGACCATGAAACATTGTCTTCTCATCACATTCAACCTATGTTTGGAACTATGTATATGTAATTACTTAACCTTGACTTTAACTTTTATTAAATTATTGCTTGACTATTATTATCAGGTATCATCACTCTAGTAAATAATTGTAAGGTAAATGCCTCATATAGATAAGTATTTCTATTTTCTTGCTTGGCATTCATATTTACTCCCTAGATTTCTACTGAAATTTCCACATGATCACCTTAGTCATATTCTGGTTTCTTCATTATTTAGAGTCAAAATGATCTTGTGTTTAATCTGCAAAGGACTTTGAATACAGAGATTATGAGTTAAGAGACAGATATTAAAAAAAAATACACTAAACCAGAATAGTAGTAAAATATCATACTCTGTTCCTTTGTGACAACCTCTAACGATTCTGATCACTTTTTGAAATAAAGTGTTTATTATCCTGTAAACAATTAACTGAATTATTAACCAGTGTGAATAAAACCAAAAAAGTCCAATAAATTATAAAGCAAGTACATAAGCATTAGCAGGTGAAAACTAAACATCATCTTGATACTAAGGAATATCAAAGATAAAAAGTTAAAAAACTATATAAATCACCAAATTGAAATTGCCAACATAGCTAAACCAAAAGTCAATTCACATTATAATAATCTTCTAGACTATAGAAACTCCAATAAAAAGATGATCTCCTGAGGCTTCAAAATTTACTTGAAACTATACTGAATTTCTTATATTTCCTAGAGTAAGATACAATATTTTGTAACTTCTAAATTTAAACAGTTTCTTTACTTAAAAACAAGAAGGAGTGACTAAATAGGTGACTTTTTCAAAGATTTTATAAGTATTCATGGCAATGATTGATTCTTAAGTAGCCAGGGGAAAGGAGAGGTTTTTTTTGGTCAAAGTTTATTTGGGGGTGAATTTAATTACTGAAATTAATTTTTTAAAAAAAGGGCAAGACATTTAAGAAATTAGAGAAAAAAATCCATATTTAAGATAATAAATAAACACTTGTTAGCTGAACGAGGGGCTAATGGAAAAATGGCTTGTGTTTCACTTGTTCTCCTGCTAGTTATAAACAAGTAGCAAAAGGATCTATAAGTGATGGGAGATTAGACCAAGAAAGACTCAATTCTAAACAATTAAAAACTGCTTGGTTAAATAAACTAAATAATCAAGGGTTTTTTAACAATCAAAATTTATTATATGCAATAAGCATTCTTAAATATCAGAATGATTTGCCAAGAAGGGCTATGAAAAAACATATACTTAATCAAATTCTCATCAGTGTCTGTTGACAAAGGTTAGATGAAGAGAAGGAGGAGAAGGAGAAGGAGAAGGAGAAGGAGAAAGAGAAGGAGAAGGAGAAGGAGAAGGAGAAGGAGAAGGAGAAGGAGAAGGAGAAGAAGGAGGAAGAGGAGGAGGAGGAAGAGGAGGAGAAGGAGAAGGAGGAGGAGGAAGAGGAGGAGGAGGAGGAAGAGAAAAAGAAGAAGGAATAATTATAATAGAAGCTCACAATCATGGAATCAGAATTAGTAATAGTATTATTAAATATGTCACAGTGCTGATTGACTCCAAAGGCTAGCAATACCTACTGTACTTACTGTAGAGAAACCTTACACACTGCTTATCTTTTTTTGTAGGGTATAGTCATGCAGTGAAGCCAAGGTAAGCTTCCTAAGAACTCTGTTAAGTTTTTTTTAAGTCTTTTTTTAAAGTTTTGTTCAGGAAATGTCCTTATAAAGAATGATTTCTAATTTACAAACAAAATATTTTCAACTCCAAATTTGTAACTTTTATTAGTCCAATTAAAAGTAAACTCATTCTACCCATTTGTTTTATGTAGTGAATAAAAAAAGTTGACAGACAAATCAAGATATTCATTTTGCACTGTATTGGCACAAACCTCTAAGCTCTCAAAAAAAAATTGCTCTTTTGAAAAAGATTCTTGATCTTGAGTTTTAAGAATTGATAAAAATAACAACAAATGCATTATTTTAAACATATCTATCCAATTTTAATTATGAAAAACTAGTACTTAAACACTTCCCAATAAAATATGACCCTCAGATGCATACAACATTCCTGAAATAAATGATTGCTCATATTCTAAGATAGGATGTAATTTGACTTTATTCTGTGAAAATCCCTCTTTGAGCACAGAAAAAAATAAGCTTTGTACTCCTCCCAAAAGATTGACAGTTCACAAAATTTATGAATGAAGCAGCAAAACACAAAGAGATAAATATTGATATGAACAATTGCATGACAAAATGGAACAACAGAATCTTAAATGTAACACAAAGAAAATATCTGAATTTTACAACAAATATCTTTTCTATAAATGTTGATTTCAGATGAGTAAATAAACAGATAATTTACAATTTTATTTTGTTTTGTCATTTCCTAATGACTTGTGCAAAATGTGAGACTTTTGCAAAAATGAATCAAGATGCTAAAGAATGACTTCTCTTTTTTTAAAGTAAGAGTACAAATACTAAAATTAGATCTGCATTTTTCTGTCAAGGAATAAGATTTATTTAGTTTCAAACTCCACTGAGCAACAGTTCATGAAAAGCTTATAGCAATGTTGTCAAACTTCTTTTCAATTTTGTATTTATCTGTGAGATAATGCTGTCTCTCCCAGTAAGAGGTAAATTCTTTGAGGGCAGGGAGTGCCTCATTTTTCTCTTTACATTCTCTACACCTAGTACAGTATCTGGCACTTAATATATGCTTGCTGCATTTAGATGAGTGATGTTCAAAAAATTACTCATTGATTGGTATTTCAAGGAGATGAATGTGATGAAAAAAAACACAAGAAAAATTTAGAATGTCAAAACTTCATTGCAGGGGGAACTTTCCAAAGGTATTTTTTTTAGTTCCTATTCCCTTACCTTTTTTCCTTTGTTTAACAAGATAACACAACCCAATATTTCATGTAAGAAAACTAATTACAGTTTGAAGATTAAAATATAGTTCAGGGCATATTAAAATGCTGAGCACATACATTTCACAAATCTGAGTGAAACTGAAGATGTAGTTTCTAATACATGGTAAAACAACTAAAAATAACAAAAAAGAAATAATTTCACTTACATCCATAGCTCTTTTAATATAAGGTATCTGTGTGCCACTGTCCAGATCTTCATTTATAATAAGCCTTCTAGCCCATTGACCTGCCCTGACAACACCACTACCATGAATTAAAACCATCAGTTTGTCTGGATTAGTCATTGCATCCTCACTCATAAAGATAAAATTCTTTGGTTCACTTTCAGTAGCATCTACCTGTAATTAAAAAGAATTGCATAGTGAGTACAAATTTATGTTTATTCATAAACAAAAAACATTTAATGGTTGCTATTATAAATTATGAAACAAGGATACACATATCATACTGACATCACAAAGCAATGTAAAACATTCATCTGAAATTTAAATTACCATTTTTCAGCTGAGAAACAAGAAAGACATAATGAAGTTCTTTAGTATAATGTTATGAAGGAGGAAGCAAGACCCTAAATGTTGTACTTTATTTGAACCTACAAGAAAAAAGATCCATTTGGAACTATGCTTATAGATGGAGAATCAAATCAAATCTTTTTTTTGCTATAAAAGTAACTAATGCCTAATGGAACAACAGAAAGTTACTAAAAACTTCTCAAGAAGGGTCTGTCATGTAATAGAGTTTCTTTAATGCTCTCCATATCCATTTCTCAACATATGTAGTAATTAATTTATGAATCAAAATGATAAACCTATTCTATTACATATACTTATTCCCTTGTTATCTATGATTATATTAACCTATAATTTGTTATATTCAATAATTTAAAAAATTTTTGACATATCATCTAGTCTTACCATTCTCTGAAGGATGACTACTTTGTTAGAAGATAATTTCTAAAAGGAATTTCTTAGTCTTGTGAAAATTATATTGTGACACATAAATCAACCCAAAAGAAAAATCAACCTGAATTTTTCCATGTAAAAATTGAGGTTTGGGTATTATTTAACATAAAAACTGACTTTAAAGTGTAGTGTAGTGAAAAGAACAATAGATTTGGAGTCAGAAAAACTAAGTTTGAATCCTGATCCCCACCCCTCACTTACTAATTGTGTGATCATAACCTCTTTCAACCTCAGTTTCATTACTGGCAAAGTAGATATAACAATTATAATACCTACCACACAAAGTTGTTGTGAGAAATAAGATAAAGAAAGCTTTTAAAGAGCTTTGCAAATTATAATATGCAAACTCTAATATATTATATAAATGTCAGTAGTTATTATTAAGAATATTACTTCTTTCCTTCATGCCCTATTCTAACTATAAACATTCCTAACTAATTCTTGTTTCAGTGGATGAACTGATTCCTCTGACCAGCTATGGAATGAATCAACTTATATATATAAACATCTATAAAACTAATATTCATTATATTGCTAAGGAGTAGTAACATCCATGGTAGGTTCCCTCCATAAATGGTGCTCAAAAATATCAGACAGAAATCAAGAGATGTGAAGGTTATTTCTTCACTAGTTGCTACTACTTTGTAATAACAATAAACTCAGACAGAAGTGGACTTTAAGAGTCATCATACCTGGTATACCTCATGCATTAAAAACAAACAAATCAAAACTAACCCCAATTTGATGGAAAGTTTCAACTCTGAAAGGCTGATTTATGTGTTGGATAGCATGATTTTTTTGAACTTCCTCACTAATACCAATGAATTGTTAGCAGAAAATTTCAGAAAAGATTAGCTTCAAAGGCCAAAAATAATCTTAGCTTCCAAACTTTTGTTGCCATTACCACCATCATGACACCAAAAAAAAAAAAAAAAAAGAAAAGAAAAGAAAAAAAGAATGGAAAAGCTGAAAACTGAGTTATATTAAAAAATAATCTCCTCAGTTCTCAATGATGGTCTTATAATAGAGTGTCTATACAGACAAAATTTTTAAAATATCAACTATTTATGTTGGGCTGATAAAGTATTTCATTATCTCATATGGGGAAATATCCAGAATCAAAATAGTCATATAGTCTAAAAAGGCATCTAATAGAACCAGGACTCTAACCAAGCTTTGTCACTGACTTCTGAGGCTGATTATTTTTTCAATCAGGTTAGCTGATGTTCCTCTCACCAGTGGAGACAATACTTTCCTACTTCAGAAAGCATATTAAAATGATTAATAAATGCATATAATCACAAAGCAATTTGAATGTAAAGGTCTACATATATGGGAAATATTAAAGGGGAATAATGGTAGTCTTATTATTAATAACTGCAGTAATAAAGGCGTGAAACTTAGCAAAATTACATCAATTTTACATGCATTTGGAAATCTACAACAAAGCAATAGCAGATGATAAAAATGGATGAATGAAAACAAGAAAATACCAAGGAAAAAGAATGAAAAATAACGGCAAAAGAAACAAAGATAAAATTAAAATGACTGCTACTGAAAATCATACCTACAGATTATAAGCATGAATTAGAAGGCAATAAAAAAATGGTAAAAATAAGATAGCTGTCAGTTCACAGTATACATTGGTCAAGATTTGTAAGAGACACTCCTAGTCACTCCCTTATCAAACATGAAAAAAATAGTCATATTAACAATTCTCTAAAGAAAATCAATAAGGTTTCTTATTACTATAATAAGAGAAATTATCAATAAGATTCTTGTCTGTGATCCCACTACTATTCACTTTCTCATTTGTTTTTCACTTTGTTTTTTACTATAGTGTGTCATTTTGCGGGGAGAGTAGGGGAGTAAAGGACACTGAATCAACTTTTCAAACACTGATAATGTTGAGTTTCTGAAGTCCAGAAAAATCAGATTAATATAAAAATACAGTTAACTTTCTTTAGGATACAAAAATGTAATTGTGCTCTATTTTTAAAACATTACTCAAAAAGATCTTTGAAGGTAACCATGTCAAAATGCGCTTGTTAATTTTAGTTGAGTAAATGAAGTTAAGACAATTAAAAGTAAGTGAAAAATGACTTCTACGTGATTTAAGGAGAGCAAAATGATTTTGGAATGACTGATGATAGAAGACTTACTTATTTTCCCCCTCATTTTAATACAGCACTCTGAACCAATAAATTTGCTAACAATTACTTACTATACAGTTAATTGTACTAACTTTATAATATAAAATATTTCTAGCTAAGAAAAATTTAATATTTATTTCATTTCTTAACCTTAAATTTAGAACCCGCCCCATCTTTTTTCCCAACCAATTTAACTTCAAATAGGGCAATTAATTAAAAAAACTTTCACTAAGGAATGAACATAAAGGTCATTCTTTTATACAACCTCACTTTATTGGCAAACCAACCTCAAATAATATTTAGTTCTACTCACGGTGAGACTGCATAGAGCAATTTTGTAGATGTTAATGATTCAGTTTTGAATTGTTGTAAACTGTATAAATTCTGATTTTTCACCAGAACATAATATAATGAATGAAATGTTACAGCCTTGTTATTTAGTTGCCTTATTTCAGTCAATAATCTATACAAATGGAAAGTGAATTGTTAATAATGTAAATTTAAAATTTCTAATTTTTTAGCTACTATTTCACAAGCATTCATTCAGTTTGACACCAAATTTCAAAAAAAAAAATTTTTAATGTGTTTTATTCTATTCATTGGTAACCAGGGTGGTTTTTAAATTTAGTATGTGATATATTATGGAGGGGAAAAACATTTCATGCAGTATTGTCAATTTTTATCTTTTAAATTATCAAACTATATGAAATCTCACAATGAATCACAATGGATTTAACTCCAAAGATAATGTGCATGTCCCTTCACATAAGCAACACTATTTACTGCATTCTTATAAACTTAATTCAGCATCAAAACATACTAGAAAAGCATGCCAACTGGCCCAGTGGCAATACTCTACACTACCTTTCAGGAGACCGGGTTCAATATCCAGCCCTGGTCTCTTATGATCCAAGCCAGCAGGGCCTGAAAATGGAGCAAAAGTGGTGTTATTCAGTCCCTGAGATGGGGGACATCTGGCCTCACTTTAGTCAACTGTATGCAATGTCTGGTTAATATCCAAGCAGAACTGAGAGGCTAAAAAGGCAACTAAGAACTCTCATTTAAGCAGAAACATGGTTGTATCAGGTGATGGTGGGGGAAAATATGCCACTGGGAAAGAATATAAGCAGGATATATGAAGTCAAGAAATAAGTCACCAATAACATACCAGTAAAATTTTAAGTGAAAATTATAAGGGACATATTCATGCTCTTTACTTTTAAATTTTTTAAGTTCTCAAAAAATATTGTCTAAGGAATAATTAATAAAAATTTGCTCCAAGTTGCTTAAATCTAGTTTTAGAGAAAGGAATAATACTGATTCTTAGCCAACTGTTCTGCTTTTCTGAGAAAAGAGTTCTAAACATCTAACATAAAAAACAGAAGCTACACCAGAGATTTTGCTAACCATTATCAGTATATACATATAAAAGCATACAAGTTAAAGAAACCTCCCACTACAGAAGCCCACCTCTCAGTTCAGGAGAAAAAATTGATTTTTGTTAAATCTTAGAAACTCAATAAATCAGGATTTGGTTTCATTTCTACTTTTGTTATAAGCATAGCAGAATGTATAACTTGAAAATAGAGAGAACCCTGGTTTTAGGTGTTATCTAAAATAAAGCACATTAACCTATTAATATTTGGTTGGTTCTTACATTACATTTAAATTAACATCTATAGATTTATATTTTCATTAATCATGTCAGGTTTTCTTTTAAAACTACAAATACTCATTCTACTTTAAAAATTACATATACCAGGGGCAGCCAGGGGGCTTAGTGGATTGAGAGCCAGGCCTAAAGATGGGAGATCCTGGGTTCAAATTTGACCTCAGACACTTCATAGCTATGTGACTCTAGGCAAATCACTTAACCCCCCCCCATTACCTAGTCTTTATTCACTTTTCTGCCTTGGAACCAATACACAGTACTAATTCTAATATGGAAGGTAAGGGTTTATTTTTAAAAACTTTAGAAAATAATTACACATATCATCAATGTTATTTTAACGCACAACATGAAGTCCTTTAAATAAATTATTTAACTTAGCATAAGAAAATTTGTGAGTGCTAGATTATGGATATTGGTAACAGGCTAGTCAAAAACAGCACATGTTCTGATTTAAGAAAGATAAACCTAAAGAAATCAGGTCTTACAACACTGGTAAATTCTCAACAAACCTCCAAAGTGGAATATATACACATATTTCAATCATGCAAAACAGGACACTGAAAAAAATAAAAGTAGATGGGTGCTTTTTTCACATCTTTTAAAGAACAGACTGAATTGGGGAGAGAGAAAGAATGAAGAAGGTGGCAATAATCTGGAAATTTCCTTTTAGAAGAACAGCTTTAATATTTAACCCTAGTCTCATGATTAAAGCCAACAAAGCCTAAAACTAGAGAGTGAGAATATGAACAAAAAGGTTTGGAGAAACTGGCTGGGAAATGAATGTGTTTTATGTGTAGAAAGAATTTGGTTTTTATTTACTTCAGAATAACCTGAAGTCTATAGTTACATGCATGACAAAAGGAACCTAGCAACTAACTAAGGGGTAGTTTTTTGAGCTTTTGGAGCCCCATAGGAAACAAAGCTTTTCCAAGGAAGTTCCATAATGTGCCATCAAATTTAGGAGTGAAAGACTAACAATTGTTATGAAACTCTCATATCCCCCAATTTTAAAGACGGTCCATGATAGGAGTTTAGTAAGTATTCCAATAATAAAACTTTTCCCCTGTGACATGTAATAAATCATCAATTTTGGTACTTCACAAAAAAGTTAAATTTCTATTAATCCAACATTAAAAAAAAATAAAATGGCCCATAAGAGTATTAGGTTAGTAACAGTGAAATCGTCATTTATTAGTTTGGTATAATAGAAAGAGCCTGGGTTCAGAATAGAAAGATTTGAGTCTCCAACCTATTAACTTAGTAGCTTTTCAACCTCAGGCAAGTTATTCTTGACTTCACTGAGACCAAATTCCCTTACCTATAGCAGAGAGAAAATATCTGGCTATCTTGCAAGGTTATTTTGAGGATCAAATCAGGAAATACACATAAGAATGCTTTGTAAGTTGTAAAACACTATATACATAGGAGTAATGCAGTTACTATTAGGACTTTTCCGTGTCACAGCATAAGATATTAATGGGAAAAGATGTCAAAAAACACCATATAGGCCAACTTCCTCATTTTGAGTAAAAGGAAATGTGCATAATATTTTATATTTTATACTTTGCTTTAAAAGATACATGAATTTTCTACAAAATAGAAAAGAGATTTTTCCAGCCCTTTCTTCAGCAGTACAACAATGTGCAACAATTTAAGAAAAGTATTCAATTCTCACAAAAGGTGAGAGGTGGTATTGCACATCAAACCAAAACTGGAAAGAACTCTGGGGAAGGAAAGTGGGAAAAGGAAAAGAAAGAAAGAAAATATAAAAGAATTGGAAGAAACCAGGAAATGATATAACAATGCAAAATCCTTTTCATTCTAAAGGCAATGTAGAATACAGATATTCTTAACTTCCTTTGAAATAAACATAAAAATACTTCTGTTAAAAAAATTAAAAGGCTGCAACTACCAACAATTTGGAAATAGGTCTTGATCAAGGACACATGATAAAACCAGTGGAAATGTGGGTCGGCCATGGGTGGGGGGAATGCGGGGGGGTGAAGGGGAAAGTAGGAGCATGAATCATGTAAATATGTTAAAAATGAATATTAATAAATGTTTAAAATTAAAAAAAATTAAAAGGACAGGGGCAAATTGTAGCCCCAAATGTTCACTGAATGTTTATCATTCTTTTAAAAGCATGGGTATCTCTGGATTAAAGAATTAAGAAAGGTGATCTACAAGAACTCCCCCACACATGTTTTATAAAAGCAGAGAGGATAATATCAAATTACAATGTACATAAGCTGTTTACCCTAACAGTGTAATCTTTTCCCAAAGATACAATGTAGCATTATTGACAGGTACTATATGTTAAAATCTAGTCTGAATTAAGTATCATGAATAAATAAAATCTTAAAATTCAAAAGTAGACAAGGTTTTTAAAAAAATTTTAATAATAGTTATATTTAGAAATAAAAACAACAGTGATAACTTGAAAAAAATAACTTACTGGAAGTGAGATTTTTTTCAAATTGCAATCCTTTTCCAGGAGCTCATATACATATTTAGTAATAATCTGGAAAAAAGAAAACAACAAAAAAAAACCCATCAAGACCTGATATGTTCTCATTCAAGAACAAAATATGTAATTAGTTGCTTAATAAAGACATGTATTTGATTGTATGTGTATATAACCTATGCATTATGAATATATAGCTATGGTTTTATTTTACTCATAACAACTAAGAGCTATCACATAATTGTAGGAAAAAAGCCAGTATCAAAGTCAAGAATATCTGAGTTGCACCTTTTTGATTAAGCAACCCCAATGACAGTAGAGCAGGGCAAAGAACTGCAGATTCTCCTCCCTCCTTCCCTATTTTCAATGCTGCCCCAACTTTCCCCATAATCTGAACCCCAGTCATGTTAACAAGGCACTGAGAACCCTTTTATGGAGACTGGTGAGGATGAGCAAACACAATAGGGAACTATGGAAGCTTTCTGAGTCAGGAATGACATTAGACCTGCCTGGGCTTCAGGAATAAAAGTTTGGGAGCCATGGGAAGGCATGATTAGAAATAGAAGAGAAAGAGTTGCAAAGACAGAAATTAGGATGCTACTGCATAATATGGGTCATGCAGGAGAACAAAAGTATTCTCTCTGAGAAAAATAAGGAAGTAAAACTAAAGGCCAAAGAAGAAAGCCTAGTGAAAAAAAGCCCAGAGCTTCTGCCATCCTCATAGACTCCAGAAGGTAGAAAAGTATTTTGACTTTAAAAGACTACATATAGACAAAGCCAAGAAGAAGAAGAAATAGTTGCCAAGTACTAGTTGCTATGAGAATTCCATGAGAGGTAATCATATCCTCATGACAGAGCTGACCCAAAAGAAAGTCCTCACTCATCTCCAGTAAGTTCTAAAGTGACCAAGTTATATTAAGTTTCCATAGGCTCCGGACAGATTCTAACTGTCCCCTGGGTCCAGTTCAGGCTCCTGCTCCTCTCTACCTTTGTGGGCTGGGATTGGGGTGAGGGTAGTTGGGGAACAGGATAGAGAAGCATTAGTCTTTCCAATGAGTATCCCAGCACATGGAGTCCCTCAGGTTCAGCACCAAGACCTTGAATCTATTTTTGTGCTTTATTTTTCCAAAACAGCTGCTAGGAAAAATCTTATACACCTCTGCTTTAAATTATTACTCCAAATATCGGGTTATGAATCACTGGTTGTTCATTTTTTAAAGAACATGGCCTAAAAAGGCTGAACAAAAGGAAGAAAAAACATCTATATTCTATAATCTGAATGCCTAGAAATTAGAAAACCCCAAACAACAAAAACCTAATGAGACAATTTTTAAAACAAGTATTTCTCCATTAGTTTAAAAGGATGTGAAATAGCTTTAGTATGTAAACATTCTCTAAAAAGAAACAGTTCACATCTTAGCTCTATGACTCTTAAGGAGATAAGAATAAGATTTTTATTTTTAACATACAATATATACCACATCTTATACTTGAATGTTAATTTATTATATAAAATATTATGCTCCACAGATCCTTACCAGCTGGTACCTTTTGTCCAGAGAGACAATAGTTTTTTTTAAGTTTCCCTATCTCAGCATGTTTTCAACTGTCAATTCTAACCATTTGCAATCCCATTGTGATATAACACTTTAAGAGAATAGGCTCATTAACTGTAAATCTATGAAGTCCACTATGTTCAGTGAATTCAAATTAAACTGATATACTTGCTTTCTCATAACAAAATTCCTCGCACATTTTTGTTTTGCAATCCAGACTCTCGAGGAAATACTCAGGTTATGCATTATAAAATGTCAATCCTATAAATGTTCTGATGCAAAACATAATAGTGAAAATATCTTTAAACAAATGCAAGCATAGTACTCTTTCCTTGTTGACAGCAAAGACTTCAAAACAAAGGCCTCTGCTATATAACTGGCTCACAAAATTTTACCATCTTGGGGCAGTAATGGCCAAATGAAAAATGAACAATGAATCCTAACCAACTGCCTATAGCAATTCTCAAGTGAAGAGATTGACCTGAGACCTGTTCCTATGGAAGCTATAAATTTGGGTGAAGAAATTCTACTGTGACCTTAAGGACAAAAACTGCAATAAAGTAACACAGAAATACAGATGGACATTTTGGCATAGTGCTCTTGGCCATACTGTAATCTCATAAGAGAGGGAAAGAGGAAGAACCAAAAAATGTGGGGCATGGAAATGGAGTAAGGTTAAAGAGAGACAAAGACAGAAACAGAAAGAGAAAGAACTAATGTATTTTCTGAAGTCTCTGTCCAGTCTAATCTTGAAAAGTCAATAGTCTTTAAAAATATAAGTGGGTAAAAAGTTCTCACTTAGATTAGGAATGTGAAGAGTACATTCATTCAGAGCAATGATTCTCAAAGTGGGCGCTACCACCCCCTGGTGGGTGCTGCAGCGATCCTGGGAAGCGGTGATGGCCATACTTTTTTTTTTATTATTACATTCTATTCTGAATTCAATAAATAGTTTTATGATTTCCAGGGGGTGCTAAGTAATATTTTCTCTGGAAAGGGGACAGTAGGCCAAAAAAGTTTGGGAACCACTGATTTAGAGGAAACTATCAGACTGACTGATGGAGTCTTCCTTCTAACAATGGAAGTATTCCAAAACCAGCTTTAAATTCTAGATGAACTAATATAGTAAATAGGACCTCAAGATGTTTTAAATTTTTATTGTTTTCCATAATAATTATTAAAAATAACCTAAATTCCTTTACCTAGGCAATCACTGGCTTTTCTAATTTAAAAAAATTTCCAAAAAACAAAACAAAAAAAAAATTTCCAGTCACAATTTTTTTAAATTAAGAAATAATAGTTAGAAGAATAGGTAATATACTGGGATAATAATTTCTAACTAGACGCAATATTGACTTGTATTATAGGGCAATCATCAAATAATTCTTCTTCTCAAATATATACACTCCAAAATTTTCATTCTTTCTCTTTAGACACCTTTTAAACATCAGTATACTTTTGATGATGTTATATGGCCATAAGAGACAGAATATCAGTCTATAAAGAAGTAAAGTTGCAGATTATCCAAAAGGCAATGGTGAGGTATGACTCCAAAGAACAGTACAATCTAAAGAAATGTCATTAGGAAAATATATGACTAGAAAAAGGAAATTGAAGTTAGTAATAGATAATCAATGAAAAACATGTACCCATTGGTATCCACCAATGTAAATCAAGGGATCTATAAGTTGGGTGGTCTAACAGGATTTGTACTGTCAAAAGGAGTACATTGAGGAGACCACAGATCTACTAAAACATCAAAATATTACTCTATATATCATACCCCAACTACACATATTTGAAAAATAATAATACACTGGAGGCAGCTAGATGACTCGGTTGATTGAGAGCCAGGCCTGGAAATGGAAATTCCTGGATTCAAATTTGGTCTGAGACACTTCCTAGCTGTGTGACCCTGGCAAGTCACTTAAATCCCAATGTCTAACCCTAATCACCCTTCTGCCTTGGAACCAATACTCAGTACTGATGCTAAAAGATGGAAGGTAAGTTTTTTTTTAAATAATAATGATAATACATGCATGAGCAAGACATTTATTCAGTTTAAGGAAGGGAAGGCAATATGTATTTACATAGTAGGCAAAACAAGTGCCTACTATGTGTTAGGCACTATGAAAAGTGCTTATATATAAACCATCTCATTTAATCATTAAAACAACTCTCCAAGAGAGATGTTATTTTTATTCCCATTTTACAGTTAAGGAAACTGAGGTAAACAAAAGTTAAGTAACTTGCCCAGGGTCTCACATGGCTAGTAAGAGTCTTAGGTCAGATTTGAATTTGAGCATTAGTCTTCCTGACCCCAGGACCAGTGTTCCATTCACTGAACCACCAGCTGTCTCTATAATATATTTATTTATTTGACATACTGAGTCCCACTACATGTGGGGAGGGTGGAATGGAGTTAAATAAAGACTAACACTCAATGCACATAAGGATTCTCAGATACTGAAATAATTTCAGAAGTACCTGTGAGTCCTCAGTCCCCAGGATGGATTTTCAGAATCTCATAGTCATATTTGTCATCACTATAAGTAGGTAGTTTGGGTATCATACCTAGAATTACATGAACAGTTCTATTAAAAAACTATGCAGTGAGGGGCAGCTGGGTAGCTCAGTGGATTGAAAGCCAGGCCTAGAGACAGGAGGTCCTAGGTTCAAATCCGGCCTCAGACACTTCCCAGCTGTGTGACCCTGGGCAAGTCACTTGACCCCCATTGCCTACCCTTACCAATCTTCCACCTATAAGTCAATACACAGAAGTTAAGGGTTTAAAATTAAAAAAAAAACTATGCAGTGAAATCCATGGAATTTACTGTAAAGCTTGCCCATATGCACATAATCGTGGTTGCAAATAGAAGTATATCTCATAACAGATATGTCAACAATATTAGGCTACATCTCTCATCATTATCATTAAATATTTTACAATGAATGTCTATGTCCAAAGTTAGCATCAGCATTCCAAATGGTCCACAATATATGGCAAAATTCTGAGGAGGTGTAAACTATTACAGAGAAAATATCAAGGATTTAATTATTCTTTATGGTAGTATTAGGTCACTAGTCACAGGTCATCCTACATTGGGATTCTGACAAGAAGGAATTTCAGATTAATTTCAGAGTATCTTACCCTAGGGTTTCTATACTATCTCCATAAAATTACAAATTAAAATGATTTCAATAGAACAGGATCACTGAATCAGAGTATATAACTTAAAAGAGGTCTTAGGAATCATCCAGACCAAACTTTTTCACTTATAACTGGAGAAATAGTAGTTGAAAGATAAAGTAACTAGACCAAGTTGATAAGGCTTGTTAGAAGGAGAGCCAGAGTAAGCATCCTGACTCTCAGGCAAATGCTTTTCCACTCTCCCATAGTCAACTGATTTCATAAACCCTTCCTGATTAGATATTGAACCAATAATTACCCTCCTCCTCCTCACATGCTCTTAAAATTCTCCAAGACACAGATATGGTATTGATTCCAAAGCCAGGTAAACCAAAAACAGAGAAAGAAAACTGTAAAGCAATCTCCCTAATGAACATAGATGCAAAGATCTTAAATAGAATACTAACAAAAAGCTCCAGCAAGTGATCATGAGAATTACTCACTGTGATCAGGTGGGATTTATATGAGGAACGCAAGGATGGTTTAATATTAGGAAAACCATCCACATAATTGACCACATCAACAACCAAACCAACAGAAATCACATAATTATCTCATTAGATGCAGAAAAAGCCTCTGACAAAATACAACGCTTATTCTTGTTAAAAAACACTAGAAAGTATAGGAATAGATGGAGCTTTCCTAAAAATAATAAACAGTATATATTTAAAACCATCAGCAAACATCATCTGCAATGGGGATAAATTAGAAGCCTTCCCAATAAGATCAGGAGTGAAGAAAAGATGCCCATTATCACCTCAATTATTATTGTACTAGAAACACTAGCAGTTGCAATTAGAGAAGAAAAAGAAATTGAAGGGATTAAAAGAGGCAATGAGGAGACCAAGCTATCACTCTTTGCAGATGATATGATGGTCTATTTAAAGAATCCTAGAGAATCAACTAAAAAACTAATGGAAATAATCAATAACTTTAGCAAAGTTGCAGGATACAAAATAAACCTACATAAATCATCAGCATTTGTATGTATTTCCAACAAAACTCAGCAGGCAAGAGTTAGAGAAATTCCATTTAATATCACTCTAGACAATACAAAATATTTAGGAATCTATTTGCCAAGAAAAACACAGGAATTATATGAACACAAATACAAAACACTTTCCACACAACTAGATTTAAATAATTGGAAAAGCATTAATTGCTCATGGATAACTACCAAGAAACTTTTTATTGAATTAGAAAAAATTATAACAAAGTTCATTTGGAAGAAAAAAAAGAATATCAAGGAAACTAATGAAAAAAAAATGTGAAGGATGGGGACCTAGCAGTACCAGATCTTAAACTCTACTATAAAGCAGTGATCATCAAAACAATGTAGTACTGGCTAAGAGACAGAAGGCTGGATCAATGGAATAGATTTGGGGTAAATGTCCTCAGCAAGATAGTGTACAATAAACCCAAGTGATCCCACCTTTTGGGACAAGAGCCCACTATTTGACAAAAACTGCTGGGAAAACTGGAAAACAGTATGGGAGAGATTAGGTTTAGATCAACATCTCACACCCTATACCAAGATAAATTCAAAGTGGGTGAATGACTTAAATATAAAGGAGGAAACTATAAGTAAATTAGGTGAATATAGAATAGTATATATACCTGTCAGATCTATGGTAAAGGAAAGAATTTAAGACCAAGCAAGTGGTAGAGAATATTACAAAATGTAAAATGAATAAGTTTGATTACATTAAATTAAAAAGAGGTTGTACAAACAAAAACAATGCAATCAAAATTAGAAGGAAAGCAATAAATTGGGGAAAAAATCTTTATAACAAAAACCTCTGACAAAGTTCTAATTTCTCAGATGTATAAGGAGCTAAATCAATTGTACAAAAAAAAAATCAAGCCATTCCTCAGTTGATAAATGGGCAAGGGACACGAATAGGCAGTTTTCAGATAAAGAAATCAACACTATTAATAAGTACATGAAAAGTGTTCTAAATCTCTCATAATTAGAGAAATGCAAATCAAAACAACTTTCTGAGGTATGTTATAAGGATTAGCTTAGTAGAGAACAAATCAAATTGATTGTCAGGTTTCAGAATTTGGGGGAGACTGTCAGTTACTATCTCTCTCACTGATCTCTGCATGGTGGGAGGTATTCTGTTTCATTGAAATCCCTGAAGGAAGAAAAGCTGTTTTTCCCTTGGTGTGAATCTTACTTACCATCTACAATCAAGTGACTCAGTGAGGGAATAAGGTTGAGTGGAGGCTTTGGGGATCAAAGGTGGACATTGTTCCTCATTCACTCTCCTGATGTAGATTACTTTGTTGACTATCAAGACTCCTGAGAAACAGCTTGAGAAGAACATCTGTCTTGGACCTTTATGTGAGATACCCCATCCAACACAGCTGGATCTGCTAACCAGCAGTCAGCTGTTAGTTTAACTGTTAGAGTAGGTTTCTCCCCTCCTGGACTTTTGGGTGGAGACCCTAAGATCTTTAGTTCAGTTTACCCATCTCCCTTCCATTCCTATCCCAGTATTTATTAAATCTCTGTTTATAATACTCTCTCCTAGTAAATTCCTTACCCAGATACCCTAATTGACACTTCAAGAACTCACTGTGAATTCCAGCAAATTCCCTGGTGTTACCCATCTAACTGTCATCCTATCTACCCACTAAGTTTATTTATCATTTCAATCCCCAGGGAGTCCATTTATTTAATCAGTTAATATACCCAATCCAATTTACCTATTTCAGGTACTACCTCACACCTAGCAGGTTGGCTAATATGACAGCAAATTAAAGTAATAATTTAATGTGGCAAAATTGGGACACTAATGCATTGCTGGTGGAGTTGTGAACTGATCAAACCATTCTGGAAGGTAATTTGGAACTATTCCCAAAGCGCTTTAAAAGACTACCTGTCCTTTAATCCAGCCATACCACTGCTGGGTTTGTACCCCAAAGAGATAATGAGGAAAAATATGTGTACAAAAATATTTATAGCTGTACTCTTTGTGGTGGCAAAAAAAATTGGAAAATGAGGGGGTTTCCATCTATTGGGGAATGGCTGAACAGATTATACCTGATAGTGATGGAATACCATTGTGCTGAAAGGAATTATGAACTGGAGAAATTCCATGTGAACTGGAACAACCTCCAGGAATTGAGGCAGAGTGAAAGGAGCAGATCCAGGAGAACATTGTACTCAGAGACTGATATACTGTGACACAATTGAATATAATGGACTTCTCTACTAACAGCAATGCAATCATCCAGAACAGTTCTGAGGGACTTAGGAGAAAGAATGCTATCCACATTCAGAGAAAGAAATGTGGGAGTAGAAATGCAGAAGAAAAACATTTACTTGATCACATGGTCTGATGGGGATATGATTGGGGATACTGACTTAAAATGTCCACTTTATCACAAATATTAATAATATGGAAATAGGTTTTAAACAGTGATACATGTAAAAAAAAATCCAGTGGAATTGCTCTTTGGCTCCAGGAGGGAGGAGGGGAAAGAAAGAACATGAATCATGTATCTATGGAAAAATATTCTAAATTAATTAATTAAGTTTTTTTAAAAATTCACTGAGATTTAAATCCTATGCAAAATGTAATTTATTTTGTTCCTTGCATTTAACTGCTTTTGAAAAAATGTTACGGGTATAAACATAAAATCCTAAACCTAAGTCAAAATATGTCAGCTTTAAAATTGTAGGATAGTAGAGATGTGAATGGATAAGGGTTCATACAAAAGGCCTGAGGGTGTTAGTTGAATACAAGATGAATATGAACCAACAATACAATATAACTCAAAAAAAAGTTAATCTTAGACTGTATTAATAGAAGTATAGGTTCCAGGATATTTCAGTTATAGTCTCACTATATTCTGTGGATTATCACATTAAATTCTGGATACCCCATTTGAAGAAGATAATGACAAGCTAGAATACAGTCAGAGGAGGGTGACCAGAATGTGAGGGTTTGAAGTTATATCAAGAGCTGTTGAAGAAACTGGAGACTTAACCTGAAAAAAATTTTGGTCTTTAAATATTTAAAGGCATATGATGTGGAAAAGGAATATGATTTATTCTGAATAGCTAGAGTAGATAGAACTAAGATTAACATGTAAACATTACAAACAGGTGGATTTTCTTTCCCTAAAAAGAACTTTCTAATAATAAGAGCTACTTGACCACAGAACAGGCTACTTGATAAGTTAGCTTGCTACATGTCACTGAATGTTCAAAAAGAAACTGGCTATCTTTCATGGATGCTATAGAGATCATATCTGTGTTGGAGATTGGATTAGATGTCCCCTAAAATTCCTTTTATCTACAACTGTATGGGCAGGATAGAACATTTGTTTAGAAATAAGTGAAAGGGTAATAATGGTGTAGATAATAATAAATAGGTCACATATTAAAAGTCTCCAAGATATAGACTTGAACAAATGCCAAGTGTCTTTGCCAGAGACAAAACTGTAAGCATACATTGGAATGATGATTCCCATATTTATATGGAGATTATTTAGGCAGAAGGGAAAAAAGATTTGAGAATGACTTGGGAATAATCATAGCAAATATCGAGGACGGTGAGGAAAATGGCCTAAAAGTAGAGAAGTCAGTATTCAAGAGTAAAGGTGGGGAGGAAATAACTAGACCCAGACTATAACTTAAAATTGAGAAGGAAGATGAGGAAAAGGAAAAAGAAGACCAAATAATATTGGTGAATAATTTAGTATATGTTATCTAATCCTTAAAATAACCTTAAGAGGTAAATACTATCATAACCCTCTTCTTACAAATGAGAAAACTGAGGCTACAAAATATTAAATTACTTACCCAGGGTCATACAGCTACTACTTGATACAGGGTTTGCACTGTATACACATACATACACACATACATATTAGTTTATAAAGAAATATTTAAAATATATATAATTTAATAATTGATTTTGCTATCTATAAATATTGTTTATAACTATTACTCACTGGCATTTTTTTATTATTGTTTTGTTTTGGGGGGCAGTTTCATTTACTTCCTGACTCCAAGTCACTTAGCTCTCTTGAAAGGGTATACTATAATGAAACCAGTGTTCTAATAAAGATCATCTCTAAATAATATGCAATATGAACTGGACCAAGAAGGAAGCAGGGTCAAAAATCTATCCCCTATGCTGGAAGTGTTCTCACTTACCTCTGTATCAAGACCCTTCGAGTCTCAGCCCAAGGGCCATTTTTATATCTGCCCTTTCTGATCTTCTGGTTTGAGGCATTTTCCCCAAAATCATTTTGTATACATTTCAAATATACTTATCTTTATATGAAAGGCAACATGACCCAATGACTAGAGTTGGTCTTGAAGACAAGACCAGGATTCAAGTTATTTCCTCTGACACATCCTCAGCCTCTTGGTGTTCTAGGAAACTAAAATATATGGCAGACAAGATACTGACCCCTACACTGATAGAAGCAATTTCCTCATGTAGAACTTCTATGCAAATTAAATCATAGGTCCATTTACCTATTTATGAACAAGTTCTGTCCCTCTACCCTCATTGAATTCCCCACTGCCTACCATAGTATCTTGTCTGGCACAGAGTAAATCCTCGGGAAATGTTTACTTTGGGTTTTTTTTAAATTCTGAATTCCAACACTATTTGGGGGTATGAAGGGAGAAAAACTCCAGAAAAAATAATTCCTATTCAAAAATCTAGAAAGAAATAATAGCAATTTCTAGATTAGTCACGGTGTATGTTGTTTTCAAGACTACCCTCCAACATGTTCCTGGAATGCTTCCAAAAACTACCTTGTCGATAAACTGCATAAAAATTAATACAGATATCACCCTAACAAAAACATAAACAGAAAGAGAGTTGCTATAAAAGTAAGCATTGAAAACAATATTAAAACAGCAAATATTGCTCCCAGATTATCTGCTTGCATTGCAACTAGCCTCAACAAGAAAAATGTAATTGAAAACAGGGTCTTACTGCAGTATTCCTAAAAAAAAATTACCCCATTTTGTAAAACGAAGTCATGAGACATAAATTAAGAATGGTCAATCTTAATCCAACTTAAAATTTTCTATTTTAATCTCTGATATTGCTTTGTAACAATTTCTTCTGTAGCTATTTTATAAACTGAATGGTAAACATTGTTTCCTCTTCCATAAAAAGCTCAATTTTCAATTAAGATTTAGTGAGCACCTACTTGAGAATTCAACTAAAAAAGCTGATAATTTCTTTTGCCACTAAGTTATATGTAGCATTTTATTTGTTATGGTCTGATTTCCAATATATTTGACAACAGCCCGGGAGACACTTTTATGTTCTAAGTAGGCAATTTGAAGATTCTCTGTAGGATCCAAACCACACCTTTTTTTTTAATTCCAGGAAGTGGAAAGATAATGAGATTATATTAATATAAGTTCCAAACTATAACTGTTGTTCAATCTGGGTGGGGTGGAGGGGGGAGGAGGGTTTCTTGCAGACTTTTATCTACAATTACTTCAGATATATGACATTTTGCTGAATAAAGCAGTAATGATTTCTTATCTTTACTAGACCCTCTACCTTAATGATATGAAATTACTTAAATATGTGGGACTATCTCCTTTTACAGTAATGCCAAAAATTTCAACAGATTTATTATCAAAATATTCAAAAAAAGCAGTCACCCAACCCAAAGGGTTAACAGCAAAGTCCATATGTGAGTTAAGAGGAAGCTAAAAATTCAGAGTACACATCAAGAAATACGTACAAAATCCATTTTGGTATTGTGGAACTGTGAATCTGTGGACATGTAAGGTGTCATTTTATTATTAAACTTATTAATAAATATGTAAGTTCAAGCCATTGGGAATGACAAAAGCAATTATGTAATATTTCCAAGGAACTTATATAACTTGATTTTCTTAATATTTGAAAATAATACAGTTCAGTTTTCCTATTGATAAATACAAAACCTCTCTCATAACTTGTTCCTCACAATCTAGTATCAAACTATTTTTCCTGAAAATTTCATATTAGTCCTCTCCATGTACTCTATATTCTAGTTAACCGGTCCTATTATATTTACAATATTACCATCCCTCTTTTATTCCATCTCTTCTCTTTTACCTCTCTCCTTACCCTCTCCTACTTCTAAAATTATCTTCTGTTTACCTATCTGGGTACAGCACATATCTTTCAAAATATAATGAAAGCTCCTTAAATTTTATTGCATTTATATTAAAGGATGGCACAGATTCCAGGGAAGGGGAGGGAGTACAATTGTAAGGTCTGATAACAAATCAACTATCTTCCCAGTCTTTGGTCTGATTATTAATAATGATATCTATCCTTCATGAGATCTTTACCTCTATCCCTTCACTTCACATAACGTTCAATATTTAGGACATTTTTCAATTTTGTATGCCAAGTAGACCTACTATTTTGGTTTCTTAGCTATAAAGCTATACAGAGTTCTTTATAATTTCTTTTTCTTTTTTCTCTTTTTAAAACTTTCCCTTCCATCTTTGAATCAATACTATGTATTGGTTCCAAGACAGAAGAGTGGTATGGGATAGGCAATGGAGTTTAATGGTTTGCCCAGGGAGTATCTGAGGCCAGGTTCGAACCTGAGACTTTCATCTCTAGGCCTGGATATCAATCCACTGAGCCAACTGCTTTCCCAAGCTTTATAGTTTCTTTATAACATACTCATGCAACTTGTAGTCAACATATATAAGTTATCTGTGTAATTTGCTCCTAAACACCAAAGTTCCTAGATCAGCAAATCTGTACTACTATGCATATCACTTTTCTCCAGTATACTGACCAGGACCTTTGCTTGGATTTTTCTGTATAAAAATCCCAAAGGCAAGTCACTTAACCCCCATTACCTAGCCCTTACCACTCTTACCAATACACAGTAGTGATTCTACGGTAGAAGTTAAGTAAAATAAAATAAAATGAAATATCACAAGGAACATATTTTTAAAATTAAAAAGACATAACATGTAGGTTTCTACATATATTCCCACCCCCACCCCAAATTTGCTTTTGCAACATTACAAATATGTCACATTGTTGATAGATAAAGCAGAGCCAAATACAGAGTTTTATACCCAATTCCCAGCCAATCACTCTCTGGGTGGTCTAAGGAATAACAAGTCTTTTTAAAAGTTTTCTTACAAGAAAAATATTGAGTTTAAGCTACAACTGACAACCATCTGAAGTACAGCAAAATTTTCATAATGAGTATACTTAGAATCTCCTTTCTACGTTATGAAGTATTTTTAAGTAACTTAAAAGTCAGTGATTTATGCCCATTTTGTTTGGTCTTCCACACTACTGTGATTATAGTTATATGAACTTGAATTAGTGATCCTGAATAAATTTAAAGCTTAAGAAGCCTTTTTGATTTCATTAAGCCTAAACTAAAATCCTTCTAGAGATACAGTTCAGAAAAGCCTAAAAAGAAATCCCCAATAGTAAATGTTACAAGAGAAAATGGTTTGGAAAAGCAGCAACTTCCTCATTTTTGCCTTTAAATTTTTGAAAAAAAAGATTCACAATTTCATAAAAAGACATAACACAAAGGGTATAACAAGCAGGCCCATCTGCCTATGACATAACAGCCAAACATGATGTTTAAGACTATTTTCCCTTATAATTATTTTAACAAAATGTTCTTAAAACTTCAAGAGTAGGGCTAAGAGACTGGGCAGACAGACTGAAACAATGGCAGTAGGCTGGACAGTGTGTTAGAAGGAAAGGGATCATGGGAGTCCTTCAGGATGTGGACTAACCTTTGGGACCAGTGTAGAACACAGTAGGACAAGTGTGTAAGGGGTGGCTGGTGGTCATGAAACCCTGAAACATTATAACGAAATATCAGCAGTATATAACACAGTTGCTCCTAAATGTCTAAAAAGCTTCAAAGACTTGCCCTCTCTATGGTCCAAGCTATCCTACAGCTCATCAGAAATGAAGAGATCCCTAAAGTTGTAAACAAGTACATAAACTTCTTTCATAATGTAATATTAAACATCAGAGACAATGCTGGGTAAGACATGGTTGCAGAGCAACATATTTCCAGAAGCCTAAAGCAGTTAACTGAACAGGTTACACGGCTGTTTTCAGATGAAGAGAAAATGAAAGGGAAAGGGAAGTAGAAGAAATAGAGAGCCAGGCCTGGAAACAGGAGGTCCTGGATTCAAATTTGATCTCAATAACTTCCTAGCTGTGTGACCTTGAGCAAGTCACTTAATGCCATTTGCCTAGCCCTTGTCTCTTCTGTGCTGAAACCAATGCTTGGTATCAATTCTAAGGCCAACAGTAAGGGTTTTTAAAAGGAGAAAGACAGAGTGAAAATGATACCCAGAAAGTCTTATGAATATACCAGGATGAAGTATAGCTGGCCCATCAAGGAAGTCCCATATCCAAAAAAGAAAAAGGTACAAACATCAGGAAATATCTTGGTAACTAGCAGAACAATCTTGGGCATGGTACAGAAAGCAAAATCCTATAAAGCAATTCAGACAGTTTCTTAACTCTATTGGGAAGTAGAGTGAATAAGGCCCATGGGATGAAAAGCTATATCAAGCACTCGCACTCTTTAAACATGCAAATAACCCCCAGGACAAACAATGGCTAGGTGATATACTGTGGGTGACAAGGTGGCCTATCTCCCAACCAAAGACATACAAAGACAAAGACATACAAAACCCAGTGATGCCAGTGATGATTATAGCCCCAATGGTGAAAGAGTTTTGTCCTACCTTCTTGGATGGCTGAGAAGATAATTAAAACTGGGAAATGCTCAGAACTTAGAATCAATTTGCCTCATAAGACGTGCAGTCTAGCCCCTTGGTAGTCCTTGAAGTCTTTCTCAAACATACTACTTCTCTCAGACAAAGCTAGAGGCTCAGTTCCTCCATCAATCTGACCCCCTACTCTTTCAGAGATAAGCTGCACAAATGCTACTTTTTAATGTCTTCCCCAAGCATCCCTAAAGAAGAACATGATTTTGTTCTTTTGTAGTTTTTTGGGTTGGGAAGCAACTGAATAATTTTTAATAAATACAGATGGTAGGCAACAAAATACAAAGGAATAATTAGTGAAGAGAAAATGAGAACATTCACCAACACTTTTAAAGAACCTCCAAATTTTCTTTTTAATTGGTAAAGGAAATAATCAGTTTGATTTTGGTTTCTGTTTTTTCCAAAATAAAACAGTAATTGATTTTGAAGGATCAGGATGAAAAAAGGAAATGAAAAATACATAAGAGCAACATAGATTACATCTTTCTTCTGGCTCTAACAAGATGCAATCTTATGGATGAAAAGATTTGTATGTCCAAACAAACTGTATATTTACAACAAACTGTGAGATCATTTGCATAAAAGTTTACCTAGATAAAGCTAAAGTCTTTTTCTAGGCATCAGAGGAATAAAGATTTAGTTCAAAAGGACATTGGCTCAAACCAAAGTACCAGATGAATATAGAAAGGTGAATTTTAATAATCAAATTCATAATTCATCTAATTTGAGAAATGTTAAGTTAAAGGCGCTATTCTACTTAACATGAACTAATTCGCCAACTATGAGTAATGGTGACGACAACTGAATGATTCTGAAATACGGTAGGTTTGTATTTAATAATACCAATAGAAGTAAAGGAAATTCACAACAGATTATGCACTCAGTTCCTCTGAAGCTTACAAAACCATCAAAGAGCTACAAGGCTTGCTCTTCTCTTAGAAGAGGCCATGTTTTAGGAATGAAAACTTAAAAAAAAAACATTATCTTTTCTTGGTATAGGTATATTTAAGGGACAACATATTTTCAAGAATGATACACTTTTGTTTCTGGCATAGAAAAGCATCTCTAAGCATTATTCATATTATTTTTCTCCCTTAAAGTTAACATGCTTTAACACCATATGGGCACGAATTTACTTCTGTTCACTTAAACTAGCAATTAAACTTTATAACACAGAAAACTGCTAAAGTAAAATAATCCCATTCCACTGAAAAGCTTTTTTCCCCTCTAAAATAAGATCAATGGGCGAGCCAAATGGCTGGGGTGTTAGCTCATTATACCTACAAAGAAGATCCAAGTTTAAGACTTATCTTAGGTTCTCATTCTTTTAGCCAGCACCTCAAAATGTTAACAAGACCTAGAAAGGACAGTTAAAATGCCTGAATCATACATGAGTCAATACCCAAAAGTATTTTTAAAATATGCACATATAATGGAAATAGTGATGAAATATTTAAAGGGGTTTAATTCTACCTGAAGTTAAATGCATTTTATGGTAGCTCTACTTATAGAATACCTACCATCCAAAAAAGTTCAAAGCAATTTACAGAAATAAGACCTAGTACTGCCTGAAAACTACTCACTTTTTAGAGGTGCATCAATTATTTCAGGCCACAGGCTACCATTTAAGTGAATTGAAAGAGGTAATTTGCTAAATGGTTCCCTAGTGGCCCAGAAAGTTAATGCACCTTCAAAATAGTGAGCAATTTTCCCTTCTTGCTTGTAGGATCAGGTCCATCATCTCATTAATCCTCAATATTCCCGCATAAGGTAAGTAGATGGAAAAGATGGGTGCCACAATATCTAATAGGAAAAAAAAAATGAAGACCACAGAAATACCTGTCAGGAATAGTCAGAAATCAGTGAAGTAACTAGGAACAGAAATTATTCCCAAGTTCCCTTTTAGGTCTACACTGGTAAAAATCTGCTCAAATTTTATGAAGCTTATAAGATAAGATAGAAGCACCAAGTTTTTAAAAAGTATATGAGTTCCAGATATTAGCACCACAAGAAATAAAATAATAGAATAAAGCAATTCCAAAAGCAAGGAATAAAAATAAAGATGCCCCATCCCTACCTTTGCATAGTCACTATAGGAATGGGTCCATCTATTCTTTCTAGAGTACAATAATATTTCACAAAATTGTTTCCTCATTCATTCAATTATCAAATATTTATTTAAACCTACTGTATAAAGAATATTGGGGTATCTGTGAGGGAGAGAGGAGATTAAAGCACAGATACTATAATAGACATTATTTCATGCTTAAGTACCTTGTGCTGTATAAGAAACAAAGAAGAAAGTGTTTACCAATAGGAGACATCTGAAGAGTCTTCATGGAGAGGAAAGGATTTGAGATATGTTTCAAAGAATTAGTAGGAACTGAACATGAGAAAAGGAACAGATCAGACATAAGCACAGGGAAAAGATGGTTTTGAATGTCAGGCAGAAAAGTGTAAATTTTACTTAGTAGGTTATAAGAAGCATTATAAGTTTTGTAAGCAGAGAAGTTACTTGATGTGCATAAGAGAAGATTACTTTGCCAGTGGTATAAAGGAAGAATTCCCAACATATCAACTTCCTCAAGCCCCCTGACCTACACTTGCACTGGATTCAGTCAAACACAACTGGCAACTGATCTCACCATCACCCTCAAATATTTCACCTCCATAATTCATACTTTGAAACTCCTCTAATATAATTTCCTCTACTTGTCTCTCCCTGTGTTTTGTTTCTTCTAAACAGAATTGCTATCCTTATCCCAACCTCTACTCACTCCACCCCTGTCATGCTTTCCCAATTCACCTCTGGTGCAGGTTTACTTTCCTTCCTCCAAAAATTTTACACTTTAGATTGCCAATTCAATTTTACACTGTTACCATCTTGTGAATCCCTCTTTTCTCTTGACACCTTACAGTTTGACCCTTTCAAGTCCTAACCCTAGATTATACTCACATCTCACCTTCTGGACACCTACTTTCATTCTGCTGAATTCAAATGAAGGAAGTATGATGACTGAATTCACACTATCAATTTGTTATCTAATCTCAATTGGACCCTCACTCACAGTTGCACAAAGATCCTTTTGCTCTTCCCTGAAACACTCTCCTTGTCATTTATTATAAATATTCCCTTCTACTCTACAATATTACCTCCTGCCTCCCTCCCTCTTAATGTCATCCATCATGAGCCTGGTCTTCCCAATTCTACACCTCACATTTCCCCATTCTCACTTCTTCACTCTTCTGCCTCTAAGCTCTACCCTTCCAGTGGCTCCTTCACTGTTGCCTACAAATATGTCAAGATCTCCCTCATTCTTGAAAAACCTTCACTTGACACTAGTATTCCCTCAAGTTCTCACCCTATATCTCTTCTCCCATTACAAAATCCTAAAAAGGCTGTTTGTTTTCATTGCTTCTACTGAGTAGACTCCCATAAATTTTTCAATTCCTTGCAATCTACCTTTCAACCTCACTACTCAACTAGAACTGCTGACACCAAAATCAACTTCATTTGTAAATCTCTTAATTTCTATAACTAATGTCTTTTTGAAGATTTCACATTTCTTAACATCTCTGTAGCATTTGACACTAGAAAGAGAAATGACTCTGTCTCCTCGCTACATATATTTTACAGTTGTTTATTTATTTGGCTTCTTTTATCCAATAGAGCAAAAAGTTCCTTGAAGACAGGGATTATTTCATTTTTGTTTGTGTATCCCTAATGCCTTGCAAATAATAAGCATTTAGTAAATACTTTTTGAATGAATACTCTTCCTGTGTTTCTTCCTACTGTAAACTGGAGTTGAGAAGCAAGTCTATTACACACACACACACACACACACACACACACACGCACACGCACACGCACACGCACACGCACACACACACACACACACACACACCCCAGTAATGTTTGTGGGAAATGATTGTAACACAGATATTTTCTCCTTGACTTTCTTTTTCTTTGACTTTCCTGATATTATTAGCCTGATGATGTCTTCAGAAGTCTCTGAGAATTATTTTACTTGGTTTTTTTATTCCTCCTACAGCCCATTAGGTATAGCTGTCCTCTCAGGCTCCGTCCTTCACCTGCTTTATTCTTTACATTCTTTCCTCTGGTAACCCTATTTATCCCTGTGTCTTCAACAATCCACTCTATGCATGTGGCAACCAAATCTATACCTTGAATCCAGGTATACTATGAGTTCTAATAGCACTAATTTCAATAGCTTAATGAATGCCTACTTGCATGATTCTCCAATACTTCAAACTCAGGATAAGAAACAGAACTTCTTGTTTTCCCCACAAAACCTCTCTCCTTTCTCCGAAGTTCCCAATCTGGGGGTGAGCATGAAGACTGTCCCAGCTTTTAACTTCGGATTCTTTTTTTTACTTTTTCTTCATATACTGCCCACCTTCTAAAAGTATATACATATATATATAAATATACATATATATATACACACACACACAATAATCATGTTACAAGTTCTGTTAATTATACTTGTACAATATCTCTGACTATTCCTTTGTACTTATACTTTATCTTGGATGAAAGTTATTTGTGTACATGCCTTATCTCCTCTATTAGGTTTTAGTCCTCAAAAACATGAACTATGATTTGGTTATTTTTCCATTTCTAAGACACAGAGGGAAAAAGGCTTAAAAACAATGGGAATTTAGATATATGATGAACTGAGTACTATCCTGGTTCAGGAGGACATTTACTATGTCTGCTATATATTAGAGGTATTGTTTTAATAGTTTAAGACTTTGAAGATACACTGAATTAAAGTTATAATCAAAAATATTTGGCATCATATGGTCTTCAAAATTATCTTAATTTTCTCTATGATAAATAATCTAAGTACTTAAGAAGTACCAGTTCCAAGTTCAATAAACTAATTTAGTTCACAATGTGCTCTTCCTGCTGCTAGTATTAAGAACAAGCCTAAATATATGAAGTGTTCTTTGGCAATTTGTAAAAGGTCTTTCAATAACATTTTAGCAATATATAGGTTTCTGTGCAAGTTCATAGAATAAATATGTCATGAAATTATAAAAAATCTAAGTTTTAAGGACAAAATCTATTTGGAGTATGGTAAGCTACGCCAATGGCATGGAATAGCCCCAAGCCACTCAAAATCATACTTGATTTTATAAATACTAAATATTAAAAACATTTGTAAGGCTAAAGGGATAAGGGATAAGGGAAAATGCAAAAGTTGTCTCTAAAAGAGAGAAAACTATTTCGCCCAATTATATGGCAACAAATATAACAATTTAGGAGATATGGATGAATATTTACAAAAATATAAATTGCCTAGATTAACAGGAGAAGAAATAGAATACCTAAATAATCCCATATCAGAAATAGAAATTGAACAAGCCATCAAAGAACTCCCTAAGAAAAAATCACCAGGACCTGATGGATTCACAAGTGAATTCTATCAGACATTCAAAGAGCAACTAATCCCAATACTATAAAATTATTTGATATGATAAGCAAAGAAGGAGTCCTACCAAATTCCTTCTATGACACAAATATGGTACTGATCCCAAAGCCAGGTAGACCAAAAACAGAGAAAAAAAACTGTAAACCAATCTCCCTAATGAACATAGATGCAAAAATCCTAAATAGAATACTAGCAAAGAGACTCCAACATGTAATTAAGAAGATCATCCAACATGATCAGGTGGGATTTAGACCAGGAATGCAAGGTTGGTTCAACATTAGGAAAACCATCCACATAATTGACCATATCAACAGTCTAACAAACAAAAATCACATGATTATCTTAATAGATGCTGAAAAAGCCTTTGACAAAATACAGCATCCATTTCTATTGAAAACATTGAAAAGTATAGGAATAGAAGGACCCTTCCTAAAAAATAATAAACAGTATATACCTAAAACCATCAACAAGCATTATATGCAATGGGGATAAATTAGAAGCCTTCCCAAGAAGATCAGGAATGAAACAAGGATGCCCATTATCACCTCTATTATTCAACATAGTACAAGAAACACTAGCAATAGCAATTAGAGAAGAAAAAGAAATTGAAGGTATCAAAATAGGCAAGGAGGAGACTAAGCTATAACTCTTTGCAGATGATATGATGGTATACTTAAAAAATCCTAGAGAATTAACTAAGAAACTAGTAGAAATAATCAACAACTTTAGCAAAGTGGCAGGATACAAAATAAATGCACATAAATCATCAGCATTCCTATATATTTCCAACACATTAGAGCAGCAAGAGGTAGAAAGAGAAACACCATTTAAAATCACCCTAGACAATATAAAATACCTGGGAATCTATCTACCAAAACAAACACAGTTATTATACGAAAACTACTACAAAACACTTTCCAAACAAATAAAACTGGATCTCAACAATTGGAAAGCCATTAATTGTTCATGGGTAGGACGAGCTAACATAATAAAAATGAACATTCTACCCAAATTAATTTACCTTTTTAGCACCATACCTATCAAATTACCAAAAAACTTCTTTACTGAATTAGCAAAAACTATAATTTCATTTGGAATAACAAAAGATCAAGAATATCAAGGGAAATAATGAAAAAAATGTGAAGGAAGGGGGCCTAGCAGTACCAGATATTAAACTATACTATAAAGCAGTAGTCATCAAAACAATATGGTACTGGCTAAGAGATAGAAGGGAGGATCAGTGGAATAGACTTGGGGTTAATGATGTCAGCAAGACAGTGTATGATAAACCCAAAGAGCACAACTTTTGGGACATGAATCCACTATTTGACAAAAACTGCTGTGAAATTTGGAAAACAATATGGGAGAGATTAGGTTTAGATCAACATCTCACACCCTACACCAAGATAAATTCAGAATGGGTGAATGACCTGAATATAAAGAGGGAAACTATAAATAAGCTAAGTGAACACAAAATAGTATACCTATCAGATCTCTGAGAAAGGAAAGATTTTAAAACCAAGCAAGAGTTAGAGAAAATTACAAAATGTAAATTAAATGGTTTTGACTATATCAAGCTAAAAAGCTTTTGTACAAACAAAAACAATGTAGTCAAAATCAGAATGGAAACAACAAATTGGGAAAAAATCTTTATAACAAAAAACTCTGACGGGGTCTAATTACTCAAATATACAAGGAGTTAAAGCAATTGTATAAAAAAATCAAGCCACTCCCCAATTGAAAAATGGGCAAGAGACATGAATAGGCAATTCTCAGGTAAAGAAATCAAAAGTATCAATAAGCACATGAGAAAGTGTTCTAAATCTCTAATAATTAGAGAAATGCAAATCAAAACAACTCTGAGGTACCACCTCACACCTAGCAGATTGGCTAAAATGAAAGAAGAGGAGAGTAATGAATGCTGGAGGGGATGTGGCAAAATTGGGACATTAATGCATTGCTGGTAGAGTTGTGAAATGATCCAACCATTCTGGCTGGCAATTTGGAACTATGCTCAAAGGGCTATAAAAGAATGCCTGCCCTTTGATCCAGCCATACCATTGCTGGGTTTGTACCCCAAAGAGATCATAGATAAACAGACTTGTACGAAAATATTTATAGTTGCGTTTTTTGTAGTGGCAAAAAACTGGAAAATGAGGGGATGCCCTTCATTTGGGGAATGGCTGAACAAATTATGGTATATGCTGGTGATGGAATACTATTGTGCTAAAAGGAATAATAAACTGGAGGAGTTCCAGGTGAACTGGAAAGACCTCCAGGAACTGATGCAGAGTGAAAGGAGCAGAGCCAGAAGAACACTGAACACAGAGACTAGACTGATATACCATGGTAAAATCGAAGTAATGGACATCTGTACCAGCAGCAATGCAATGACACAGGACAGCTCTGAGGGAGGTATAGTAAAGAACGCTACCCACATTCAGAGGAAGATCTGCAGGAGAGGAAACATAGAAGATAAACAATTGCTTGAATGCATGGGCTGAGGCAGACATGATTGGGGATGTAAACTGGAAACTACCATACCAATGCAACTAACAACAATATGGAAATAGGCCCTGAACAAGGACACAAGTTACAACCAGTGGAAATGTGTGTCGGCCATGGGGGGGGGGGAGCGGGGGGTGAAGGGGAAAGTAGGGGTATGAAGCATGTAAAGAGGTCAAAAATGAATATTAATAAATGCTTAAATAAATGCTTAAATAAATAAATGAATGAATAAATAAATAAATAAATAGATAAATAAATAGATAAATAAATAAATAAATGAATGAATGAATGAATGAATGAATGAATAAATAAATGAACAGATAAATG
Source organism: Gracilinanus agilis (assembly GCF_016433145.1). Classification (NCBI taxonomy): domain Eukaryota; kingdom Metazoa; phylum Chordata; class Mammalia; order Didelphimorphia; family Didelphidae; genus Gracilinanus; species Gracilinanus agilis. The sequence continues at coordinate 314,278,696 of NC_058130.1, read as the reverse complement.
GATGAATTGATAGATAGATAGATAGATAGATAGATAGATAGATAGATAGACAGACAGACAGACAAACAAACAAGCAAATAAATAAATAAGCGAATAAGTAAATAAATAAATAAATGAATGAATGAATGAATGAATGGATAAATGAATAAATAAATGAATAGACAAGCGAATAAATAAACAAACAAACAAACAAATAAATAAATAAATGAGAGAGAGAGAGAGAGAGAGAGAGAGAGAGAGAGAGAGAGAGAGAGAGAGAGAGGAGAATTTAACCATGAACCCTGGGAAAAGGTTCTAGAAGGAGAAGGCACTGCAGAGGAGGGTTTTGGGAGTTAACTGAATTAACTGTCACTACATAACTGTCCTGACTCTGAGCTGGAAAGGAGAATGAATGCTCCACCAGCTCCTGTAATCTGACTAGTATCATGGAGAATCTTGGGAGGGCTTGGGCTTGGAAGATACCTAGGAGGAGATTTGGGTTTCTCTGCAGTGCTGTGGACAATTTGGATGTGGCAATTTGGCTAAGGTAAACCAATGGGCTTAACATATGGATTTTTTACCTAAGTCAACCCCAGGCTTGGGGAAGGACTCAGTCTGCTTGTAAATCCATTCTCACTAGCCCTTTTAGGGACAATTAAGGTTAGTTGATTAAAAATCTAGAATTCTTAGTCTAGAAAGTTAGTCAGATGGTTTGGGGGGTTAGAAAGATCAGGGAGCTGATAAAAAGGGTTTAAGAAGATCAGGAGAGCTTTCTTGGGAGAGGAATGTAGAAAGTGGGTGGAGATAGAGCTCTGTAGAGTCAGGGACATATTGGATCTTAACTATCAGTTCCCTAACCTTAATAAGCAAAATAAACTTGTGTTTTCATATAGTCTCAAGGGGTTTGTGCTTCACTCGCCCTGGGAAGGTCCCAAGGTGGGTTTCATCTGGGTCTTTCTCTATCCACATATCTCCTTTTGGAGGTACATTTCTTTTTCACATTACTTAAAGTACACTGAAAAACAAAAACTCTCAAAAAAACAACTGTTTATTTATGTTCGGAAATTCTAAATCTAAGCTTCAAATCACAGGGAGGAAAATGTGCTCCCTAAGAGAGAAAAATCATTTTACATTTTTCTCTTTCTGCCCTGCACTACGCCTTGAAAATCAGATTTATTTGTTGAATTTAATTCATAATTTGAATATTCAGAATATTTTTCTATAGGACTTAGAGGTGGAAGGAATTGTAGTGGTTATCCAATCAAATGCCCTATTTTTATAGATGAGTAAATTAAGTCCCAGAGAGATTAAATAATTTATCCAAGATCACATAGAGTTTATGGCATAGGAAGTAGCAAAATTTGTCATCTGACTCTAAATCCAGTGTTCTTTACTTACAATGTTACATGAACATCCCTAAATCCTAGGTGAATGAATAGTCTGAAAGGATACATCAATAAATTGATGCCACTTATCAAATGCTAAATAAAAAATACTTAATCTGTCCCTTCAAGATAAATATGACTTAAAAAACTTTGTTGATATATTTTGGTTTTATATCACCTTCATTTTCCAATATATCCCTATTTTCTTTCCAATTCAGAGGGATATCCCTTAGAGAAAAGGATAAAAAAGAGGGTAATAAAAGCCATTTAGTAAATCTAAATGACAAAATAATCATTTCCAACCATATACCTAGTATTATATAGCCATAGTCATCCACCTCCAAGCAAGAACACTAAAATTACAAAGCATTCAGTTTTGATATTAATTTTTTTGCTTTTCTTTTCATTTACATTATTGTTATCATATATATTTTTCCTGGTTCTACTTACTTCACTTTGCATAAATTCATGTCTTCTCATGCCTCACTATTCTTCATATGTTTCTCAATGCATAGTAATATTCTATCACATTCATATACCACAATCTGTTTAGCCATTCTCCAATCAATGGGCATCTATCTACTTTGTTTCCCATTATCTGCCACTACAAAAAGCGTTTCTATAAGTATTTTGGTGTACATGGAATTTTTCTTTTATTTCTGATATAAAGGAGTATATTTCTAGCAATGAGACTTCTGGATCAATGGATATAAACAATCTAGCCAATGTTTTATCATATGATCCTTTAATACTATGATAATTCAAAATTTCTTTCACAATTGGTAAACCAGTTAGCAGTTCCTGTCTTTCCATGCATGACCTCTTTTACATTGCCAATTTCCATTTTTTGCCCTTTTCTGCCAATTTACTGGGCATGAGAAACATCAATATTGTTTTGATTTCCTCTTACCATATTATGAGTTATTTGGACCTATATTTCATATGGTTGTTAACAGTTTAAGGAGAATGATGTTGTATTCTCTGACCAAAATCATTGAGAAACTGAGGCAGGTAGGTGGTGGCAGTGGATTCAGCTCTGAACTTGGAATCAAGGTGCCTCATTTTCACAAATACAAATCTGCCTCAGACTGTACTTATCAGCTGTGTGACCCTAGGCAACTAAGTTAACCCTGTTTGCCTTAGCTCCTCATCTGTAAAATGAGGTAGAGAAAGAAATAGCAAACCACTCCAGTTTCTCTATCAAGAAAACTCCAATGCAAGGATCCAGAGCAAGGCTGAGGGACTTATGAGAAAGAAAACTAGCCATATTCAGAGGAAGAACTGTGGGAGTAGAAACACAGAAGAAAAACAACTGCTTGAACACATGGGCTGATGGGAATATTACTGGGGATGTATAGACACTAAATGATAACTCTAGTTCAACTATCAATAATATGGAATTAGGTCTTGATCAATGATACATGTAAAACCCAGTGGAATTGTGCATCGGCTAAGGTGTCTTAGGGGACTTGGGGGAGAGGGAAAGAACATGAAATATGTAACTATGGAAAAATACTCAAAATAAAAATTAAAAAAAAGAAAACTCCAAAATGAGGTCAAGAAGAGTTGGACACATTTGAAATGGCTCAAAAACAAAACAGGGAAATGGCTTTGAGGTTTATATATTCTACTTACTACCTCTAAGACTTCACACAATTAATCTTCCCTTGGCCTTAATTTTATCAACTCTAATTGAAATGAATTGAACTCGATGACTTCTAAGGTCCTTTTCAGCTATGATGAGCTTGTCAAAAATTCCTAGAAATCACATATATTCTCTCTCTTCTATTCCCACATCAACATTCTGCTTCAAAAATTTTCTTAACTACCATTTACATTACTAAAACAGACTCCTACCTAGTATGTCGACTTCTATTCTCTCCTCACTTTAAACTATCCTATACAATTTGAAATACAAGATTAATATTCCTAATGCATAGTTCTGATCATATAATTACATTAAGTTTTTAGTACATAGTAAGAATTTAATGTTTGCTGACTAAATGATTCCCAGAATCTAAACTCCTTAGATGGGAATTCATGGCCCTCTACCAATATGGCTCCAATGTACTAGTTCAGGACTACTTTATACTATCTTCTTTCACATAATCTACATTTCAGTCAAATAATTTCAAATTGCCAGCCTTTAAAAATGCCCACTTCTATACATTACTTCATATTATTCCCTATTCTTATCAACTACTTGCTGAAATTTTACCCAAACTTCAAGTCTAAGGTTAAATTCTATCTTTTGCATAAAATTTTCTCTGATTCTCCCAGCTAAAAAAGTATTTTTCTCTCCTTGAATTCTTCTAACTGTTCATTAAACTCTCTGTACTTACTGCATTTTATGGACAAATTTCTTCTTCCCTAATAGCTTATAATGGCAAGCAGAACAGGGAATCTATCTTATTTTTCTATCTTTCTCAATGCATGGTATTTTGCATATCTAATAAGTATCAACAAAATTTTTTTAATTAAAGCATGATGAAAAAGCTTTAAGCTTAAAGTAATTTCCCTATTCATCAATGTTCTACATACCTGGTTCTCAAATTAAGTAACTGAAATATCTTGGATAACTTTCCATTGTCTATTCTATTGTCCACTTGTTCTTTCAATTTAAGTTGAGAACTTTTTCCAAATGTACAGCTTAAACTTTTTTTTTCCTTCGCTTTAGGCGACTGCTGCTTTCCCACAATCTTTAGAGAATATGAATAATTCCCTTCCTTCATTTATACTGTTACCTTGAGGGGATCTACAGACTTTGATCAAAGTCCTCTTGAGTCTTCTCTTTTCTATTCCATATAAATGTAGCTCTTTTAGGAACATATGCCATGCTCCTCAATCTCATTTTCTTTGGCTTTTGTAGTAATTTTTTCTATGATTTTATAGCTATTCCAGACTAAAATTGAATTTATGCCATACTGAATTCGACATCATATCTTCTCCACTTTACTAATGTTTCATTTGTGTTTACATATATCTCAAAATAAAAATATATTAAATTGGTAAATGTTTTCAACCAAATCATATTATTTAGCAACATCTTTTTTTCTCTTTTGTTTTCACTGCAGAATGTGAAACAGAACAAGAGAGCTAACTAAAGGTCTACAAATCACACCTCTTACTACCAAATGGGATTGGATTCTCTCTGCACAAAGAATTACTTTTTTATGAAATTTTTATTTTATTCTTTTTCAATTAACAAACGTTTAATTTTCTCTAATTCTTCCCTAGGCTCCCCATAACACACATTAAAACAAGTCAACTGAGATGAACTGTATCAGGTCTTCTCTTTAAGGCAGGCAATATAGTACAGATTAAAGACAAGAGGACTTGGTTCAATACCTTGCTGTGTCATATACTATCCTTTTTTGTGTTCATGGACAAGTCATTTAAGACAGAAGACAAGATGGAAGAGTGAAAGATTCTAGCAAAGTACAATTCTCCACCACAAAACAGTAAGAAGCATGGCAAATGTAGTACAAGTTCAAAAGGGAAGAAAAATAAATTTCTGTGAAATCACAAAATTCCAAATGCTTAAGAACAACAACAACAAAAAATAGCAAATGCCTTTTTGGGTTCCAGGTTCCAATGCCTTTTTGGGTTCCAGGTTCTTCATGGAGAGGGACTGTATAAACACTTAGTCAAAGAAAGGTTAAAACTAATTGCAGGTAGAACCAAAGACTCTCATTGATCATCCCAAAGTCCATCTCAGTTGATGGCTCTTCATTCTCCATGTTGGCCTGATCCTGAGTTAAATATCCCTTATTATTAGTATCTATGTTAGAAGCTACTCTAATTGGGCCTTGCTTCAAGTTGTAGCTATGGAGATCTCATATAAAAATCAAGTCTAAAACTCTGGAAGAATACCAAACAATTAATCACCAAGACACTGCATCAGACTCTACGGGTAAAGTCTGTTGACATTCAAAACCAAATTCTTCTTTACTTCCATAGAAGCAAGTTCAGGAGTAGGCATGTCAAGTCTCGTCAACAAGCATATATTAAGTGCCTACTGCATAGCAAGCACTATAATAAGCACTGGAAATACAAAGAAAGGTATCAAGTGATACTAGACTTTTGCTGTTCCTAGTACAGGACACTCTCATTTTTCAATTTCAGGCATTTTCATTCACTGCCCCCTTTTCCCAGAATTCTCTCCATTCTTATCTCTGTGTCCTGGTTTCCCTTATTTCCTCAAAATTCTAGTTAAAGTCCCACCTTATACAAGAAGTCTTTCCTAATCCCTCTCACTGCTAGTGCTTTCCCTTGATTAATTATTTCCAATTTGTTCTACATGTACCTTGTTTCTACATAGATGTTTTCATATTGCTTTCCTCATGTTACTGTGAGTTCCAAGAAGCAAAAGATTATTTCTTGCCTTTCTCTGAGGGCAAAAAGGTATAAGAAGACTGAAAAGATAGAAGGAAGCCAGGTTATAAAGACTAATTTTAAATCAATCAAATTCATAACAAAAAATACATATAGCAACAAAAGAAACCATGTATCTAATCAAAATAATAATTACTCAAAATCTTCACATGGCCAAGGGCAAGAGGAGGAAGGAGAGAAGAGAGGGAAGAAAAACCTTTAAAGCATTTTCCATTTACTCAATGGAAAGAAAAAGAATAAAAATTTAAAAATAGATTCCAAAAACATAATAAAGCAAAAGACAATTATTTGGAAGCCACTACACTTATCTGATTCTTTAACTGCCTTTTAAACCCCCTCCTCAGTATCAATGGACTTATTGTTAACTTTATGCAAAGCATTGACTACTAGAGGAAACAAGCAAGGGATAAGCTTGTCTTTAATATGATTTACAGTTGGAAAAACTACCCTGGAAAACCTCATTATGAAAATCATCTGAACCCAATTATAGGATTTAAAAGGAAAGAGACTAGATATGTTAATTCATTGGTAAAGGGAACTCTCACCTAAGGAAAATATTAATTCTCCCCCCACTTTTGCCTCCCTTCTTCCATTCCTACTCCACTCCTCTCCCACCTTTCCCCTTTTTCTCTCCCCACTGCTACGTCAGTATGCCGCCTCTCCTTAGAGAATTTCAAAAAGAAGAAAATTCAAAGATGAAATCAAAGGGAATAAAAAGGCTAAAACTATACTACAAGAGCCTTTCACATTCATAAATCAATCAGCAACAAACATTCAGGAAGCACCTACTATGTGCCAGGTATTTTACTAGGTGCTGAGGGAATGTGTTCAAAGAGTAGCTAAAAACCCACTCTTTTTATGGAAATTTAATTCTAAGGAGAGAAATGCATGTATATATATATAAGTACATATAGCATAAATACGAAATGGATGAATGGAAACAAATACAAAGTGGTGAAATATAAGATTGTTTCGGAGAAATGGCACTAATAATTTGAGGAATCAAGAAAAACTTTATAGAGAAGATGGGACTAGAGTTGCATGAAATGAGGAGGCCTGTATGAGGTGGAAGCAAGGAGAGAGAGGTACTTCCAAGCACATGGGATGGATAGTCAGGGCAAAGAAGCACAGATAGGAGATGAGGTGTCCTGAACAGAGATGGGCAGTTTGGCTGGATCACACAGTTCAGGAGGGAGAGTAATGTGCAATGAGGTTAAAAAGATATCATCTGTAAAGGGCTTTAAAATCTAAAAAAGAGGGAACTTACATTTTATCCTAAAGCAAAAGGAAGCCACTACAGTCGATTGAGTAGGGAAGTGACATGGTCAGATCTATGCTTAAGGAAACTTATTTTGGCATTAAGTATATAAAATAACTGAAGAGGGAAAAGAGAAGGAGATACATGAGTAAGCTATTGCAATAATATATATCTCTTGATAATGAGGGCCTGAACTAAGGTGGTATCAATGTGAAAAGAAAGAAAAGATCAACTATAGGATATGCTGTGGAGGTACAAACAGCAAGATTTTAAAACTGACGATACGTGAGGTTAGGGAGGAAGTGGAATTGAAGATAATTCTAAGATTATAAGCCTGGAAAACTGGAAAGATGGTGGAACTGTTGTTTTAGACATGTTGGATCTGAAAAGTCTCATGAGAATGATATTGGCATTAATATTATAAAGGATACATGGCATTAAGCCATGATTGCACAGATTGTACCATACTTTCTCAACCTGCTCAATTCTTAATCATGCCATTACAAGTCTCCCTACTGTTAAATGTTTCATCTATAAAATATTTGGAATGGACTAAATGACCTCTAAGGTCCCTTCTAGCTCTAATCTATGACACTATCATCACTAAACCTATTGGTCCTTCTAATGTTCTTGTTTCTAACTGTTAACCTCATTTACCCATTTTGCTAGGTCCAACCTTTGATTCTCCTCACTCCTTCTCTTCTTACATACCCTTGGTTATCAAGCTCGATTAATGCTAACTGCAATCTTTCATATATCTGCCACCTCTATTTTATCCTAATGGTTATCACCCTGCTACAAAACTGAGGTACTACGTAAGTCTTTCTCCTTCCATTTTCTCCCTCCTCCAATCTAGCCTTCATATTACTATTAGAAAATTATCTTTCTCATAGGTAGATTGAGCCATATCGTTTCTGTATTTTAAATCCTTTAATATCTTCCTACCATGTATCAAGGAAATTCCAACCCCTTCATTTCACAACAAAGACCTGTAATCTGAAATCATTCCAGCCAAACTCACCATCCTCTGTACAATTCTACATTTTCCTACATCTATTTTTTCATTTGAGATATTGCTAATTGCTTGGAAATAACTCTCATTTCCTTTCTGAATTCCCAGTGATCCTTTAAAAGACAACTAAATAATATCTTTTCCATGAAGCCTTTCCAAATTTCTCCACTTACTAAAAATTTTTCCTTCCTTGGGCCTCAAACAGTACTTTGAAAGTTCCTTGGGCTTTTATCACTAATAGTTTTGCATCCTGTTTGTGTTTGTGCCATTTCTTGTTACTAGATTAATTACCAGGAGGGTAAGGAAAAATACAAGCTAATCAATAGATCTTTTACAGACAATTCTCTTAACAATATTAAGCACCAAATATTAAATGTATATTCTTGAATTTATTTCCCAATTTTATAGAGAAAGAATATAAGATTCAAAAATGACTTGCTTAACAGAAAGCCTGGTAGCCATTCCAATCATTGAATTTCAAAACTAATGCTACTTTTATGGTACCACTTATGCTCCTTCATATATCATGTTTTAATGACTTTTTAAAAATCAGAAATGGTCTATGATAAAAGAAAAATAATGACATAGAAAGCTAGAAAAGTTTTAACTGTAAGGAATGGTGTAATGCATAACAAATTAATTTGGTTCTTCAAAAATTTGCTATTCCAAATTTTATGTAAATTGAGTTTATTTGTAACTGTCATAAAACTCTTTATTTTTAACATCATCTCTTAAAATTCTTTGTGTGGAGGAGTGGACACCCACTCCAGCAGGTTGAGGACTTTTGTCTCCAGTCTGTTGCTCTATATGTGATTTACATATGGTCTATTGACAGTAGGGAGCAACCTGACTCATTAAAAATGGCCCACTAAAAGAGGACATCTGTCAATTAGACAAGCCTGAAAGTACTCACCAAGTTGAACATTAGAGACCAGAGCAGCAGCGCTTTCTGACTCTTCTGTCAGAGTACTAATTAATTGTTTTAGCTGGGAATGTATTATGCTGGTTTAGAATATACCAGTCTGAAACAAATATTTAAGCAAATGTTTCATTGAATATATTAAATTCTACCTCAAGGAAACAACCACTAAAGTATTTATTGGTCTGTTCCTAATTACTTTGTCATCATCTAGACAAAGATTTGATTGTATTACAGATTCTCAATTTATTTTTAACCATCAGTACTAATTCTTGCTTTGACTTATCTACTAAATACCTCTTCCCCAAAGACCATAGTTTTTTTTAATTTTCTTCCTATTCCTATTACTGCTTTTATCTTTTTCTAAATACTGATCAGATCTCCACAGAAAATACTAACACCAGGGGGCAGCTGGGTAGCTCAGTAGATTGAGAGCCAGGCCTAGAGACTGGAGGTCCTAGGTTCAAATCCGGCCTCAGACACTTCCCAGCTGTGTGACCCTGGGCAAGTCACTTGACCCCCATTGCCTACCCTTACCAATCTTCCACCTATAAGTCAATACACAGAAGTTAAGGGTTTAAAATTAAAAAAATAAAAAATAAAAAAAAATACCAACACCACTCAACCAAACCACCAAATTAGTTCTCTCTACTGTTATTATATATATATATATATACATATATATATATAAAACTTAATTTCAATTACCCAAAATTAATACTACTCTCAAGTAAGGAATTATTTTCAGGAAGGCATTAATGTTAAGGGATGTTAAATCAGAAGATTATTAATCATAACAAATTCTGAAAGATATTTTTTATTTGACTCAATATAGCATCTGTAATATAAAAAGTCCCTTTTTTAAAATCTCCTGTGGCTTATGCCATAGGAGAGTTATCCATAGCCTGTTAATGTGAAGGTATAAAGGAATATACAATGGAAATTAATTTGGAAATGTGATTATCATTTTTGTCTATTTCATGAATCTAAAGAAAAGTTTAATTCCTATCTGGTGGCCAACTTTCAGGTGAAATGCCTCTCCAGAAGTGGGTCCTCAGACAACAGACAAAGACTGCCAATGATACTGGCTCAACAAAGACTTTGAGAACCCAAAGTTTCTGCCCATGTCATGAAGCATCAAAGAAGTTCTCCTGTTTAATTGTTTGTTTTAATCATTAACAGAAAAGGATAAAAGATTTTGTTAGAGATTGTCAATTACTTCAAAGCAGAGGAAATAAAGAAACCAGCTCATGTATTCTAATAATTTTGGTTTCTTTAATTACAAGAAGTTACACAAAATTGAAAAAAAAAAGATGTGTTTTACTTTGTAATAAAAATAGATGTGCTCTAGTTTGTGAAATGAACTAGAAATCATGAGTAATGGAAACCTTTCATATAGCAATGATAACATTTAACTTGAAAACTGCCTGAGAAAGTACAGAAGATAACTTGATCTATGAAGTCACCACAATTCCTTTTTAAGGAAGGGGAGGAAGGAATAGAAGGAATGAGTAACTGGGAGCAGCTGGGTAGCTCAGTGGATTGAGAGTCAGGCCTAGAGATGAGAGGTCCTAGGTTCAAATCCGGCCTCAGACACTTCCCAGCTGTGTGACCCTGGGCAAGTCACTTGACCCCCATTGCCCACCCTTACCACTCTTCCACCTAGGAGCCAATACACAGAAGTTAAGGGTTTAAAAAAAAAGGAATGAATAACTTATGTTACAATAATCCTAATGGTATGAGAATCTGAAGCTGGGTAAAGAGAGTGAGTCGAGTAGTGAATCCCAAAGGTCCCCCACAGCAGTAGCTGCTACTAACTATGGAAAATCTGCTGGACCCAAACCCCAGATATAATAGTATTCCAGAGTAGCCTGCCAAAGAATCTGCTATTAAAACTATATAGATACTTGTCTAACCGACTCTTTGGCTTTAATCTGATAATGCTTGATTGACTGCAAATTAAGCCTTGATATGAATGATACACTTCACCTCTTCCCTTCTAATATCCCAAAGATGTAATCACTAAGCTCTAGGATTATAGAGGAAGCCAAGTCTATGGTAAATTTGAAGATTTATTGCTAACAGACTTAGGGAAGGGAAACAGGTAATGGCTGGGAAGAAGGGAAACAGGAAGTCCTTAAATAGCTAAGGCTAATGATGTTATGATGATATCTGAATTGATGGTAATCAGGTTTGCCAGTTGCCTAAATTAAGATCACTCTGCTGATAGCTGTTCCTGTTTCTTCTTGATGGTTAATTCTGGTTCAGATTATCAGGATTGGGTTGATTCAGGATCAGGGACTGATGAAATTGATTGGTATAGGTTGCTGGTTTAATAAGCTCATCTATGGCCTACCCTCACCAAGCCCCACCCTCACCAATTCCAGTCTCAAAATTGAGATCTCTCCTCAGTTCAAATCCTTCCTTTTATACCCGAGTCTCAACTGCCTTGGCACCTGCCAGCTCCTGCCAGGCTCGGCTCATTCTATATTCTAATCAGGTAACTGTCCATCATCTTGATTTCCACATGGCTGTGCAATTTATCATTACACTTAAGACTGGAAGGACATAATGAAGGTGGACCATGAAATTAACTATCTTGATTCAAGAAATAAAACAAATGGAAAACAAAGGATGATAATGGAAAGCTAAATGTGAAGTTTGGGATTGTCTTCCAAGGTAAAATACAAATCCGTCAGCCTCTTAGAAGTCTCTGGTGAGAACCCTCAAAGCAGCCAAGCATGAAAAAATTATAACATATACAAGAAGAAGATCTTGCAAGGTCTCCAGTATGATGATGATATTAAATTACAACAGGACTAATACAATTTATATATCTATTATGCAATTATTTCCACATCTGGTAAAGTACATATATGATTTTCAAATCGAAGAAAAAATATTGAAGTATTTAAAGTATTTTTCTATAATGTAATTAAAAGGAGATATGCATTTTGGAAGGAGTCATTTTTTCTTTAATCTTTCAAACAGTTGTTAGAATATTGCATTGCAATATAAAATAAATTTTTTCTCAGAAGCATATTTTTAATGTATAGAAGTTTTGAAGGAATTTCTTTTTACGAGAAGTGGCTGTTTTATTTTACAAATCCATTTTTAAAATTAATTTGCAGATTATACATAAAGGCATGCACACATATCATGAGAGACAGACAGAGAGAGAGAGACAGAGGTAATAGAATGGCAGAATGGATAGAGCCCTGGGACTGGAGCCAGGAAGATACAAGTTCAAATCTGACCTTAGCTTAGACACTAACTAGCTTAGACACTAACTACTCAAGTCATTTAACTTCTTTTTGATTCAATTGCCACAGTTGTAAAACAGGATAAGTACAACATTGATCTCACAGGGTTGCTGTTAGGCTCAAATAAGATATGTATAAAGTACATAGCACAGTAGTAGGAACTAAATAAATGCTTGTTCCCCTCCTTTCCTTCATGTATAGACAAGAAATATTGGTATTTTATCTGTTTATGACCAAAATCTAAAATGAATATATAATAATTTACATGAAAACGGAAAACTTCATGAGAACAGTATTTTATATGTACACCCACTACAGTTGTTGAAATTGTATTACACTATAACACAAAATAAAATTATTTTGTCATCTTACTATTTTAACTCCCTATTTCATACATATGTATGGCAATCGATCAAATGCTACTGGAGACTACTGGCCCATAGTTTCTGAAAAATTTACTTGAAAAAAATGTTAAAAGTATCTACAATGTATCAAAGCTCAATAATTCTTAATCCTTTCAATTATATCATTGTTGTATATCAATGAATGAAAATTATGTCAATACCTATGTATTAGTAGAAAATGTATTTCAATCTATGAATAAAGAAAAGGCTTATGAGCACACCCAATTACTGAAATTCTCTTGTTTAAGTAGATTAATAGTTTATTCATTCTTAAGAGGCAAGTCAAGTTGAATAAGTAAAATATATGCAAGAGCACAGAAACTCAAATCTCTCTTATGAGAATTCTAGACTGATTATAAAATCTCTATTTAATAGTAATTCAGGACTGATATAAAGGAAACAGTTGTAAAAAATTCACAGTCACAGACTGAGATTATATTGTCTTTCTTATTAATTGGAATGATTCTCTCTAAGTGTCTAGTCTTTTGGATAAATCTATTTATCAGAAATCTGTCACCTCCTAGTACTCAGCTCCAAAAAATATACTAAAGGAGAGGATTCTATTTTGGAATTCTCATTCAAAAAAAAAAAAAAGGTAGCTTAGAAAATGTAGAAGATGACTAAATTTAAGAAAAAACTAAAGCTTTATGTTTTTTAAAGTTATGTGTATATAGAACAAAAACACATATGTATATTTACAAATGCATTTGTTTCTCTATAAAAGGAAACAATTTAAAAATGTAAATAGTATTCTTTTGTTTAGTTATAGCACCACATTCTAGCTCAGTACAAACTGAAATTCCAATTCATTTTGGGTTTAATTGACATCAAAACGATAGCACCTTTCCAAAGCAAATTACAAAAATATCTATTTAATCATGGAAAAGCAAATCAATGGGCCTAGTAGAAGAAAAATAGCATATGCTCTATGTATGTGGAAAGGGTCACTAAATAGTAACCCAATCCCTTGTCAAATACAAGGCAATGTGCTATTAAATTGTTGTTTAGACTACTAGTCAAAAGGGACTTTATCATCTCTGGCCTAGGTTATTATAACAACTCCTAATTGGTCTCCCACTTCAAATCTCCTACTGAGATGGTACATGCTACTCCAGGCCATCTTCCACATTGTTGAAGTGATTTTCTTTACACATAGATATGAACACATCCATCCCTACTCAAACAATTCCAATAGCTCCCTATTGTCTCTAACAGTGTAAACTATAAAATACTGTTTATCCTTCCCAACTTGACCCCAATCTAGCTTTCTAATTTCACATATGCCTTTCCTTCTCTCATTCTGTAGTCAAGTCAAACTAGCATTCTCTTTATTCCCACTATATAATACTCTATCTCCTGTCTCTATGCTTTTATATTAGGTATCCCTATATCTAGAATGCACTCTCTTCTCATCAAAGAATCAGTCCCTTCTTTCATGATATAGTTTAAGCATTGCCTGCTAGATAGAGCCTTTCCTGATTCCCTTCCCATAAATGCCAGTACCCTCCCTCCCAAACCATTTTGAATTTAACAACTTTCTCTTCATTTGAATGTTTGTATTTGTAAATCCATATTTATTCTCTTTATATTTCTCCAGCCTACATTTATTTACGAACTTCTTGTCTTCCTTATTAGAATGTAATCTCCTTACAAATAAGGATTGTTTTGTTCTTTGAATTCAGCACAGAGTCTGTCCTATATTAAGTATTAAGTGCATAATAAACATTTGGTAACCGATTACCATGAATTAGATAATCAAGAAATGTTTGTTCAGTGAAAAAGAGGAGAACTGGGACACTTTAAACCAGATAAGAATGACAGAAATTTAAGGGAACTACTTTGTGACTATCAAATGTGGCCAAATACCTTTTCCCTTGAATTATTCAACAAATAATTTAGCACCTACTGTGTAGGTCACACTTAGCTAGTAATAAAAATATGTTCAATAAATAGTATTAACACACCCAGGAAGATAAAGCAGTTGATATATAAATAAAAAAGCAATAGTTATTAAGTGCACCTGAGAAGGGCATGAGCCAGTAGGCATAAGACAAAGAGTGGGAGATACCAGACCAGTGTTGTTTTGTTTTTTTTTTTAACTCTTACCTTCTATCTTGGAATAAATAATAAGCATTGGTTCCAAGACAGAAGAATGGTAAGGTCTAGGCAACTGGGGTTAAGGGACTTGCCCAAAGTATAGTTTGGAAGCATCTAGGGTCAAATTTGAACCCAGGACCGCCCCATCTCTAGGTATGGCTCTCAATCCACTGAGCCTCCCAGCTGCCCCAAAATATTCATATCCTTTTACCCATAAATGCCTCTACTAGACATATATCCAAGGAGGTCAATAACAAGAAGAAAGCTTCCAAAATATTTGTTAGAACTTTTTGTAGTAGCAAGGAGCTAGAAACAAAGTAGATGACCATTGATTGGGGAATGGCTAAACAAATTTGTGATACATGGATGTAACGGAATATGACTGTTATATAATAAATATGATGAATACAGTTCAGCTATAATGCTTATTTGAAAAACACAAATTTTTTCTAACTTGATTAATATTGTAGGAAGGGAACTTCTCCCCCCATTATGTCGCTTTGTTTTGATGTAATCGATCAGGGACCTGGAGATCCTTTACCACTGAAGATGTGCAACTTCCCGGTCCCTCAGAGAAAGGAAGTTGAAACTAACAAGACAGGAAACTGATCCCACAGGCACTGTCCCACCCTAGGTAGTGACAGGCAAATTTAGGAACTATGATTGGTTCCTAAGACGTGACATGAGAGAGCTAGTGGGTGGAGAATATTGCTTATAAGACTTTCTCGTGCTCAGAAGGCTGGAGTTTGGAAACTGAAGGAGCTTCAATCCATCAAACAGCATATAGAATAGTAAGCTAATCGACTCTTTACCTCTTTCCTACATTTCCCTCTCTTTACTATCACTACTTTGATGTAATAAAGCTACTAAAGCTACTAGAGCCTCATAATTTAATTTTAGTTATTATATTAGGAATAGATCTGAACTAAACTCAAATTCTGTGTTTGTTCATGTGAGATTTGTTCCATAAGAAAATCTCTAGAGAGCAGAGGAAAACAACATCACTTCACAGTAATTCACAAGCCTGTAACCCTTATGACACCTACTTCCACAAGTAAACTTTAGGTCTTTTTGAAAATAAAGTGCTGTCTATTTTATATTTTCTGGTGCAAAAAGCTGTATCACAAGAACCCCTTTCAACATCACTGAGACCCCCCAAACCTGGAATTAGAGCAGCAGCCTTAAGTCACAGACACTAGCACAATTTTTAAAAGATATTTCTTAACCATTTAATGAACATAAAACTATTTTTACTAAGTTCCTATCTTTTTTTATGTCACAGATGAAGTTTTTGAGTGCTGCACCCCTAACATGATTTTCTCTAAAAGCCCTTTGGGATTTTATTAAACAGTTTTGCACAGCAATTACTTTTAGGAAGCATATATTGCGTTGTAGCAAAATTGACTATATATGAATGGAAGCAAAGTGAAATAAGCAAAACCAAGGAAACAATATATACAATGACTACAACAATAAAAATGAAAAGAGCAAGTTTTACATTCAAAACTGAAATCTGTGAAACTATAATGACCAAGAAGCCTGGCCCCAAATTGGAGGCATAAGAAGACATTTACACTCTCCAGTTCATTTCTACCCCACCATTTCTTTGTAGAAGGGAGAAAGGGAGGAGAATAAACATTTATACAATGCCTACTATATGTCAGTCACTGTGTTAAGAATTTACAGATATCTCATTTAATCTTCATAAAAATGCATTGATGTGGGAGCTGTTCTTATGCCCATTTTAAGATTCAGGAAACTGAAATAAACATAAATTAAGTAATTTATACAGAATGTATTTAACATCATATCGGCCCTTTTATGTGTTGCCTAGTTTTTTTCATTTGTTTTTCTTATCATTCCATGAGTCAGTACAGTGAATATAGGAAATGCTTTTCTGAAGAAGTAGGACTTGTTCAGTCACATGAGAGTTCACAAGTCACTTGCTAGAGTGGGTGACAACTCTAGAGGCCACTTCCCTGTCCCTGGGCAATGCTAGGCAAAATGAAAGACTGTGGTTGGTTCCTGTAAAGTGGGAAAGGGACAGGAAGTGACGTGGAAAAAGGACTATAAAAAGTCCTGAACTTCCTGTCCAAGGGGCTTCTCCTTTGGAGTTTGTCTTTGGACACTCTGTGTCAGTGAGCTGGACTTCTTTGGACAGAAATTATAGGGTATCTAGCTAGGCAATACTTTCTACTTCCTTCCTACATTTCTCTCTTTTACTATATCTCTATTAAGCTAAATTGTTAAGAGCAGATAACAGACATGACTTAAGAGCTAATTTTTTAAATCAGCAACCACAATATTATTTTTTTTAAAAACCCTTATACTTCGGTGTATTTTCTCATAGGTGAAGAGTGGTAAGGGTGGGCAATGGGGGTCAAGTGACTTGCCCAGGGTCACACAGCTGGAAGTGGCTGAGGCCGGGTTTGAACCTAGGACCTCCTATTTCTAGGCCTGACTCTCACTCCACTGAGCTACCCATTTGCCCCTCACAATATTATTTTAGAATTCTCTTATTTAGTCAAAACCCTAAATTTTTATTTTTTATAATCCTTCATACTTTAGTTAATGAGATGGCTCTCTGAGAGGGGGAACTATAATTCAATGGAAAAGACAGATAAGGTCAAATAGAAGATGTCAATAAAAATTCATTAAAGAAACAGAAATTTTACTTGTACAAAAATATTTATAGCCACGCTTTTTGTGGTGGTAAAAAATTGGAAATGAGGGGGTGTCCCTCAATTGGAGAATGGCTAAACAAACTGTGGTATCTGATGGTGATGGAATACACTTGTGCTGAAAGTATTGATGAACTGAAGGAATTCCACATGAACTGGAAAGATCTGCAGGAACTGATGCAGAACAAAAGGAACAGAATGAGGAGAACATTGTACACAGAGATCGATACACTGTAGCACAATCAAATGCAACAGACTTTTCTACTAGCAGCAATGCAATGATCCAGGACAATTCAGAGGAAATTATGTCAAAGAATACTATCCACATTCAGAGAAAGAACTGTGGGAGTAGAAATGCAAAAGAAAAACATACAATCAATCACATGGTTTGATGGGGATATAATTGGGGTTTTGGCATTAAAAGATGACTCTATTGCAAATGTGAATAATATGGAAATAGATTTTGAACAATGACACATGATATAACCCAGTGGAATTGCTTGTCAGCTCTGGGAGGGGGTAGTGAACAAGGGTGGGAAAAATCATGAATCATGGAACCACAGGAAAAAATTCTTAATTTTAAAAGACAAAATAAAATCTAAACTGAAACATAAAAAGAAAGAACTTTTCTCCAAGTTTTTTTCAGTATATGGATAAAACTTTTAAGTAGATGACAAAATTTTCCAAAACAAAAGCTGTCTTACTAATTGTAACAGCATCATTCTATCATTCATTAGCTAATATTTCAAGATATAATATATACTCAAGGTAAGGTTCATTGTTAAATAACAGTGGGTATAAATCTATATTTCAAGTAATCTTGACAATTTCCATCTTTTTGATCAATGATTAGATTGTCTCCTTTTAATCTCATATTTTTTGCTGACAAAGAACTGTTAGCTCTGCCACTTTGTATTGTTTGTGCTTACATTATAAATACTATCTTCAGTCCAATTTCTTTGAGGGAATCTTTTTAAAATCACGTGTTTATTTTGTGTGTTCTGAGTCGATGAGAACTAGATAATAAAATGTATAAATCCATTAATCCAGGCACAAGTAAACTGCAATGTACTACAACATGTTGAGAACAAATGAATCAGGGCACCACTGTCAGTTCCTTAGCATTGTAGAACTACTTTTTTTTCAGCATATCTCATATACTCCATGCGACTGTCTGCCACATAAGATGTCACTGTCACTCTATACATTAATAAATATATTTTATTTATTCATAACATATATAAATAACATTAATAAAGTTTAATTTATTTCTATTTAGGTTTTGCTTTGAAAAGTAAAATAGAAGTTTTTATACTGCATCCCATTCCCCAAAGGATTATCTTGCATGCTCCTTAATGGAGACACTAGCATAAAGCTGTTTCTAATAACAGCTTTTGTTATTGAAGCAGGTTTTGTACCAGGTCTTTGACTATTCCATGGACACCAGATATGCTTGCTTTGCCCGAGGCAGAAGCTCTACCTAGTGGGGATGGTGAATGGTGGCAATGTAGCTGAAAAACTAGTCTAGGTGAGGGAGATGCTAGAGGACTAGGTGCTCATGTCTACTGTGCCCATGAGAAGACTACAGTCATGGGAGTGGTCAAGAGCAAGGGACCACTGAGGCTGGCATCATATTCATGTGGTCTGGGCTGGAAGGGCTGTCACTAAGGTATCTACATCAACAAGAACAACAACAAAATTGGCCATATCTGGACCATAAAGGATAATGAAAAATAGTACATCCACCAATTAGGATGTGTCTGGTAAGAGCACTAACCCTCTGAAATGCTTTGATGAAATGATAATAACTTTATCATGCTGAGAAGCTATGTTGTAAGACTGAAAAACATGTTTTTACCCTATAAAAGTCCTTGATTATACAAACCAAACATTTCAGGCTAGAGAAGATATACTGAAGGATAATCAACACCATCTGCAATTTTGGTGGTGACCACTTCTAATCCAAGGATTCACTGTACTACTAAGAAAGGACTATGCTTTTAAAAGAAGTGGCGGCTTAATGGTTCCAAGTCAAGTGGAGTTGGTAGACTTTCAGTAAAATTAAAATTATTATTTTTAATCACATAAGTAATAATGAAGTATTCAAGCTGCCCATTATCTATTATCTATTATCGTTCACTCTCCTACATGACAATTCCAATCTTACATATCTTGAATGATGTTTTTTATACAGAATCTTACAGGTAAGTAAACTATACTGTATTTAGGCATGTGATATTACCTCTCCATTGCACCTTCTAAATTTTGACTCTTAAATAAGATTGTGATAGTCAATAGTTGACAGCCTTAGTAGTCAGTCAGTAAATTTATTAAGCATCTACTCTTATTTCAGGTATTGAGTTAAGCACTAGGGGCACAAGAAAAGGTAGAAGATAGTCCCTGCTTTACAATCTAATGGAGAAAAAATATGCAAACAACTATGCATATGATAGAGATGGGAGCAAGTAATTATCAATTGCACCATAAATTGTGCTAAGCAATTTACAAATAATATCTCAACTAAATTCTTTCAAACACCCTCTGAGGTAGATGTTATTTTATAGCTGAGGAAATTGAAGCAGATAGAGGTTAAATGGTACCGCTAAGACAAATTTGAATTCAGGTCTTCCTAACCCCAGGTGGAGCAACTATCCATTATTCCACCCTAGCTTCCTAAAGTGAGGAAAATATTCTACAAGAAGGTTAAGTAATCTGTCCAGGGACTCAAAAGATCATAAATATCAGCAACCAAATTTGAACTCAAGAGCTCTGACTATGGTATCATCACTATTTCTACTTTATGACAATAACTCTAATGACTAATGAATAATAAGCAATATACAAGATACAGTGGAAGTAATCACCAGAGAGAAGGCACTAGAAGTAAGGGAAATTGAAGGTTTCCTGTAAAAGGTAGGAGATTATTCCAGGCAGGGGAGACAAGCAAAGAAAACGTCTGGAGTCAGAAGATGTAGCTTCTTGTTTAAGGATCAGCAAGAAGGTTATGTCAATGAACCACAGAGTCTGTGCGGTGGTATAAAATGTAAAAATATCAGAAAAGTGGAGGAGGAAGGAAGGGGAGCAATTTCAAAGAGCTTTGAAAATCAAATACAGGATTTTATATTTTATCCTACAGGTGACAGGGAACCACTGGAATTTCCTGAATAGGGGCAGTGGGAGGTTACCATGGTCAGACCCATGACTTTGGAAGATCACTTTGACAGCTGAATGGAGGATGAACTAAAGTAAAGAGATAGTTGCATCAGGAATACCAATAAGCAAGTGTGAGATGAAGGCCTGAACCAGAGTGGTAGCAGGGTCAGATGAGAGAAGGGGCATATTTGAGAGATGTTATAAAGGTAAAATCTGTAGGTCTTGGCAACAGACTAGATATGTGATATGTGAGAGTAAGAATCAGTAGAGATTTGATGATGACGATCAGAATGATGGTGCACTCTACAGAAAATAGGAACTTAGGAAGAAAGGTGGGTTGGGGGTAGGTTGGGGGAACAATGAGTTCAGTTTCAAACCTAATGAGTTTGCAATGTCTAAGGATATCCAGTTCAAAATATCCAATAGACAGTTGGACATGAAAAACTAGAGATAAAGAGAAAGCTTAAGATATCTATAGGACATCCAATTCAAGATGTTCAACAGCTAGTTCAAGATGCAAGACCAGAGGTCTGCTGAGATAATAGGACTAGATTAGTAGAGCTGAGGATCATCAACATTATCAACACCATCAACACAGAGATGATAAATGAAATTCATGAGAGCAAATAAAATCATCAAGTGAAATAGTATAAAAGAAAATAAGTCCCAGGATATAGCCCAATGGGACAAAGACTGAGGAGTGGTGGTTAGAGTTATAGAAGGAGAGCCAGAAGAAGGTAATGTCTTGAAAATCTAGAGAAAAGAAAATGAATCAAGATGAGTGTGAGAGGTCAAAGGCTGCAGAGAGGTCCAGAAGGATGAAGATTTTTTGGGGAAAAAAACTCATTAGATTTGGCATTAAAAAGGTTATTGGTAACTTTGAAGAAAACAATTTCAAATGAATGGTGATATTAGAAGTCAAACTATAAAAAGTTATGAAGAGAGTGAGAGGAAATGAAATGTAGGTGCCTTTTGTAGATATCCCTTTCTCTAGAAGTTTATCCACAAAAAAAAGGAGAGATACAGAATAATATCTGGTGGGAATAGATAAAGTGAATGATAGTTTTTTTGAGGATAGGGAGATATGGGAATGTTTGTAAGGCAGCAAGGAAACATTGGCCAATAGACAGGGAAGTGATGGAAGATAAATAAGAGAATAGGGCAGTGCTGGTGAACCTTTTAAAGACTCAGTGCCCAAATTGCCACATGTGAGCCCCACCCCCCAAGACAGGGGAGGGAGGAAGTGCTCCCATTGGGCTGCTAGGCAGAGGGGATGGTCATGTGAGAAATGTCCTCAGGCACAAGGGGGAGGGGAGCAGACCCATCTTTTTTTTTTTTTTAGAATATTTTTCCATGGTTGTATGATTCATGATTCCTACCCTATCCCTTTTCTTCTCCCTCCTGGAGCTGACAAGCAATTCCAATAGGTTATACATGTATCCCTATTCAAAACCTATTTCCATGTAATTCATATTTGCAGTAGATTGATCTTTTAACATCAAAACCCTAATCATATCCCTATCAAACTACCTGATCGATCATATTGGAGCAGCCCCTTCTGGCATTTATGCCATAGGTTCACCAACCTGCAACATGGGACTAAGGTATAGGGAAGAATCTGTTAGAGAAGACCAAATGAAATGGGATCACTTAAGCATGTCTTGGCAAGGAGAAGGACCGTATTGTTATGAAATCAGGATGAAGAAGATAGTTGTAGAAGGTATATATGGGATGTAAAATGAAGAGGAGGGAACAGAAGGAAACACCTAATGAATGCCTCAATTTGTTTCAGTATAATATCAGACAATGTTCATGTCTGAGTGAGAGGGGGACATTTGAGGAGAGATTAACAGATTTCAAAGAACCTCTATGGTGACAGGGAAAGTGATTACTTAGGGAGACAGCATCACAGGGGAATATGATCACTAAAAAGATGAATTTTTGTTTAGAGGAAAAGCTTGAGGTCACTAAAATCACTACACAATTTCCCAAAAGGAACCCAGTTCACTCTCTTCTTATTCAATTCTGGTTCTAGTTTTTAGTCCATCTGTAGCATCTGAAAGATTAACTAACCAATCTTTATAGTGAGGATAAGTACTAAAGTGGAGGTTAAGGGAAACTTATAAATTGCCTCTACTCTATACAGAATCCAACCTTTTTGGGGAAAAAAATATAGATATATAATCCCTTCAAATCTGGTTTCAAAGTTTCTTCTTCAGAAATAAAGCCTATTCTTCTGTTTTAAAACCAAAAGTCTCTTAAAACACTGATTATGGATACCTCTCCAAGAGCCTCATAGCGCTTTTGGTTCCACCGGTGCAAATCTTCACGAGCATTAAAGATA
The DNA here is from genome assembly GCF_016433145.1 of Gracilinanus agilis. NCBI lineage: Eukaryota > Metazoa > Chordata > Mammalia > Didelphimorphia > Didelphidae > Gracilinanus > Gracilinanus agilis. Next base: position 314,255,806 of record NC_058130.1, on the reverse strand, counting down.
AATGGCTCCCCTGTTGTTATATGCCTCAGCTGCCCCTCTAAAAGAGAAATGAACAATAGTATTATAATTAGGTATCCAATAATCAGAGTCTCTAAAATCTAACAACTAAACTTTAAGTCAACTTCCCCAGAAAATCTTTGGTCTTCATTGACATGCAACAAAAGTTACAATATATAGGTTAACCCAAAAGACTAAAGAACAAATTCTGAATTCTTCACTTCTTTGTTCAAAATCTACTGAAAATTAAAAACTGAGTGTTATTTGCCAGACACATTGGTGGATACAGAAAGTATAAGATATGGTCCCTATTGGCTGATGACTGAGATCTAAGAACAAATGCTAAAAAATTAAATAAATATACATTTACAAAAGTCCAAAATCACAAATCAGCATATAATTAATTGCCAAATTAAGTCACAGGAAAAATATGTGATATGAGTTCTAAAATGAAAGAGACTGCTTTAAGTAGACCTGCTATGTCACAGAAAGTTTCAAGGTGGGACATGAGTAGGGTCTTGAGAGATAGGTAGGATTTCAGCAGCTATAGATACAAGAAGAAATAGTTTTGAGGACCTTCCATGAATGTGTAATAGCATAAACAAGAGGCAGAGAGGAAGCAAAATGGGAGACACTGTTTGGGAGAGAGAAGATAGTCCAATTTGGTTATAATAGAGTAGGCTACAAAGCAGGAAAAAAAAAACAGGTCAGAGCTAAAATATACTATATACTATCAAAGTTCTTGAATATCAGTTAAAGTAGTCAGATTTTATTTAGAAACTAATAGTTTATATAATGCCACAAAAAAACTTTTGTTTTTTTCTTTCCCCAAGGCTCTAAATTAGAGAGAGATGGTATTGACCTACATAGGTAAAGGGAGTTCATACATGTGGAAGTTTCCTATATCAACAGAATCACAAGTCCTTTTTTCTTCCAAAACTGTGAGATAGCAGACTTGGCTTCAATCTCTTACAAAATTCTAGAATAATATTATTGGCATGTGATGGCATGTGAAAATCTAGAAAAAGAAGTAATCACAAGGGTATATGGTTTAATAAAGAACAGAACATCTCAGACTAATTTGTTTTTCTTGACAAGATTACTATTTTGGCAAATGAGAATGATAATCAACTTAGTTTACATAAATTTTGTGAAATATTACTGTAGACAAGATTTTGAAATTTGAACCAGGCAATAATACAGATAAATTCAGAACTGGTTGAATGACCAGTCCCAAACAATAATTATTAAAGATTCAAAATAAACCACTAATTAAAGGAAAGTCTGTAGTAGAGTACCCTTGGATGATCTGTCCCTAAACCTAAGCCATCTAATTTTATAAATTACAAAAGAGATACCATACTTATCAAGTTTTTAGATGTCGCAAAGCTAGAAAAAAACAACTATCACACTGAATCACATAGGGAAGATTTCAACAAGCTGAAACATTGGGTCAAATCTAATAAGATTACATGTTTATGCTTGAAAAAGATCAGAGGGAAAGGATATACTTGTAGAAAAAAATGTTTTCTATCTGTAAAGAAAAGAATCATTTTTTAAAAGGGAAATAGCTACCTAAGTTACGGTAAGAATAAAGAAATATTACTGTGCCATAAAAATTATGAAATCAATAGTTTCATGGAACCCTGGGAAAATCAGAATGAACTAATGAAGAGTAAGAGATCAGAACTAAGAACAATTTACACAATAACAAAATCATAAAAACAACCTTGAAACTTGAAAATTATGCTCAATGCAATAACCAACAACAATTCCAGAGAACTAAAAATGAAGCACTACTTCTTAACAAAGCAATGACCAGATTGAAAAAGCAAAATAAGGCAAACATTTTCAGCAGAATGTAAGAATTTATTTTGTTTAACTTATATTTGTTTGTAGGGAGTGGGCAAGGGGGCCAGGAATAGGATAGTACAAAGAAAATTGGCACATCTGTTTAACAAGCTATAGATGAGATAATGCAACATGGGCCAGACAATAGTACAGATGTAAAAAGATTTAGTTTCATCTTTTTTTTCTGTTATATGTAGTAAGGTATATGTCCTCTTTATTGGGTATTTTTAAAGTTCAGAATCAAAAAGAACAAATAAAGTAAGACAAAATGTAATAAATTAGAGGGGTGGCTAGGCTACAATTTGTCTGAAAAAGTTCTGAGGGAATATAAGTTCAATATGAGTCAAAAGTTCAATAAAGCAGCCCAAAAAACCTACTGTTACTCCATGCTGTTCATCATAGCACATTCCCCTCCTCCAAAATCAAGCATCTCAGAATCCCTGATTCTTAGCAAAGAGGAAAGGTCAAATAAAATGAGCCTTGGGGATATGAGAAGGATTTCCTGTACTGATGAGGTAACAGAGGTACAGATTCATGTGTTTGGGGGTTTTTTTTGGCCAAATGGTGCTCATGTATTTATGTTAAAAACTGTATGAAAACCACCTGTTACCAAATTCTGATGAAAATTAACTGATTGAGTGATGGAACACTTTAGTTCATACTTTAAAATGCCAATTAAAAGTCTCAAAGTGTATCTTCTCATATTCATTCTTTCTTTCAATGAATATTTACTAAGCACCTTCCATTTGCAAAGAATTATACTGGGTAGACACTGATGCTAACAGTAACAGTTTCCCATTAGGGTTTACAAAGCATTATATTGATTAGACATGGAGGCTAACAATAACAGTTTCTCATTGGGGTTTACAAAGCAAGGTATACACAATTCTGTTTGATTCCTAAAATAAACAATAAATAAACACAGGCCACAAATACAAATTCTGCTTCCATAAAAATTAGGGAAAGTGGAAATTTTTAATTGTCCATTTATTTATTCAACCTAAGAAAGGAAAAATTATATTTAAAAGAAACAAAGAGAAGAAAGGCTGAATAATCAAGCATCTTTCCATTTTTCTTCATATTCCTCTGCTTGTCTATATATATTAGAAAGAATTTCCAAGGGATAAATATGAACAAGAAGTATATAATTTTTAGCACACACAATGATAAACTTGTGATAAACTACTCTTCTTACAAGTTCAAAATGAGAATGAATTTTTACTAATTTGCATAAAACACAAAAATAGAGCATAATATAGTGGAAAGAACATTGGATCTAAGACCAAAAATCTTAATATTTGAGTTTCAGCTCTCCTACTTATTATTTTCCAAGCAACCTATGCCAAGTTACTTCTCAGTCCTCAGTGTCCTCATAGGTAATGAGGGACTTGGACCATAGGATCTCAAAATCCTCTTCCAGATAAAAATTTTATGAAGTTTGCCTTTTCTCTCCTTCAACACTGACTGCAGAGAAGGCAGCCATCTCATTAATAGCAGTATGCCTTTCCTTAAACTCCTCCTGAAAACCAGTTAAGAAAAAAATGAAAAACTGATCTAACATCAGATAAATCAAGGTCAAGCAAAACTGGAATAACCCAAAAGGCACTGACAGCAGCATACAAAGCCTATCCAAGGTCTAGATCTTGATGTCTATCACTGTTTATGGCAACAGTAAGAAGATTAAACACGTACAACAGTATTCAAGAAACTACTGGTACATAATGTTAAGAGTTAAAATTGTTCCCAATGTACAACAAAAATCTATGTGGCTATTACATGTTTCCTCTAAAAATCATAAAGTTGTTGAGATAACAGCCAGCTAGCCTTCAAGATTACTAATCCAAACGTAACTTCACTTACAGTAAATTTAGTCCTTCTTATTTTGATACTCTCAGTTATATTCGATTTTTTATACCCAAAACTAGTGTGAAATTGGCACAATTTCAATTTTGCTTTGTGATTTGAAAGCATATTTACCTCTCTCCACTTCTATTGTATTATTGCTTCAACTAAGGTTGGCTTGTTTTTAGAAGCAACCTTTCCTCAAAGCTCTTCTCATTATAGTAAAAATAGGCTGAAAGTTAAAGAAAATGTTATATGTTTCTTTAGATAACTTGAGAAAAGTTTCACTGCAAACCTCATAGAAATCTAGTTATTATTACCCTAAGAAAGTTATTCAAGATATATAGAGATTAATAAATAGAATTTAGTTGATGACACTGAGCCAAATCTTCTCCAAAAAAAAAGAGACATGAACCATCAACTCTGAAATCAAAGGGTAAGTAGCAGCAAAAGCTATGATGCATTGCTGTAAAAATAAAAAGACTAAAGACACTCTTCTCCAAGGAAGAACATCAATGCCTGGCATTTTTGTCCTACATCTATTCAAAAAAGTTATAAGCTCATTTAAAAGTAAAAGGTGGAAAGAAAATTAATAACTACTTTACAAAAAGAAAATAAGGAAACATTGACAGCTTTTTAAATTGTGAGTATGCCTCAAAGTTCTATCCTGGGTTTTCTTCTCCTTTCCAAATTATTTGACATAGTAATTTTATCAGCTTCCTTGAATTCAGATATCAACTCTTACGATTCACAGATTTATTCAACATTAACCTCTCTTTGGACCTCCAGTTTTCATCTCCAACAGCCTACTAAACATCTCAAACTGGATGTCCAATAGACATCTTAAACTCAACATGTCTAAAAATGAGATCACCATATTTCTACAAAAAATATCCTTTCTTCCAAACTTTAATATAATTTCTAAGAGCACTATCATCCTCCTAGTCACCCAGACTTACAATCTAAGAAAAGTGTTATCCTGAATTATGTATTCTCCTTTATTCTCTACATCTAATCTGTTGCCAAATCTTGTCTATTTTATCTTCCCTCATACATCCTCTCTTCTCTCCTCTGAGACTCCCCTCACCCTATACAGACCTTTATAACCTTACACCTGGAATACTGCAATAGTCTACTGGTTGATCTGCCTGCCTCAAGTGTATCCCCAATCCAAACCATCCTCTACTCCTCCGGCAAAATAATTTTCCTAATGCACAAGTCTGACCAAGTCAGTCCTATTCAATAAACTTCAGTGGCTCCTTATTAATTCCAGGATAAAATATAAAATCCTCTGTTGAGAAGCCCTTCATATTCTGAACTATTCTTACCTTTCCAGTTTTCTTATGCCTTATTCCCCACTCCATGTACTCTGAAACCCAGGGACACTGACCACTTACTAGTTCTTGAGACAAGATATTGTATCTCCTAATTCTGTGTAATTATACTGGCTAGCTCTTATTCCTGGAATGCTATTTTTCTTTGTTTCCATCTTCTGGCTTCCTTCAAGTCAGCTGAAATTTTACTTTCTTCAAGAATCATTTTCTAGTCTCCTTTAATGTTAATGTTAGTGCCTTTCCTCTGCGAATGATTTCCAATTTACTCTTTCTCTAAATAAATATAAAAAGAAAGAAAGAAAATAGACAGACATTATATAGATTTTTTCTATGTAAGCTGTCCTACCCCACCATCACCCAAATGATAGGACAACTTCTTTGAAATCTCAGCTCTTAGCAAGGTGCCAGACAAATAATAATTGCTTAATAAATTCTTGCTGATGTAAAGAATAGTCATTCTCAGCAATACAATGAATAAGCCTAGACCAATGATGGGCAAACTACGGCCCACAGGCCTGATGAGGTCCCCTCAAATGTTCTGTCCAGCCACACGACATTATTCCTAATCTGATGAATACAATGTGTAGGATACAATACAATAAAACTTTGAAAGAGTTGCCTTAGAAACAGACTGACAGATGAGCATTTCCTTTCCTATGGCCCCCTCTTTAAAAAGTTTGCCCATCACTGGCCTAGACAATTCTGAAGGACTCATAATGAAAAATGCTATCCACCTCCAGATAAGAATAGATTGAGTCTGAATGAAGTTTGAAACATATTTCTTGACAAATTTTTCTTCAGTATGGGGTTTGGATTGTTTGGTCTGTGTTTTCTTTTACAACCTCACTGATTGGAATATGTTTTATATGACTACACATGTAAAGCCTATATCAAACTGCTTGCTTTCTCAATAGGGGGAAAGAAGAGAGAGAAAATTTAGAACTCAAAAAGTTTATAAATGAATGTTAAAATTTATTTTTACATGTAATTGGAAAAAATTAAAATATTTTAATAAATAAATATATAGATTCATGTTGATTGAAAGCCATGAAAACGAAAGTGTTCTATATCTAAAAGCAAGCACTAGGAGGTTTGTTCACCACAGCATCAAGCTTCCTTGGTCTTGATCTGAAAGAAGAATCTATTTACCACCGAAAAAGAAGAAAAAAGCATGGTAATCAGTCTCTTGTGACTACTGAATTTTACTTAGAATTTTAAAAGCATGCAAGCACACACAAATACACATACGCACATGCATGTACAAAGAACAATGTGTGCTGATGTGGATGATATTTTAAGAAGTTTGAGAAATGAAGATATAGTAAATGATCTAGCTTTCTAATATGTCCATCTAAAACTGGCTTTATATTGTTCCTGTTATAGAGAAATAAAGTGAATCTTTAATCTTTAGGTTACAAGGAGGGATAAAGGTGAGGTAGATATTAGGAGGAGGAATGAAGGGGATGGCTGAATGTAGGGAAGGAATGAATGAGGTTTGAGTAGGTAACAAAGGGGATTTATTAATACCACAGTTAATCAGAAGGAGAGAGGGATTTAGGGTTTTGTAAAAGCCACTAGGGAGAAAGCCCTCTCTCCTGATTAACTCTGATATTAATAAATACCCTTTGTTACCTACTCAAACACTCTGGTGAATCATTGTGTTGAAGATTGAAGCAAGGGCTAAAGGGGGAAGGAGTTATTTCTTTTATTTCTTGAGGGTACTGCGGGTTTGAAGAGAGCTGACGTTCCTGTGCTTTTGTCACTGGACAATTTGAACCTAGCTGATTTCTCTGGACCTCTCCCTGACCTCTCCATATCATATCCCTGTTGATTTTCCCTGAATTTCCCTTTGGGCTCTGGGAGGAAGGGAGGTTTTGGTGATTAGACATTTGTGGGTTTCGTTTTCTGTTAGGCAAGTAGGACATCCTTAAATCAAGATATCCCTTATTTTATTGATCTAGTAAATACTTTAAGGCAGCCAAATCTTCCTAACTGGGAGAGCGGGCTCTCTCTCAGTCTAACCCTCCTGTGACCCTTCCCCCACCTGCAGATATGGAGAGGTCAGGGAGAGGTCCAGAGAAATCAGCTAGGTTCAAATTGTCCAGAGACAAAAGCACAGACCAAGGCAAAGCTGAAAGTCAAAGCAGAGCCTCAGTTGGAACGTCAGCTCTCTTCAAGCCTCAGACTCCAATTGACTTTCTGTGAAGATTCTAAGACTTAATTGCCAGGGCTGTTTACAGTTGACTCTTGCCAGAGCAAAAGCCTCTGTTGCATCCTTGCATTACAGTCTGCTCATTTGTCTTTCGAAAATTTGCACCTTGCAACATTTTCTGGTTGCTAAGATCTAAAGGATTACTACTCTTATTCTAAGCTAAATTCTAACTATGCTTTTATCCCTATCTAAGTTTTTTTTAAATAAGAAAAGGGTTACTATCTCCTAAACTATGCTAAGACTAATCAGCTAAAATTAAGACAGGTTATGGGAAAGACATAGGAAAGGAATGGGAATTTAAGTTTTGCAAAAATTCTTGAACAGAAAGGAAAAGCAGATTAAATGCAAACATTCTCAAACAGTCTTCAAACTAACATTTGCTAACTAAAACAAAGTAATAAATTCTATCTATGTACTTATGTAATTTCATGAACAACAAAAGTATCAACTAAGAAAATTTCTGCAATTTAAGCTTCTAAATTCTAATTCACTTTCTAAAATTAGTATGTGAATGTTAGTACACTTATGTCTATGTTAGAAATGTTAGTAAGAATAAGTAAGATTAATATTATTTGTAAGTCTTTTGGTTAAACTATAGACTTAAGTTATATACAATATTTACAAAGAAAGTTTAGAAAATTCTATCCCTGTTCTAATTTATCAAACTAACTAAGCTGTCCCTGTGTGTTAGTAAAACTTACTGCTAAGTATTAGTAAGCAAAATTTACATATTTACATTTTTATAAGAAATGTCAGGTGATTTGAGTAGAAGGTGTCTGAACCAAAGTAAGATGAAAACTCTATGCTAAGGTAGACAAACTTCTCGCTTAAGTGTAAGTTTATGTTTCACATGTATATGTGAAGTCAGAAAATGTTCTATGTATTGTCTAGTGTGCCCTATCTGTGTAATGAAGTGTTACATACTTACTCCACCGGAATTCTTCTGCAAAGTGTATGTACTGCGTGAATGGAATCTAAAGTGTTGGATGCAGTGAGAATTCTGTTGGGTGTAAGTTATGTTCTTCAAATGCTTGGGTCCAACTCTAATCTGATGCTCCTCTTCACAATGTGGTTTATTGTCCTTTACACCGATTGTGTATTCAGTCACGGATGTCTTTTGTAGTCTTCAGGTTTGCTGTCCTTGTGATGATCTGCAAAGTCAACAACGCCTCACTTGTGTTGTTTGATGTTATCCCACGCTTGTCATCTTGCACTGGAACTGATGTTTTAGTGTGTTGACTTGTGTCAGAAACAAAGTTTAAATGTCCATGAAACGTGATTAATCTTTTCTTCTTTCTTTTTCTTTGCAGTTTAATAAAGATGATTACAAGTAACAAGAGAGTTCGTGATAAAGTCTTTTGTGCTTTCATTTATTCGTTGATGTCAGTTTCTAGGTCTTAGATTGATTGCAAATCAAATGTTGTGTCTTCTGCCGTTGATTCTTTTTCATTGTCATAATGGTTTATGGATGATTCTTTTAAGTTGTAATTGGGTTTGGGATAATCATTTGGGTGTAAAGTTTGTTGTAATATCTGATTGTTCACTGGTTCTTGGTCTAATTCTGGTTCTGATTCATGCTCTGATTGTTGTTCTGGTTCTGTTATCTCATGTATAAGCTGTGGACTTTCTGTGGACTTGTTTGATTGACTGGTTGGTGCTAGTTGATTTTTGTGCTGTATAATAGCTGGGTCTTGTGGTTGTTGTTGGGACATGTCTTTTGCTGGCTTGACATGAGTGACATGGAACCAAGGATCCCCTCCCTTTTATTTTTATTGCACTCGGAGTTGTTAAAATTATCAGGGATGGGCCTTGCCACTTGGGTTCTAACACAGACTTCCTAATGAAGTTTCTGATGTAAACATAATCTCCAGGTTGTGTAGACTAAAATCAAAAGGTACTCCTTGATGTATCAAGCCTATTTTATGAAGTTGGTTTAAGCATTGCTTGAGCAATTTAATGGACTCACAGATTTTGCATTCCATACCCAGATGTGATAATTTGTGAATGCTTTGAGGTGACTTGCCATGGAAAGGTGGATGGCCATACAGCATTTCGAATGATGTGTGTAATGCTGTTGGGTTGGCATCTCAGATGGAATAGTGCCAATGGTAAAGCATCAGGCCATTTCATATGAGATTCTGCACAGATTTTGGCTATTAGAATCTTCAAAGATCTATTCACTCATTCAATCTGTCCATTGGACTGTGGTCTGTATATCGAGTAAAGATGTTCAACGCCTAAGGTCTCATAAACTGTAGCTAAAATCTTATTTGTGAAATGGGATCCAGAATCTGAAGCAATATGTAAAGGAATAGAGAGTCTGGGTATTAATTCTCTCAGTGAGACTTTCAGAACAAACCCTGAGGTGTTACATTTTGCTGGGAAAGCTTCTGGCCACTTAGTTAATCTATCCACTATCACTAATGCATATCTATAACCTTGACTTCTTGGCATAATGATGTAATCAATTTGTAAGCATTCGAATGGTGTGTAGGCTAGTGGTTTGCCTCCCAGACTGTGGACTTTTGTAATTGTCTGGTTGAATTGCATACAAATTCTGCACCTCTGTGAAACTCTCATAGCAAGTTCATATATGTCCCTTGCATTCCAATACCTAGTTATGGAATCTGCCATGCCCAGACTTTCATAATGCCCTTTTTGGTGTAATTCATTGCAAAAAGTGAAATATAGGGATTTAGGCGACATAGGTTTTCCATTTGCCCCCAGCCAAACTCTGTTAGCTAAGTATGCACCGTGATGTTTCTTCCAATTCTTCACTTCCTTTGGGGAGTATACGTTTTTGAGATCATCTTCTTCCACCAAAGATAAGTTCAGAATTGTACTTGGTCCATACCTCACCGTGAATTTGGCTGTGATATCTGCATATTTAGTCCCTGATTCCACTGGCCCTTGGATCTTAGTGTGAGCCTTGCAATGAATGACTGACACTCGGGCTGGTAATTGGATTGCGTTCAACAACTGATTAATTAAATTCTTATACACTATCTGTTTGCCATTGGATGTAATGAAGCCTCAATTTTTCCAGAGTTCACCAGAATGATGCACAACTCCAAAAGCATAACTGCCAGGGCTGTTTACAGTTGACTCTTGCCAGAGCAAAAGCCTCTGTTGCATCCTTGCATTACATTCCACATATATTGATATTCTATATATAATAAATTTATGAAAGAGTTTATCTCATAATACTTTAAGCACTCCTCATACTACCATAATAATAATGTATTCTTTTTTTTTAAAACCTTACCTTCTGTCTTAAAATCAATACTGTGTATCAGTTCTAAAGCAGAAGAGTGATAAGAGTTAGGCAATGGGAATTAAGTGACTTTCCAAGGGTCACACAGCTAGGAAGTGTCTGAGGCCACATTTGAACCTAGGACCTGCTGTCTCTAGGCCAGGCTCTTAATCTACTGAGCCAACCAGCTGCCCCCATAACAATGTATTCTTAAAAGAAATATCTAAACTATTAGAACATCCATAGATTATCAGTTAATTTCAGGTAACAAATAAGTATGAACATTTATTTATTTTTAATAGCTAGCTAGAGATATGCTATTAATTTACTGGAACCTACCTCTTATTACTGGTCAGATTTATTTCCAAAATCTTCAGTGTTGAATTTATTTTAGTGTTGATTTCATTAATACATTGTATACCACATTTATGTCCTATCAGATGATGTAGAAATTTAGCACTGTACTTTAGAATGACATCATTAATAATCTCTGCCAGACAATTAATTTAAAATAGCAAAGGAAACAGTAGCATCTTTGCATATAACCTGATTAGGTCTTCAAAGTGGATATATGAAAAATGAACACCAAAGGCTGGAAAAAGATCAAGCTCATGACCACCTCTTTAAAAGGTTTAAAAAAATAGAAATTATAGGGTGGTACTTTAATTTGCAAGATTACAATATTACAAAGGCAAACTAGTGCAAGAGTAGTAATTAACATCTGTGACTTAAAAGAATCCATATACCATATACGATAAATTACCTACTTTCATTAAAAGCATACTCAAATCCTTCAAGAGTATCAGGAAACTCAAGAGGTGGTTCATCTTTTTTCATCAGTTCATCCAAGTCTATTCTAGATAATAAATCTGAAAAAAAGAGAAGTGGCAAGATTACAAACTAGTCATCTTCAAGTTAAACAATAAAAGGTGGTATTTTGGGCAATTAGAAGAAAATTAGAGAAAAGAAAAATCACTAATATTTGCAAAATATTTATTGCTTCTAACCCAATTAGTTTTACATGTATTGGCCATAGTTAATGAACTATTTTTTAGTTTATTTTCTTTCTAAATTTAAAATGTAACATCTATAAAACAGGACCACATACAAAGAACATAGAAGTAACAGTCATAGTCCCTAGAGAAAATAACACCCAAATTTATCAGTATCACATACATATAATATCAGTATACGAAATATATAGATTTTTGTCATTAGAAATAGTGTGGCATATTGGATGAAATCTGGAGACCTGAGTTCAAGTCCTTCCTCTGAAACATATTGGGTATAGGACCATGAAAGCCATTAACATTTCAGGGCTCACATGCAACTCTATAAAGATTATAAGTGACACAAATAGATGCCAAACTTCATGAATAAAAATATTCTCACAAAAATGAAGTAACAGATTTGGATGAAAAATACTTTTGCCTTAAAATAAAGTTATAAATGTATTTTTTCAATTTCCTTTTAAAAAAAAGGCACCATGATGCCTTAATGTAGTGAAGTTGATGTCAAGCTCTTAAAGATTTTGCCAAAGTACAAACTCTGACAGATTCTGTTGCACAGGAAAGACTTTAAATAATCCCAATAAAGACTGTTGAGGACCAGCCTATCTAACGGCAAAGAAACTTATCACAAGTAGTCTAACTACTAAATATTTGACTAGAATAACGCATAAAACAAAACTTCAAAATGTCCTCCAGTAATTTTCTTCCCTTTTACATCAATGCAGTGATAATGACAGCGGTGAAAAAGGGGGAAGTGAAAACTAATAATAACATCATTCTTAGATCACCTATGAATACAGGAAAATGACTGTGGTACTAAAACAAAAGGCATCAATCAAACTTGGAGAAAAAAAAGATCGAAAATGTATTGGACATAGCAGGCCTTCAATAATATTAAAAAATTTAAATAAGAAAGGAATCATTTCAAAAATCAGCTGATTGCAATCAGTCCATTAATTTATTATTAGATCAAGATCAATAGCAAATTAGGATGTTAAGAATAAGATATAGAGAACAATAAAATTATCCCTTAACAACCTATTTAAACAAGTTACTGATATTGAACAAAATGGGAAATGATAAACTGAACAGAAATTGATGTGAACCCATGTAAAAGCAATCAACAAAATAAGGGGACCAAAAAAGTTTAGGAACTGCTCAGCCAGTCGAACAACACTTGATCTTCTTCCCAAGTAGAGAGACATGGCAAACAAAGACAGCACTAGTTTAGAAATACAAATTGATTTTGAAACTTTAAGGAAGAAGATGATAGAAGACAAGTAGCATCACCTTATAAAACAATGAGAAATAATAGAGAGATAAAGGGGTTTGAAGAAATTAGGTTAGGGAATTGATTAAATCAGTTCATTCCAAAACTGTACTTTTTAAAAAGTATTCAAATATGAAAGTAGAAGGATTGCAGATGCATAATGGAAAACATACCAGTATTTCTATAACAAACAAACTTCTCCATTAATGGCAAAGGAGTTTCTATATTTGGATTCTAGGAAAATGATCCTTGATGTTTTGTATGAGAAAATATAAACAGAACTAAAAAATATGAAGAATATAAATACAATTTGACCAGATCCAGTAAACAGAGGAAGTCTACACTAAAAATCACACAATTAAAAAATATTGAAGGATCAATGCACAAGCTAGGCAAGATATTGAAAAACTGGAAATAAAAAATCACAGACGCTATCACTAAGAAAAAAGACATCCAGAGGACATGAATAACTACTGATTCATATGACTTCTTTCTTGTCTCTGCAATTTTATAAGAATGAATACAAAGAATGTATACATAAAAATGTTTACAAGGCATCTTTTCTGTGTAGCGATGAAAAGTTATCATATTGTGAAGAAATGAACAGGACAGGTACTATTTTCAGCTATTACCAAGGTAAAAGGGGAATCCCTCCTCACCTTTCAATTCTGAATTTCAATAATTTCAATAAAATAAGTTATATTCCTCTTATCAAGAAAAAAGTAAAAGAACATATATTTAGGAAATTTGGTCTATATTAATTAATAACACATAAACAATATCTATAAATAACACATCTAATGATTTAATATAACCAACTCTCAACTCTTCAATTCATTCTTTTTTTAACCATTTATTAATATTGATTTTTAACATGGTTACATGATTCATGCTCCCACTTTCCCCTTCTCCACCTGCATTCACCCAACCCATGGCCGATGCACATTTCCACTGGTTTTAACATGTGTCATTGATCAAAACCTATTTCCAAATTGATATTAGTTGCACTGGTGTGGTACTTTCGAGTCTACATTCCCAATCATGTCTGCCTCAACCCATGCGTTCAAGCAGTTGTTTTTCTTATATGTTTCCTCTCCTGCAGTCCTTCCACTGAATGTGGGTAGTGTTCTTTACCATAAATCCCTCAGAACTGTCCTGTGTCATTGCATTGCTGCTGGTACAGAAGTCCATTACATTCGATTTTACAACAGTATATCAGTCTCTGTGTACAATGTTCTTCTGGCTCTGCTCCTTTTGCTCTGCATCAATTCCTGGTGGTCTTTCCAGTTCACATGGAATTCCTCCAGCTTATTATTCCTTTGAGCACAATAGTATTCCATCATCAGCATATACCACAATTTGTTCAGCCATTCCCCAATTGAAGGACATACCCTCCTTTTCCAGTTTTTCGCCACCACAAAAAGTGAAGCTATAAATATTTTCTTACAAGTCTGTTTATGATCTCTTTGGGGTACAAACCCAACAATGGTATGACTGGATCAAAGGGCAGGCATTCTTTTATAGCCCTTTGAGCATAGTTTCAAATTGCCCTCCAGAATGGTTGTATCAGTTCACAACTCCACAAGCAATGCATTAATGTCCCAATTTTGCCACATCCCCTCCAGCATTCATTACTCTCCCCTTCTTTCATTTTAGCCAATCTGCTACATGTGAGGTGATACCTCAGAGTTGTTTTGATTTGCATTTCTCTAATTATTAGAGATTTAGAAAACTTTCTCATGTGCTTATTGATACTTTTGATTTCTTTACCTGAAAATTGGCTATTCGTGTCTCTTGCCCATTTATCAATTAGGGAATGGCTTGATGTTTTATACAATTGATTGAACTCCTTGTATATTTGAGTAATTAGAACCCTGTCAGAATTTTTTGTTATAAAGATTTTTTCCCAGTTTGTTGTTTCCCTTCTGATTTTAGCTGTATTGTTTTTGTTTGTACAAAAGCTTTTTAGTTTAATATAATCAAAACCATTTAATTTACATTTTGTAATTTTCTCTAACTCTTGCTTGGTTTTAAAATCTTTCCTTTCCGAGAGATCTGACAAGTATACTATTCTGTGTTCACTTAACTTATTTATAGTTTCCCTCTTTATCTTCAAGTCATTCATCCATTCATGAATTTATCTTGGTGTGTAGGTTGTGAGATGTTGATCTTTATAAACCTAATCTCACCCATATTGTTTTCCAAATTTCCCAGCAGTTTTTGTCAAATTGTGGATTCATGTCCCAAAAGTTGTGCTCTTTGGGTTTATCATACACTGTCTTGCTAATGTCATTTACTCCAAGTCTATTCCACTGATCCTCCCTTCTGTCTCTTAGCCAGTAGCACATTGTTTAGATGACTGCTGCTTTATAGTATAGTTTAATATCTGGTACTGCTAGGCCCCCTTCCTTCACTTTTTTTTTCATTATTTCCCTTGATATTCTTGATCTTTTGTTATTCCAAATGAAATTTGTTATAGTTTTTCCTAATTCAGTAAAGAAGTTTTTTGGTGATTTGATAGGTATGGGTGCTAAATAGGTAAATTAATTTGGGTAGAATGGTCATGTTTATTATGTTAGCTCATCCTACCCATGAGCAATCAATGGTTTTCCAATTGTTTAAATCTGGTTTTATTTGTTTGGAAAGTGTTTTGTAGTTGTTTTCGTATAATTCCTGTGTTTGTTTTGATAGATATATTCCTAAGTATTTTATATTGTCTAGAGTGATTTTAAATGGTGTTTCTCTTTCTACTTCTTGCTGCTGTGATGTGTTGGAAATATATAGAAATGCTGATGATTTATGTGCATTTATTTTGTATCCTGCAACTTTGCTAAAGTTATTGATTATTTCTACCAGCTTCTTAGTTGATTCTCTAGGATTTTTTAAGTATACTATCATATCATCTGCAAAGAGTGATAGCTTAGTCTCCTCATTGCCTATTTTAATAGCCTCAATTTCTTTTTCTTCTCTAATTGCTACTGCTAGTGTTTCTAGTACTATGTTGAATAATAGAGATGATAATGGGCATCCTTGTTTCACTCCTGATCTTATTGGGAAGGCTTCTAATTTATCCCCACTGCATATGATGCTTGTTGATGGTTTTAGGTATATACTGTTTATTATTTTTAGGAAAGGTCCTTCTATTCCTATACTTTTCAATGATTTCAATAGGAATGGATGCTGTATTTTGTCAAAGGCTTTTTCAGCAACTATTGAGATAATCATGTGATTTTTGTTTGTTAGACTGTTGATATGGTCAATTATGTGGATGGTTTTCCTAATGTTGAACCATCCTTGCATTCCTGGTATAAATCCCACCTGATCATGGTGGATGATCTTCTTGATTACTTGCTGGAGTCTCTTTGTTAGTATTCTATTTAAGACTTTTGCATCTATGTTCATTAGGGAGATTGGTCTGCAGTTTTCTTTCTCTGTTTTTGATCTACCTGGCTTTGGAATCAGTACCATATTTGTGTCATGAAGGGAATTTGGTAGGTCTCCTTCTTTGCTTATTATATCAAATAATTTGTATAGTATTGGGATTAGTTGCTCTTTGAATGTCTGATAGAATTCACTTGTGAATCCATCAGGCCCTGGCGATTTTTTCTTAGGGAGTTCTTTGATGGCTTGTTCAATTTCTTTTTCTGATATGGGATTATTTAGGTATTCTATTTCTTCTGCTATTAATCTAGGCAATTTATATTTTTGTAAATATTCATCCATATCTCCTAGATTGTTATATTTATTGCCATATAATTGGGCAAAATAGTTTTTATTGATTGCCTTAATTTCCCCTTCATTAGAGGTGAGGTCTCCCTTTTCATTTTTGATACTGTCAATTTGGTTTTCTTCTTTCCTTTTTTTTATTAGATTGACCAGTACTTTGTCTATTTTATCAGTTGTGCATTTGCTGACATTTTTGTATCCTCCCCTAGTTCTACCCCTTCTTCTTACACTATTTCCTTTTAAACCAGTGATTTACGTTAAGCTGGTAATTCTTATCCCCTCCCTTGATTAACTTCCCTTTCTATCCCCTCCCTTATTATTCCTCTCTTTTTATTTTTAAAGGCCTAAAGTATTCCCTCCCTCCTTTCCTTCTATTTTATCAGTCTTTTGACTTTGTTTTATTTGTTCTTGCTGTCTTGAGAGATCATTAGCTTCTAATTGCTCAATTATAGCCTTTAGGGACTGGTTTTTGGCTATAATCTTTTGGTTTTCCTTTTCAATCTGGTCATTTGTGGTGTTCAATTTGCTTATCAGTTCTTTTGATTTCTGAGCCTCACTTTCCAATTGCAAAATTCTGCCTTTTAAACTGCTATTTTCTAGCCCAATTTCCTTTTGAGCTATTTCCCATTTCTCTAGCCAAATCTTTCCCAACTTTCTCGTCATTTCAGATTTGAACTCTTCAAGAGCTTGTGACCAGTTTTCATTATTTTGGGAGGGTCCGGATGTGATTGCTTGTTTGTTCTCCTCTTCTGTCTGCTCTGTTGTCTCGATTTTCTCTGTGTAAAAGTTGTCAAGTGTTAGAGATTTCTTCTTCTTCTTGTTAATCTTTCTCTTCTGGGCTTCCTGATTCTGGGTTGCCATTTTTAGCCCAGCACCTTCTCAGTTTTATACTCACACTCGGGGTCTCTCTGTGCTCTTAGGCTCCTGAGGTCTCAGGTCTGGTTGTTCTCAAGGTCAAGCCTCCTGATGGTCCCCCTTGCTTGATCCTCTGCCAGAGGCTCCTTTACAAGTCTCAGGGAGCTGCTTCCACAGTGTATACCCATCTGCACTGGTTCCCCTCTCAAGGTTTCAGAGCCTTCGCTCACTCCTGTGTCCACCTCCACCCGCGCCTGCACTCAGTGTCTGCGCTCAAAGTCCGCGCACGTTCTTTAGCCTTTTGGGGTCTTAAGTCTTGCTGCTCTCAGGAGCAGGTCCTGGAGCTGCCAATGACTCAATGGGTGCCCCAAACTTGCTCTACTTCTTTTGCGCTGGCTTTGGCACTATAGGTGGTGTGTTTGGGGGAGGGGGTTGCTCAGCCCGTGATTTAGTGAGAGCTGTTTCCCCCCTTTATAGCACGGAAATGCCCCGATTCCACGTACCTTCTACGCTGCGCCCTGTTGTGGGGTCCCTCCTTTCGTCTGGATTTCTTTTTATGTCCCCTTGAGGCATCCTGTATGTTTCAGTTAGGGGAGGTTAAGCCACTGCTTTTTACTCTGCTGCCATCTTAACCCAGAAGTTCAATTCATTCTTATTTCCAATCTTCCAATATTTCTGGTTCTTAATCAACTATTGTGCAAAAGGATGAAAAAACTAGAGGCAAAATTTGGAACATGATGACTCAGGTATCGATGCTTTTATGCCTTTATACCTCCTGCATTTAGATGTATTATCTTTTATTCCTCCCATTTACATCTTAGGGCCTTTGACTACCACAAATAACTAAGGGGTTCCCACTTTTGAGGTTTTATCTTTTATCCTTCTTCCCACTCTCCTCCTCCAAGATCTGTGCCTCATTCTTTGAGAATTATAATTGATTGAGGAGATAAAAAGGAGGTATAGGCAAATTCATAGTTGGCTTTTAAATTAAAACATAAACCATACTCATAGTAGTTCATGTCTAAGGCCTTCCAAGTGGCTATTATTTCTGAAAGGATTCTCATCAGATTGGATAAAATGATAGAAGGGGAAAACAACATATGTGAGAGGAGGGGATGTGGGAAAATTTGGACAGTAATACATACACTTTTGATAACTGATCTAACCATTTTGAAGAGCAATGCAGAATTATGCCCAATGAATTATAAAACTGTGTATATACCTTTTGATACAATATTACCATTGGTAGGTTTGTTCATAGATCTGACAGGTAAATTATTCTATACTCCCCTAATATGCTTTATATTGCCATTTTGTGTCTAAGTCATATACTCATTTTGATCATTTCATAATAAAAGGTGTAAAATATTAGTTTATACTAGTATCTGCCAACATACTTGTTTTCTCTGTATTTCTTATTAAATAGTGAGTTCTTATCCCCAAAACTTGGATCTTTGGGTTACCAAACACTAAATTACTAAGGTAATTTTCTACTGGGTACTGGATACCTAATCCATTCTACTACTCTACCACTCTATTCTAAAGCCAGTACTAGATTGCTTTGTATTACAGTTGGGGATCCTGTATGACTAAGTCACCTTCCTTCACCTTTTTTAAAATTTAATTCCCTTGGGACAGCTGGGTAGCTCAGTGGATTGAGAGTCAGGCCTAGAGATAGGAGGTCCTGGGTTCAAATCCAGCCTCAGACACTTCCCAGATATGTGACCCTGGGCAAGTCACTTGACCTCCATTGCCCACCCTTACCACTCTTCCACCAATGAGCCAATACCCAGAAGCTAAGGGTTTAAAATTAAAAATATATATATAATTGGAAGGGCAGCTAAGTGGCACAGTGGATTGAGAGCCAGTCCTTGAGATGAGAAGTACTGGGTTCAGATATGACCTCAGACACTTCCTGATGATTTCTTTTTCTTATTTACCTTGTTATATTTCTCTTGAGAATTTTAGATTTGATTTTCAGATCTGGCCTTTTCATCTGTATACCTGAAAATCCTCTATTTCATTAAATATCCTTTATTTTCTTGCCCTGAAGGATTATGCTCAGTTTTGTTGAGTAGATAAGTCTAGCTCCTCTGCTCTCTACAATATCATATCCAAAGACCTCCAATCCTTTAATGTAGTAACTGCTGAATCTTGTGTTATCCTGATTGTGGATCCACAATATATGAATTGTTTCTTTCCAGCTGTTTGTAGTATTTTCTCCTACAACTGGAGCTCTGGAATATGGCCATAATATTTCGGGGGGAGAGGAATTTATTTTGGGACTTCTTTTAGGAGGTTATTGGTATATTCTTTCCATTTCCATTTTGTTATATGGTTCTAGGATATTAGCACAGCTCTGTCTGATAATTTCTTAAAACATGATGTTTAGCCACATTTTTCATCATGGCTTTCAGGCAATCTAATAATTCTTAAATAATTTCAGGCAATCCAATAATTGTCCTTGATCAGTTTTCCAGGTCAGTTGTTTTTCCAATGAATATTTCACATTTACAGTTTTAATCCTTTTAATTTTTTAAAAATTGTTTCTTGATGTCTCATGGAGTTATTAGATTCTACTTGCCAAGTTCTAGTTTTTAAGGAACTAAGGAATTTGTACTTCTTCTGATTTGGCCAATTCAACTTTTAAAGGTTTTTTTCTTCACTGAATTTTTAAGCACATTTTTTTCCATTTGGCTAATTCTTTTTAAGGAATTCTACTCTTTCATGGATTCTTATGCCCCCTTTACCATTTTGCCTCTTCTATTTTTAAAGTGTTATTTTCTCCACTATTTTTTGTACCTCCTTTACGAAGTTGTTGACAATTTTTCATGATTTCTTTGTATCTCTCTCATTTTTCTCTCAATTTCCCTCTACCTCTCTCTTATTCAATTTGTGAAATCCTTATTGAGATCTTCTAGGAATTCTTTTTATGCTTCCGATCAATTCATATCTTCTTTGTGGCTCTGAATGTAACTATTTTGACTTCATTGCCTTGTGAGTTTATGTTTTTTGATCTTTACTTTCACAAGACTAATTTTCTATGGTTAGGTTCTTTATTTGTTGTTTTTTTTATTTTTCTAATCTATTTAATGACTTTTAACGTTATGTTAAAGTTGAACTCTGCTCCTGGGGTGGAGGAGGGCACTGACCCATGCTTCAGGTTTTTTGTGCTTCTATTTTAAGGGCAAGTTCTAGGGTATTTTAAGTTTTCAGTTCTTCCAAGTTCTTCCAGTTCTTCTAAGAGGTGTAGTCACTGTTCTCCTCGTCTCTGAGTGATCATAAGCAATCTTTCACACCATGGAACTAAGATCAAGATTGAGGCATCTCTTCATCCTGAGACTACAACTTAAAACTATGTATGAAAGATTTCAGGAGGGGTGGGGGTTGGGAGGGCAGAGAAGCCAAGATGGCAAAGTAATCCCCAGCAGCTCTACATCACCATGAGAATCCTCTCTGATCAAGATTAAACTATCACCATAAATGAATACAGAACTGAAAGAACGGACAATGAGATCAAGTAAAACAACTTTCAAGAAAAGAAAGACCCAAAAGGTAGGCAAAGAACATCTGGGGCACTGGGGTAAGAGGAGAGCAGACCTAGCAAGAAGACGTAGCAAGGAGGGAAGAGAAAGCCATGAGCAAATCACACACCCAAACCCCACATATACTGCCCGAGGTTCAGGAATCTATGTCCGAGCCAACATCCACACCCTGAAACCCTGCATGAGCAAATAATTAGAGGTACAATCCAACCCATACCCATTGAAATTTCAAACCTGTGGAGAAGTCTGGAGCCCCAGCCTGGTGAATTCTAGTCTGGACTTGGGAGAAGAACTTACTTCACACTGTAGAGGGTGGATTATAATACTAAGTGCTAAGTACTGATCTCTTTGCCTAAAACTCAGGGCCAGAGAGCTCTAAGACAGGACAATCAAAGGTGTGACTGATAGGGTCAAGTACAGAGTGAGACCAAAACCTTGAAAGGAAGCCTGAGGCTAGAATTTCATCAGCCCCTGACCTGATCAAGAGCCGAGTAAGATCAAAAGTTTACACTTAAGCCCAAGGCCAGTCTTTAAGCTATAAGCATCACAAGTGTCAAGTGAATCAGCAGGGGCAGGGGGCTCTCAGAGCTCTCAGTCTTCAGACCATCACATCATCCCCCCATGCCTACCTATAATTAGATAGGAAAGATGAGGGGGGAAAACACACCTAAGTCTAAAGCAGTGATGGGCAAACTTCTTAAAGAGGAGGCCAAAGGAAAGGAAATGCTCATATGTCAGTCTGTTTCTAAGGCAACTCTTTCAAAGTTTCATTGTATTGTATCCTACTCATTGTATTCATCAGATTAGGAATAATGTGTTGCAGCTTTATAGAACATTTCAGGGGGCTGCATCTGGCCCTCAGGCTGTAGTCTGCCTATCACTGCTCTAAAGAATTTTTATGGAGACAAAGTACAAGGTACAAAAACAGAAGGGGACAGTGAAAAAAAAAAAAAAAAAAAGGAAATACACACAAAGTCCAAAAGAAAAATATGGAATGGACACAAATTCTTAAAGAACTTAAAAAAAAAAAAACTTCACAAACCGATTGAGAGAAGCAGAGGAAACGTGGAAAAGAGAAATGAAAGTGATACAAGTAATGCGAGAAGAAATGGGTAAACTGAAAAAGGAGAACCAAAAACTAACAGAGGAAAATAAGGCCTTAAAAATCAAAACTGGCCATCTAGGTACTAATGATTTCATGAGAAATCAAGAAACAATAAAGCAGAATCAAAGGAATGAAAGAATAGAGAAAAACATGAAATATCTTACTGAAAAAAACAATTGACCTAGAAAATAGATCCAGGAGAGATAATTTGAGAATTATTGAACTACCTTAAAGTCATGATCAAGAAAAAACCTTGGGCATCATATGAATACAAATTATCAAAGATAATTGCCCAGAGATCCTTGAACAAGAAAATACAATTGAAATTGAAAGAATTCACAGATCACCTCCAGAAAAAAATCCTCAAATGGCATTTTCGAGGAATATAATAGCTAAATTCAAGAGCCACCAAGCTAAGGAGAAAATCTTCAAGTAGTCAAAAAGAAGCCATTCAAATACCACAGAGCTACAATCAGAATCACACAGGACCTAGTGCCTTCTACATTAAAGTATCAAAATATGATATTCAGGGAGGCAAAAGATTTGTAGTTACAACTCAGAGTTGTCTATGTAGCAAAACTAAGTATATTCTTTCGGGGGGGAAAATGGGTATTCAATAAAATAGAAGATTTCCAAGCATTCCTGAGGAATAAGCCAGACCCAAAAAAAATTTGCAGTCCAAACATGAGACACAAGAGAAGCCAAAAAAGGTAAATAAGAAAGAGAAAATTTAAGGGATACATTAAGGTCAAAATGTTTATATGTACATATGGAAAGAGAATTTCTGTAATTCTCAAAAATTACTTTAGTAGTAGAGAAGATAGAAGGAATTTACTCAGAAAGAGGGTAGAGAAGTAAGGTGATTATGATATAATGTATATGTAAATGTGATGATATGGAAGGATATGTATGATATGATATGTATGCATATGAATGATATCTAAAAAAACAATCAAGAGTTGAAATATAGGGTTGCACTTAAAGAAAAGAGAAGGGAGAGACAGAATGGGGTAAATTATATAAATCATTATAGATAGGGGAGGATAAGGGTGGTGACGTGCAATGCTTAAACTTTACTTTCAACATAAAGAGCTCAGATCACTCAGCGGGGTACAGAATTCTCTATCTTACCCTACTCAGTGGAATATAGAATTCTATCTTACCCAACCGAGAAGTAGAAGGGGAATAAGACAAGGGATAAGGGAGGTAATTGGAGGGAGGGGAAAGTAGGAATGGGTGGTAAAAGCAAAACACTGGTGAGGAGGAACAGAGAGAAAGGGAATGAAGCAGAATTTAAAAGGGATAATATGATGGACAGCAATACACAGTTAGTAATCAGAACACTGAATGTGAATTTGATAAACTAATCTATAAAACAGAAACAGATAGCAGAGTGGATTAAAAACCAAAATCTTACATATATTTACAAGAAACATATTCAAGGCAGGGTGACACACACAGATTCAAAGTAAATGGCTGGAGTAGTATTTATTATGCATCATCTAAAGTAAAAAAAGCAGGAATAGCAATCATGATACCAGACAAAGCTAAAGTAGAAACTGATGTGATTAAAGAAATAAAAAAGGAAATTATAATCTGTTAAAGAATACTATAAGAAATGAAGTAATATCATTACTAAACATTTATGCACCAAATGGCATAGCATCAAGATTTCTAAAGGAAAAATTAAAGGAGCTCAAGGAGGAAATAGATAGTAAGACCATATTAATGGGGGATCTCAACCTTCACCTTTCAGAACTAGATAAATCAAAGCAAAAAATAAATAAGAAAGAAGTAAGGGAAGTAAATGAAATGCTAGAAATTTAGAATTAATAGATATCTGGAGAAAACTAAATAAAAATACAATAAAACAAAAAGGAATACACCTTCTCAGTAGTACATGGTACATATACAAAGATCAACCATGTACTAGGGCATCAAAATATTGCAAACAAATGCAGAAAAGCAGAAATAATGAATGCAACTTTTTCAGATCATAATGCATTAAAAATTATTATTAACAAGGGTCCATGGAAGGGCAATTTTAAAAATAATTGGATACTAGGTAATCTAATTCTTCAAAACTGGTGGGTCAAAAAAGAAATCATAGAAATAATTACATACTTCATTACAGAGAATGACAATGAGGAGACATCATATCAAAACATATGGGATAAAATCAAAGCAGTACTCAGGGGAAAATTTATATCACTAAGTGCCTATACCAACAAAATAGAGAGGGAGGAGATCAGTGAATTGGGCTTGCAATTTAAAAAATTAGAAAAAGAACAAATTAAAAATCCCCAAATAAAAGCTAAATTGGAAATTCTAAAAATTAAAGAAGAAATGAAATTAATAAAATTTAAAGTAAAAGAATTATTGAACTAATAAATAAGACTAGGAGTTGGTACTTTGAAAAAAATGAAATAAAGTATTGGTTAATCTAATAAAAAAAGAAGAGAATTAAATTAACAGTATAAAAGATGAAAAGGGTGGTCTCGCCACTAATGAAGAGGAAATTAAGATAATACTATTTTGCCTAATTATATGGCAATAAATATGACAATCTAGGTAAAGTGGGTGAACATTTACAAAAATATAAATTGCCTAGATTAACAAAAGAGGAAAGAGAATACTTAATTTTATCTCGGAAAAATAAATTGAACAAGCCATTAAGGAATTTCCTAAGAAAATATCACCAGGACCAGATGGATTCACAAGTGAATTCTATAAAACAACTAATCCCAATACTATACAAATTATTTGACAAAATAAGCAAAGAAGGAATCTTACCAAATTATTTTTTATTACACAAATATGGTATTGATTCCAAAGCCAGGCAGACCAAAAACAGAGAAATAGACCTAGACCAATCTCCTTAATGAAGAGAGATGCAAAAAAGACTATGGCAAGTGATTACAAGGATTATCCACTCTGACCAGGTGGGATTTATACCAGGAATGCAAGGATGGTTTAATATTAGGAAAATTATCCACATAATTGACCATATCAACCATCAGACCAACAGAGATTACATTCTCAACAGATGCAGAAAAAGCCTTTGACAAAATACAATACCCATTCCTATTGAAAACATAAGAAAGTATAAAAATAGACGGGCCCTTCCTCAAAATAATAAACAATATATATTTAAAACCATCAGCAAGTATCATCTGCAATGGGGACAAGTTAGAAGTCTTCCCACTAAGATCAGGAATGAAGCAAGGAATCCCATTATCACTTCTATTATTTAATATTGTACTAGAAATGCTAGTGGTAGCAATTAAAGAAGAGAAAGAAATTGAAGGGATTAAAGTAGGCAATGAGGAAACTAAACTATCAGTCTTTGTGTATGATATGATGGCATACTTAAAGAATCATAGAAAATTAACTAAAAGGCAAGAGGAAATAATTAACAACTTCAGCAAAGTTGCAGGGTGCAAGATAAATCCACACAAATCTTCAGCATTTTCTAACAAAATTCAGCAGCAGGAGTTAGAAACAGAAACTCCATTGAAAAATCACTCTAGACCAATGATGGGCAAACTACAGCCTGCGGGCCAGATTGGAGGGTGGGGGTGGGGCTGAAATGTTCTATCTGCCACAGGACATTATTCCTTATCTGATGAAAACAATGAGTAGGATACAATACAATGAAACTTTGAAAGAGTTGCCTTAGAAACAGTCTGACAGATGAGCATTTCCTTTCCTTTGGCCCCCTCTTTAAAAAAGTTTGCCCATCACTACGCTAGACAATATGAAATATTTAGGAAGCTATCTACCAAGACAAACACAGGAATTATATGAACATAACTACAAAACACTTTTCATACAATTAAAACTAGATCTAAATAACTGGAAAAATATTCATTGCTCACGGGTAGGATGAGCTAACATAATAAAAATTACAATCCTGCCCAAATTAATCTATTTAATCAGTGCCATACCAATCAAACTATCAAAAAACGTTTTCTTAAAATTAGAAAAAATATAACAAAGTTCATCTGGAAGAACAAGAGATCAAGAATATCAAGGAAAACAATGGAAAAAAATGTGAAGGATGGAGGCCTAGCAATACCAGATATTAAATTTTACTTCTAAAGCAGTGGTCTTCAAAACAATATGGTACTGGCTAAGAGACAGAAGGGTGGATCAATGGCATAGACTAGGGATAAATGACCTCAGCAAGCTAGGGTTCAAAAAACTCAAAGATCCTAGCTTTTGGGTCAAGTCACTATTTGACAAAAACTGCTGGGAAAAATTGGAAAGTAGTATGGGAAAATTTAGGTTTAGCAACATCTTACACCCTACTTCAAGATAAATTCAAAATGGGTAAATGTCTTAAATGTAAAGTGTGAAATCATAAATTAGGTGAACATATTATAATATTCCTGTCAGATCTGTGGGAAAGGAAGGAATTTAAGACCAAGCAAGAGATAGAGAACATTACAAAATGTAAAATGATTAGACTTATTAAAAAGGTTTTATATAAGCAAAACCAATACAACCAAAATTAGAAGGAAAGCAACATACTGGGAGAACATTTTTATAACAAAACTCTCTGACAAAGGTTTAATTTCCCAAATATATAAGGAACTAAGTCAAATTTACAAAAAATTAAGCGATTCTCCAATCAACAAATGGGCAAGGGACATAAATAGGTAGTTTTCACATGATGAAATCAAAACTATTAATAAGCACATGAAAAAGTATTCTAAATCCCTCCTGATTAGAGATATGCAATTAAAATAACACTTACCACCTTATGTCTAATAGTTTGGCCAATACAGCAGAAAAGGAAAGTGATAAATGTTGGAGGGGATTGGCAAAATTGGAACACTAATATACTGCTGGTGGAGTTGTGAATTGATCCAACCATTCTGGTGGGCAAATTGGAAATATGTGCAAAGGAATGCCTACTCTTTGATCCAGCCATAACACTGCTGTGTTTGTACCCCAAAGAAATAATAAGGAAAATTACTTGTACAAAAATATTTATAGCTCTGCTCTTTGTGGTAGCAAAAAAATTGGAAAGTGAAGGGATGTCCCTTAATTGGGGAATGGCTGAACAAATTGTGATATCTGATGGTGATGGAATACTATTGTGCTGAAAGGAATGATGAACTGGAGGAATTCCATGTGAACTGGAACAACCTCCAGGAATTGATGCAGAGGGAAAAGAGCAGAATCAGGAGAACATTGTACACAGAAACTGATATATTATGACACAATCAAATGGAATAGACTTCTCTACTAGCAGCAATGCAATGATCTAGGACAATCCAGAGGAACTTATGAGAAAGAACACTATCCACATTGTTATAGGAAAAGTTAAGGTATAAATCTGCAGATGGACAACAGAGGCCAAGATTCTGGAATCCTGGGGAAGTGCTGTTGGAGAGAGACAGTTAGGCCTAGGATGTAGTTTTCTTTTCTCTAAGTAGACCACAGGAGATTAGCTATTTCCCTGTGATATTTTACTGTCTGATCTTCCCATTCTTCCTACTGCTTGGATAATCTTGTTTCCCTGGTGGCTGTTTTGATATCTATACTGTTCCTGTGCTGATCCTGTGACAACTGACAGCTGAGTGTGAGATCTAGCCTAGATCTTTGGATCTTGGTCCATCTTTAGGCCTTGTCAGACTTACACACAGACCCTTTCCTTAGATCATCCAAAGGTGGGGTTTAGTGGTAGCTTAAATGAATACAGTATTTTGGGGTTATATAAATAGTATAGGAATAGAGTAGGGAAATACTCAGAAGCAATCTCTGTGAAGAGATTTGTAGATCTGGGGAGGTGTAGGTAGTTATTATTAGAGTAAGTTGTATCCAAATCCCTTCTAACCTGTTTTATTAAACAACTGTGAAAAGAACTATGGGAACAGAAACTCAAAAGAAAAACATAAGATCGATCACACATTCGATAGGGATATGATTAGGGTTTTGATGTTAAAAGATCACTCTATTACAAATATGAAAAACATGGAAATAGGTTAAGAACAATGATACATGTATAACCGTTAAAATCATTATTGGAAGAAGATGGATGCCATCTTGACTGACAGGGATGGCAGTTGAGAGATTCAGAATGTTCCCAGGTGCCACGAGCCAGGGGCAAAAGTCTGTTGGCTCCACCCTATAAATACCCCCTAAGAACACAGAGCTGAGACATTGAGCAAACTTCTCTTGGAGCAACAACTGGGACAGGGGGAGGTGAAGGGTGGTAGAAGAAGAAGTAGACCTAAACCTGAACCTGTAACCTGTACTTGACTGAGAGAGAGCTAGTGATCCGTCAATATTATTGGTAGTAGAGCTGAGAGAATATACAGATCATTAACCAACATCTACATCAATAGCCTTCCCTGTGGCCAGGTCAGGTCAGAGTTAGTGAAAGGGTGAAGACCTCAAGCCTCTACCAGCCTAGCAATCTCCAGTCCTGATCAACAATTAGCTTAGTAGCCAAACAATAGCCATAGGGTTTCCAATCCCCAAGCCTATTACCTTGTTATCCTTTCCCCATTAATATTTAATACAGTGATTTAACAACAAGTACCTTCCTGAGTGGTTATTCTATCACAGCCCTTAATAAGGGATAATCAATATGCAGTCAGATACCAATGTTTCCAAAGCCAATCAATAGCCTATCAACAATTAATCCAACTTCGGGTTGGGCCTAGTGAGGTTAACCACTACCTACTCTCTCAAGGGGTTCCAACCTGGGCAACTGTTAGAAGGAAGCAACTACCAGGCTTACCCAATCAAGGCTGTCAGAGGGATAAATCAAATCAATAGCTAGAGTAAGAGGAGTGGGTGTTTCTCCTTCACCAACAGTAACTGGCTTAGGCCTTGGGCACCTGATCCCTCCTTCATTCAGACTATCCCTAAGATCTATATACCAGCCATCCTCTAATATCTAGCAGGAAGATCTAGTAGGAGATATATACAAAGGTATCTCCTAGCTTTATTCCTTTTAACATAACCCAGTGGAATTGCTTGTCAGATCCGAGAGGTGGAGGCAGGGGAGGAGGGGTGATCATGAATCATGGAATCATGGAAAAATATTTTAAATTAAAAAAAATTTTTTAACTATGTATGAGAAATGAAACAGAATCCTAACACCAAGTCCCTAAAAGAGTCTCTGTAATCTCCTCCTGACCAGTTCTCCAACACCCTTATTATCTGTGGGTTAAGATATCTGGAAACTACCACCTCCCATTCAGTCACTCACAAGGCCAGCTACTGGTCTGCTGGGTTGTGGCCCAGTCTGTGCTAGACTGTATTCTATTCTCAACTGAGGGAAACAGACCTTTACTGTTGATCTCTGTAAGAAAATATAAGGTAATGGGGTCACCAGGGATATTACAATAAACTAAGGGGTTTGTGGGAACACACTCTAGGATTTATGAGAGACTGGATCAGGGTGAAGAGACCAGAGTTTACTGGATTTCCACAGGAATGGCAGTTGATCTTAACTGTCAACCAGCTTCCACTAGACCAGAGTATAGTAACAGGCTAACAAGGTAAAAGGGACTTAACAGCTTTAATTATGTTAGACTAAAAGGTGGGAAAGGATTTCTATACTTAAAATCTAAGGGATAAAACCACAGGGCAATGGGAGGACTTATTCTACTCTTATCTAAGTGATCTAAACTAACAGGGCCCAAGGAGCTATAAATGGAATCTCTGGGTTTCTGCCTCAAACCTGGAACCTGCCAGGCTTGAGTACAGCTAGGGCTTTTGTGGCTTTGGGATTCTCACTGCAATCCACTGATGATCTCTGGATGCCAGGAGTCAAGATGATCTCAGGTACCAAGTAGAGAGGGTTCTGCTTGAAGCACTGTCCACCAGAACTCAAACTACACCTCTTCTCTTGGCTGTGTAGATCTTGTCCTTTACTTGATGCCACACCACACAGGATCCCAGGGGAAAACAGGATGCAAGGTGTCCTTTGCTCTGAGGTCTCCCAGGCTGGCAACAGTTTTGCTCACCACTCATGGAGTCCACACTCAGAGCACAGGCAGACTTCCTCCTCCTTCATTCCAACCTGGAATTCCCAGCTCCAGCTCCTTCCTGCTAGGTACATCTTAATTCCTAATAACTAGCTAATCTCATCTTACTCATAACAGTTCCTAAGTTACCTTAGGCTTAAAAATTGTTTCCCTCTGACACTTTGTTGGCTCTACCATTTCCAGAATTCAATTTCAGGTATTATTTTAAAGTTGCTTAGATGTAAATATGGGAGAAATCAGACATGTTCCTACATTTATTCTGCCATCTTGGTGGCACCACCTCCAATAGGAGACATTTCCAAGGAGCAAACATTTACCACAGAAAGGCAACATGGTAGTTGTGCCTTGGAATAGTATAAGGGTTAAATTGTGGTTTTGACTAATTAAGAGAGTTATAAATTCAATGTGGTCTCAGAATTCAAAATATTATCCCTAAGCAAGAAAAAACTGTTAGCAGCTTTTATTTATAATGAGGAACAGAAAGGATTGAAGTATGAAATGTAGGAGAGAAAGAGGTAAGGAGTTGCCTAGTCTACCCTAAGTGCTTATCTGATGAAACTCGGCTCATTCCTCAACAAAGTTCCAATCTCCACATGCAAGTCTGAGTCATTCACTAGCAAGCCAATGTAGGACCCAAGGAAAAGAGTCTCTCCAAAGATCTCATTTTTTTTGTATTTGAAGCACACTGAATTCCTGAATTTTTATTTTACTATTGCCTTTTATTTTTCTAAAAGAATATTGGATTTTCCCATTTTTTAAATTTCTTATACTTAAAATACATATAATCAATATTAATTTTTGATTCTGCAGTAATATGTTTAAACAAAGCCCTAGACTATGGCAACCTGTCTTTTATTGTTAAATATTATAAGACTGATTAATGATTATGTCTGATTCCAGAAGAAGGGAACAACAAGAGCCACCATACAGTGCAAGAAGCACAAGGTCATGGAGACCAACCAGTCCCATTAGGATTGATGAGAAACATATAGTGCCATGGAGCACAAGGTCAAAAAAAAAAAGACCATACCAATCCAAGTAGGATTGTTGAACTTCTATGCCAATACTAAAGGACTTGAACCTAGTGTGAGACTTGAAGTTGTGACGCTTAACATATTTTTTATGTTATTTTGAAATAATGGATGCCACCTTGACTGAAAGGGATGGCAGATCAGAGATTCAGTGCAAGTCATAGGACTCTTCGTACTACACTACTAGTCGAGTACCAAAGGTTGGCCATCATCATTCTGGCTCCCCTATCCCTGAGAATGAAGCGAAATCAAACCAGGGGATGGCGTTTCCCTTTTACAAAAAAAATCTAGTCCTCTTTTCTCTTATGATATGTCAACTTGCTGTAGTCTTGGCTTCCAATGGGTAAGTGCAATATTACTGCATTTTGTTTTACAGATTTATGGTACAGAATTTACTTAATTGGACCCTAATACAAGGGCCTGTTATGAATTTATTCTTGTTTACTTAAAAATTTTACATATGTAGATTTTTGATATTTTGATTCTTATTTTGAATTTTTTATCTCTCCCAAAATTTAATTTTCTTGTGTTTTTGGTTTTTCTTTTGATAACTGACTCATACACTCCATAACTCAATGATGTATTCTGATCTGGATGTTTCCTTTTTAAACACCCTCTTTGGGGGGGATTGTATTTTTATAAAAATCCAAGCCTTAAAATTTTGTTTGAGAAAATTTTTTTTCAGAAAAAGAAGTCTGCTAATGTTTTGAAACCAAAAATGGACAATTTGCCTGCAAAAACCTATACCGAACCAAGATGTTCCAGAAAAGATGCCTGCATAAATCTACACTGAATCCAGACAATCCAAATGAACTTTGGGGTGCAACTAATTGAACTTGAGGAGATTGAAATCAATTGCTTGAATTGTAAACTCTTATGCCAAAGGGGATTGCCCCCAATTGGTTTTTTGTCAATGGGCCTAGCAAAACATTGGTTTTGCTCTCTCTCTTTCTATCTCTTCTACTTACCTCTTATCTCTAACTATTGTAGTTAGAACTTTAGGGGTACAAGATGATTTTGTCAAATGATCAAACTGAGGAGACCAGTCTCCCAAATGATCACAGGGGGGATTTGTGATAATTAAATTAAGTCTACAGAAAGGTGAGAGCACCTTCCAATTCTGGGGTCCTAACCCACATGTGTTAGAGTGAGTAACCAATCAGAATTGAGGCACCGCCCCCTACGCTTTCTGTGAGAAAGTGTCTATTGTAATTGGACACACAGGCCAAGGGGAGGCACTGGAAGTGACATATATGTGGCCCCTTCCAAAGAGGTGGAGAGGGAGGCTGCGACTGGTGTGGTGAAGGGGACCTGAGGGAGCTTTGCTGGTTCGTGACCTAGACTGTTCCACATGGGTAAGTTAGGCTGACTCTCCTTCTCTTCCCTTAGTGTTTCTGGAGGATCTACCGTCAGGGAGGCCTCTCTTGCCTCTCTAATTGTAAAAGGCCTTGTAGCTAGAAGACTTTTGTGCCCCAACTGCTGGGCCTCTAAATCCTTACCTTGTCCGGGCCTCTGGTCCAGGCCAGAGATTCTCTCTCTCAATTTCCCTACCTTTAACCTTCCTAACTATAATTAAATAAACCAACATAAAAGTCAATTTTGACTTGAGATTATTCCTTAATTGGGGAAATTTCCCCTGGCGACCACCTTTTAATATATTGAACCCATTAAAACCCCTTTTTCCCCCTTACACTTCATAGAGCCACCAAGGCAGGAATCTCTCCAAGCCAGAAGTTCCGGTGGTGTCTTCAGCCAGGGTTCCACCAACGCAACCTCCTCCAAAGCCAAACCAGGAATCTCTACAACCCCAATCTCTCTCTAGAAGCCAGGAAAGGAATGCAGGAACTAATCTCTCCAAATGCAAGGAAGGAAATCAATCTCAGGAAACAATCTCTGAGAAGCCAGGAAAGGAATGCCTGCTAGACCATGCTGGTCTCTTTTTATACCCCTTTTTTTCCATGTCACTTCCTGTCACTCCTCCTTCTTCACAGAAACCAATGGCAGTCTTTCAATTTGCCTAGCACTAGGGGTGGGGCAGTGGCCTTTGGAGTTGTCACTTACTCAAGTAAGTGATTTGTGAATTTCCATACTTAATAGTAAGCAGGGGCACTTTAAGTTCTTGATTTAAATAGCTAAAAATAGACAAGGGAAAAGTTAATCCTATCTTCACATTCCCCCCCACCATGATTCTTTGGGAGACTAGCTTCCCCAATGAATCATTTAACATAACTAGTTTATACCTCTAAAGATTTTGTAAGAGGAAACTACAATAGTTGGAGATAAGAGGGAAATAAGAGAGAGAGGGAGAGAGGGAGAGAAAGAGAGAGGGAGAGAGACAGAGAGAGAAATCGCAAAAGCAATGATTGGTAGGCACATTGACAAAAAGCCAATTAGGGGGTAATCCCCTTTGGCATAAGAGTTTACATTCAGAACAAATGATATGTTCAAACCCCTTCAGTTCACTCAAAACAACCCAAAGTTCATTCTGGATATTCTGATGCAGTGTAGGTTTCTTTTAGATTTCTTTATAGCACCTTCTCCAAACAGTTCATTTTCTTGATTTGGGAGTTAGTGATCTTCTTTTGCTGAAGTTTTTTCTCAAAAAACATTTTAAGTCTGGATTTAATGAAAATTACCCAACGGGAAGACCTAGGTTCATATCCTGCCTCTAATACTTACTAGCCTCATGATCTGGAGAAAATAACTTAACTTTCTTTTATCTCATTTTCTTCATCTGTACAACAACAAGGCTGAACTTGATAATCTCTCAAGGCCCTTTCAGCTCTAGATTTAGGGCCCTATGATTCTATATGGGGTCCTTTCCTGATATCCTTCAGTTCATTTTTATATATTATTCTCTCCCTCTTCCCCTCTCCTCCACCTGCATACATGCAGTATGGGCCACTATCTGGGGCACCTAGAATAATACTTACTACACAGTAGATTTTTAATAAATATTGCTTGAATTGAATTGATGAGAAGGCTCAGAATCAGGCAGTGATATGCAAAACCTCTGAGTCTATATTTCATCATGTGAAAAAAAGGAATAATATTACTTATCCTATTTCCACCTCCCCCCTCAAGTAGATATTGTGAAGTTCAATCCAAATAACATAAGCAAAGTCTTTTGCAAATCTAAATAATTATATAAATATCTGCTATTATTACTGTGGAATTCAATTCAATAAATACTTTATCAAGCACCATTTATGTGCACAGCATATTATTAGGCACTAGAAACATACAAATTCATATAAGGTGTTATCTTAGTCCTAGCAGGTCTTATAGTCTAATGGGGGTATAAAATATATACAGAGAGGCAAAATAACATGTGATAATTACATCAGAAAGATCAAGCAAACTTCTATCTAAAGAGCGCAACAAGAAAATACAATATGAACTAAAGAAGCAGAGAAAGTTTCATCTAAGACATTTTAAAACAATCAAATGATTATAGAATCACAGATCTTGAGAGGGAAGGACCACTGGATGCCATCCAGTCCAACCGCTTTATTTCAGAGTTAAGGCAATTGATGCTGAAGGAGGATAAGTGATTTGCCCATGGTTATATGGACAGAATTATAGACGGTATTTGAACTCACTCCTCATCCAGAAATATTTGCACTACCACATCTGATTCCTACTTTGGTCTTTAAAAGAAGAGAAAAATGATGTATTCAGTTGAAAAAGAGCATAAGGTAAGATATTCCAAGGATAGAGGATACCATAAACCACAGTGCAGACATGATGATGGCTAGGGTGTCTGGGGAAAAGAACTTATCTGAACCAAATAGTAGAGTAATATAAATTCCAGTCTCCTGGAATTGAAAGCCAGCATCAGATAGGGTAAAGTGGAGGGCCTCCAATGCCTAGCAAACACTTCTGCACTTCTCTCAGAAGATGAGTGCCAGAGGAAAAAAGAGAGACAAAGACAGACAGATGTGTGCATATGCACACGCGGGTGCACACACATATACATATATATGTTGTTTTCTGGCAGTGGTATAAAGGTTATATCAGGAAAAATAAAATATAAGCAGGAAGGAGGACCTGGTAACTGATTGTAAATCAGAGATGACAAGATAAAAACGAATGATTAATATGATTATCAAACTTGCAAGACTTGGTAAAAGTGGTATCATTGGGAGGAATCTGAAGTCTAAAAAGGCAAGACATAAAGGTAAAAATAATAAGCTTGATTTTAGAAAGTGAATTTGAGATGCCTTTGGAACATGCAGGTCAAAACATCCTGTAGTCAACTGAAGATATGGTAATTGGCTCCCTATTTTTCAGAGAAAACAAAAAGCCGAGAGCTTAAACTTGGATAATACTCTCATCTTAGTCTGCTGAAAGAAGAGAAGTCAATGAAAGAAAGAGAAAAGGCATGGAAGAGATAGGAGGAAAACTAGGAGAATTGAATATCAGGAAGACAAGGAAGAAAATGGGGTAATCAATAGTCAGATACTAAGGATAGATGAGATTTTCATCATTAGATCATTATATTTCTTGGAGAAAGCAGTTTCAGCAGAGTGGTTGGGAAAAAACTAGATTACTAAAGAAGAAAATGAATGGTTGGGAAAATTATTCCCATTAACACATATAGGTAAGTGTTAACTTTATAACCAAAAGTATTCATTTTAAACTGCATGATACTATTTAATCAAAAAGTGATCACAAATTAGTTGATGAGTTAAAAAAGCAAAAGTATTCAAGCCAACAATTGCTTCAGTAGCAAGGCTGGGGAAAAGTCAATGGCATATTCAAAAGGGAAATATAATAATCAAACAATTAAAGAAAACTTAAGTGAAAATGTAATCTTTCCAACAGTTGGAGAATTGCAAAAATTGGCAGGAAAAAAACAAGTGAGAACATATTAATGTTTCTATATTAATATAAAAAGGATTTAAAAAAAAGATGGGGGACTTGGAATGCCTGACAAAATGAGAAATCGTGTTAGAAACTTGACAGGATAATAACCAGTAAGAGTCAGTGCTGATAAAGGAAAAGCAGACTGCAACAGAAGGTTCAACAAAAAACAGTAACAGTATTTTTAAAAAAATCAATAAGCATTTATTAAGCACCTATCATATATCAGGAACTGTACTATGCACTAAAGCTACAAAGACAAATGGTAAAGTATTCTTTTATTCAATCAGCTTACATTCTATTAAGAGACAACATGTACATATGTTGACATATAAAAAATAGATATAAGGTGAATGGTGGGAAGGATATTAGAAGTTTGAGAAATCAGGAAAGGCCTCAAGTAAAAGGTGGCATTTGAACTGAGCCCAGAAGAAGATACAAAATTCTAAGAGAGGAGAAAATGAAAGAGTCAGGACAAAGCCACTGCAAAGGGAGCCAAAGGAATGCCATGTATGCAGAACAATAAGACTAATATGGCTGGAATATAGATTGTGTGGCACAGAATAATGGGTAATAAGGCTGGAAAGATAGGCTGGGGTCAGGTTATGAAGAAATGCCAAAAACAGAATTTTATAAATTATCCTAAAGATGGATTCACTGGAGTTTATTAAAAAGAGGAGTGGCATATTCATATCTCCACTTTAGGAAAATCAATCTAGAAGCAACACAGAGGATAGACCCTATATTAGATAGACAGGGAGTAGGAAAAGACTTGGATTAGGCAGGCCAATAAAATCTATTGCACAGCTTAAATGAGAGGTGGTGAAAGGCCTAATATATGTAGCTATGTGAGGAGAGAGGCAAGAATAGACAGAAAAAAAAAATATTGTGGAGAATCCTAAAATTACATAAATAAATTACCAAAACTAAGCAATTAAAATTGGTAGACTGTGAAAGAATCAAATAAAAAAGTCTTTTATATTTTGGGCTTGGCCTCTAAAGATCCTTTCAATGCAGAAATTCTGTGATTCTTAGAAGAATAAATGAAAACTAAGCTACTCTCACTATCTTATGAATGAACCAATGAAATAAATCTCAATTAACATATTAAAAGAAATTCTATAGTTTCCAGCCAAGATGGCTGCCTGATGAGAGGCAGAGAGATATGCTATCTAAGATCTAATTAATAGAAACCAAAAAAATTTCACCAGATCAAATAATAATTAAGAATCCAAGGAGACCTGGCAGTAAATGATATATTCCAAACCAGAAAGTCAGCCACACACCTACAAACAACTGGAAAGGCTTGCCAGCAAAACAAATGTCCCTACTCAGGCAAACCTGAAAGTAGTCTCACAGTATGGCCAAAGATTCTATAGTCTTCAAGAAGTAAACTGGTAAATGTTTAACAAGTGATTCTATGGGGAAAAAAATCACAAGACATATTTTTAACTTAATCTGTATTAATATTTTCTCCATTCCTATCTTAAATCTAGATGATAAACAAAATAATAAGATAAGCCCTGATTTGTAGTGTTTGCTATTTCCTGAGGTATAAAAGTTCACACCTAAAATTTGCTTGTGAGCCAATACAAGGGCTCCAGCACAAACCTACTTGCAAGAGTCTATATCTGGAGTCAACAAGAAAGGAGTGCTTGCCAAAAAAAAAAAAAAAAAGACCTAGAATGAGTAGAAAAGTAACTGGAAAACTTAGAAGCCACTAGGAGCAGATATGAGCATATCACTGGACTGGAATACCACAGGCCTCCAAGGTTTCTATTATTCTACCTTTCTAGAGCATCACATAGGACCCTGAAGATCCAAAACTCTGAAACTCAAAAATGGGTATATGGGTGAGAGGGTTGAAGAATAGAAGGGGAGAATGGGGGACCAAGGGGAACCCCAGTACAGAAGTTAGCACAAAAATGCAAGGCACACAGGACAAAACAAAGCAGGTTGGCTCACCCCACCCAAAAGCAGAGCAAGGAAAACCTGGCCATGTCCAATTCAAGAACTAAGATGAGCAAACCAAAGAAAACAATCTCCATTATCAGGAATTACAGATTCAGAGATGTTCAAAATTCCATCCTAAAGAGTAGTGCTATAACAACTGGAAACAGATTCAAAAGGGGAAAGAAATGAATTCTCTTCAAGGACTATATGAGCATCTATGAGAAAATAGAGCAAAATTATTTTTAAGGAAATAAAAGTTCTAGAGTAAAGAACTGGAAAGAGAATACTTTAAAACAAAAAGTGGTAAACTTTATCCAAGTAACAAACTCCCTGAAAATGATAATAGACAAAAGAGAAATCAATGGCTCCATGACACAGTAAGTAATATTTTAAAAAATCATGAGGAAGAAATGAAGACATGGAGGGATAAAAGGAAAATGAAATGTATTATACTATCCAAATCAATTGACTTAGAAATGGGATCAAGGAGAAATAATCATCAAACTTCCTTTTCAGGGATTTTTTAAAAACTTCAGACATTGTATTTCAAGAAATCACAAATGAAAACTACCTAATTCTATTCTAATCAGAAATAAAGATGGACAACATTTATAGATCACCTCCTGAATGCAACACCAAAAAATCTCAGAAATGTTATCTCCAAAATACAGTTTCCATGTAAAAGAAAAAAAAATATTTCAAGAAACCAGAAAAAAAAGAATTCAAGTACTAAAGTCAAGATCACACAAGACCTGGCAGCTTGTACTGTAAGTGAGAGAAGAACTTGGAAGATAATATTGCAAAAGATAAAATATATGGGCTGACCAGCCAGACAAATTTAGCCTGGAAAGATGAATTTAATCCTATAGGGTGAAAAATGGCTTTTTTAATGGAATACAGAAATAAAACATTCTTGATAAAAAGGTCAGATCTGAGAAGAAATTTTGAAATGCAAATTCAGAAGAGTGGAGAGAAATCCACAAAGATAAACTTATTTGAACTAAAAGGGGCTATATGATGATGAAGTGCTAAGGGAGAAGAAATGAATACTCCCTTCAGAAACTTGATGTTTTCATAAAGTCAGGAAGCAGGGGATAGTGCTAAACCTAGAGATTTGTTTAAATCCTGCCTCAGAAACTTACTAGCTATATGACCTTGGCAAGTCATTTAACTGTCTACTTCAGTTTCCTCATCTATAAAATGGGAATAATAGTACTTTCCAGAACTGTTGTGAATATAAAACCAGATGTTTTAAATGCATTACAAACATTATAGAACTATATAAATATTCTATAATTGTAATAATAATTTTATTACTATATTCAAAGGATAATGCAATAAATAAAAACTAAGAACCCAAGGCTGTATTGGTTCTAAGAGTTTTAACAGGGGAAAGAGAAGGGATGGTAAATGGAAACTGTGAGAAGAAAGATGAAAGCTCTTACTATTTTTCATAATTGGAGTATGTGAAAAGAATGTTATATGAATACTGATGGGATTGGAAGCAGTGGGCATCATATGAACCTCTCTGAGGATTCAGTTTCCTTATCTTTAAAATAAAGAGAATTAAACTCTAATTTATTTTCAGCTACAAGACTCTAAAACCTATGAGGAAAAAACAGAAGGTAGAGAAATATGGGAAGATGAAGGAATGTGTGTGTATGTAAATACATACATACACATATAAATATGTTTCTACACACACACACACAAACCATCACCACCACCATGTCCCTTTTGACTTAAAGTCTTCCACTGTATATTTGGCCCCAGGGGAGTGCTGGAAGAGAGACCCAACATAGACTCTCTATCTCTCTTCTTTGGAACATCCATGACTGGCCCCTTTATTCTTACACATATTAGTTTTAATAATCCATTTAATTTAATTAATTTAATAATCAATATTAGTTTAAGCAATCATCACCAAAGGATATTCATTAATGTAGAAAGAGATTCAGAAAAGACTAAGTTAAAGAAGGATTCTATAAGAATAGTGGAATTCTCCTGATAATCCTGTTTTCAGATAACACTATAATGATCACATCAAAATCCACAATATTACAGAGCCTGATGAAAGGGATTTGCAATCACTAAAAGGAGTTTAGCCTGACCATCCAGACAGGAAACAGCAAGTAGACAAAGAATGCCTATTTCTCTGACTGCAGCATGCATTTTAGCTTAAAAAATCAGGATACATAGAGAGTTTGTCTATCTATAGAATCTTTTTTATATACATGAAAAAGGGGGTGGGGTAGAGAAGAGAAAGAAAAAACGAGTGTGAGAGACAGAAAGACAAAGAGACAGAGACAGAGACAGAGACAGAGACAGAGAGAGAGAGACAGAGAGAGAGAGAGAGAGAATATAAAATCTATGGATTTTGAGTTGAGTCTGGATTTAAATAAGAGAAAGGAAAAAGACTTCTCCCCCTTTAAGCTTCCCATGTTAACAGACATCTTTTTAATAAAATATTCTAACAAAACATGGAATACCAACATTCTCTGAAAAAGTTACAATGAATATCATACAAATGAAAATGGAGAAGTAAATGGTATAGATAAATGGGCTGCAATACATAACCAAAGAAGAATGTCATCTATGAAAAACAGGAATAAAAATAATTAGAGAAATGCAAATCAAAACAACTCTGAAGTATCACCTCACACATAACAGATTGGCTAAAATGAAAGAAGGGGAGAGTAATGAATGCTAGAGGGGATGTGGCAAAACTGGGACATTAATGCATTGCTGATGGAGTTGTGAACTGATCCAACCATTCTGGATGGCAATTTCGAACTATGATCAAAGGGCTATAAAAGAATGCCTGCCCTTTGATCCAGCCATACCACTGTTGGGTTTGTACCCCGAAGAGATCATAGATAAACAGACTTGCATGAAAATATTTATAGCTGTGCTTTTTGTAGTGGCAAAAAACTGGAAAATGAGGGTATGTCCTTCAATTGGGGAATGGCTGAACAAATTGTGGTATGTGCTGGTGATGGAATACTATTGTGCTCAAAGGAATAATAAACTGGAGGAATTCCATGTGAACTGGAAAGACCACCAGGAATTGATGCAGAGCAAAAGGAGCAGAGCCAGAAGAACATTGTACAGAGACCAATACACTGTGGTAAAATAAAATGTAATGAACATCTGTACTAGCAGCAATGTAATGACCTAAGACAATTCTGAGGGATTTATGGAAAAGAACACTACCCACATTCAGAGGAAGAACTACAGGAGTGGAAACAGAAGAAAAACAACTGCTTGAACACATGGGTTGAGGCAGACATGATTGGGGATATAGATTCGAAACTACCACACCAATGCAACTATCAACAATTTGGAAATAGGTCTTGATCAATGACACATGTTAAAACCAGTGGAAATGCGCATTGGCTATGGGAGAGGGATGGGGGGGGGGGGGGGTGAAGGGGAAAGTAAGAGCATGAATCATGTAACCATGTTAACTTTTCTAAAAAATAAATGTTAATAAATGTTTAAAAAAACAGGAATAAAAGATGTCATCAATGAATTATGAAATAAAAATATCAGATGACAGGAGCAGAAATAGAATGCTTCAGGGGTAAACGGAAAATATCAGGAAAAAAGTGATGAACATCAGCATGCTAGGTGGACTCTGTCATAAACTTATGGGGCATGGACAAAAATAGCAAAGGTTGGACAGATGTGATTATATTGCAATCTGGATCAATGGAGAAAATTTCCCAATAATGAGATGTTAGATCTATTTAAGTACTTTCATGATAACAAAATTTCATTACAAAAAGAAAATCTGGAATTTAAATAACGTTTACATCATTCATTGCTCAAAGCCTTGCCCTCAGCCTAATAAAGTCTCAGGCTAGCTCTCCACTATTTTGACTAGAATCTACTTCCTTGGTTACCCTAACATAAAATATATATTCCTCAAAGAAGACATAGGCAGTTGACCTTGGAATGTCTTCCTCCCCATCTCTACCTATCCACATCATGTACATCCTTCTTAATGACTTTTAGTTCAAACACTACTTCTGTCAAGCATATCAGTTGAAAATGTTCCTTCCTTCCCTTGGTCTCAGAATAGTTTATATGTCCTCTTCTGTGCTGTAATTTGTACTGGATTTATTTATGTACATGAGGGAAAACAAGGTGTAATAGAAATACTGTTGGATCTAATGTCAAATACTATTATATATTACTCTAAGAATACAGAGGCA
The DNA here is from genome assembly GCF_016433145.1 of Gracilinanus agilis. NCBI lineage: Eukaryota > Metazoa > Chordata > Mammalia > Didelphimorphia > Didelphidae > Gracilinanus > Gracilinanus agilis. The sequence goes on along the minus strand of NC_058130.1, from coordinate 314,213,730 downwards.
GAGACTAGAAAATGTGAATTTGAAACTGTGCTCTATTACTTATTACCTGTGAGATTATGCAAAAATTCTTGACTTCAGCTTACTAATAAACAAAACAAGTGGCTTGCACAAAGTGATCTTTAAGGTCCAACTTTAAACCTATTATCCTATGATTTTAGAGCATAAGTCCCTGTCTTTCCCCTTTCTCTGCTCTTCCTATTCCAGAAGGACCAAAATCCATTCAGGCTATCTGAAGGCTCAACCAGTCAGTCAACTTAAATGAGATAAACATCAACAATTCTATTCCTTCTAATGAGATTGAAGACTACCAGATTTTACCATGCCTGTACTCCTTCTACATCTCTAAAATCTGACTAACTGATAAAAACCAAAGGTGGGCCTTGACATCTCCCACACTGTGGAAGCCTTAGCATTTCAGGGCCTTTCTAAATATCTGTAGTTGAACTTTTATATATTGTCCCTCCCAATTAAAGTGTTTTCCTTGAGAACAAAAACTATCTCTTTCTACTTAGTACAGCACTTAACACACAGTAAAAGCTTAGTAAATGTTTTTTCATTCATTCATTCAACCATGAATCACACTGGATATTATGTTCCTTTGGGACAAGAGACAATATCATATTTATATTTTTAACTCCCCCAGATAGAGCACAAGAGTTACAATACACGGGAAAAGATTAATAAATGTTTGTTGAATGAATGAAAGTTGTTCACCGTAAAGAAAATTTATCTAAAATATGGCTATTGAATAGAACACCTCATCCCAAAAATCCAACTAAACTGAAAATATTAAACATGATTAGTTATGATATGTTGATTTCCAAAGCTAACATGCACATGGTTGTTTATTTTCTCTCAGGTAAAATGGCTACAACTTAATTAAGCTGACATCCCTGTAATATCTAGCCTCTAATCTCATGGTAAAAAGAGATTAGCAAAGCTTTTCCACTCAATTATTCCTTTTTCTATCACAAATAACTGCCACACAAAGGGCAGATTAGCTACATGAAACAGCAAAGTATCCTTGAGTGAGAGGGAAGAGGCAGAATATGCCAGGCAAGTCAAACTAACACCACAACATTGATCATCATTTCCCTTTAAATTCTAAAGGAGACATCCCAGGGCCCTAAATTCAAGAGTATTTGGCAATTTTCTTTTCAATTGGACCTGAGAACCTAGTTATCAAAATTAATAAATTATTTCTTTTCATTTGGCACCTAAGAAGCTTGGTTCCTGTAAGAAGGTGGAAAACAGTAGTAATAACCTTAAAAAAAAAAAAGGCAGGTATATGACTTGGGAGAAAAGGATTACATCCAATCCCCATGCTGTCTGAATTCCAATTATCTAAGTAGTATATTAAAACTGGGACCAGCTACTTCAACTGTTAAGTCTTATTCAGGAAGTAAACTGAGGCCCCAAAGAGGGGAGTGGCCTGCCCAAAGTTACATAAAATGGCTCAATTGACCAAATCTCACAGTCTCAACAGAATGTCAAAGTTAGAACAGATCCTTAAGAAAATCACCTTGCTCAATACCCTAATATTATTCAGGAAGACTGAGACCCAGAATAAGAGATAGGGCTAAACGCAGCTTCCTCAACTGCCAGGCCAGTGTTCCTCTAGTCAGGTTCTTCACATTTGGCCTCTCTCAAAGGCAAAAGATACAAGCATTTCTAAAGCAAAATCAATACAGCTTTCTATAAGAACAGAAGCTATTGATTTGGAGGGGCAAAGAAAGGGGGGAATCTTTGCAGCAAGTATCTTTAATTAACTACACTATTTTGTTTCAAGGAAGGATTCTATGATATGAGGATGGAAATTAATAGCAAGTTTTAAAAATAGAACCTATAAAAATTTACCTAAATATAAATATTTTAATTATAATCATTTAAATTTAAATAAATTATAAATATATTTTAAACCCTCAAAATGCTGAGTATAAATTAAAATATTTCTAGTGCATGGTTTCAACCATTAAATAAATATAATGTTAAATGCTTACTATGGGCAAAACACTATGCTTTAAATTGACATTCACCTGACAAAGACAGTAAAAAGAAAAAAAAATAATGCTGGCAAAATGCAGGCGGAAAAAAGGTACATTCGTGATATGTGTTACTTCAAGATGCTTCACAATCATGGTGAAGTACTTCAGAAGAAAAATTGGAATTATGAACTAAAAGTCACAAAACTGCTCCATCACACAGAGATCCTACTAGATTTATACCCCAAGCAGATTACTAATATAAGATCTATGAAAAGAAAAAACATTCTTAGCAGCATTACTTGTAAAATAAAAGGTCTGAAACAAATCAAAATGTCCAATGACTGGGAAATGATAAGTGAACATAAAAGAAATATTACTCTATCATACAAAATGACAAATATATACAATGATGAAGAATGGACAAAGGACAAATTAAAAATTACTATCTTATAAACAAAAACCACTTCAAACAGCAAAAAAAAAAAACAAAAAACCCTCAGGTTGAAAACCTGGGACAACATTATCACCAACATGAAACACAACATACACCTATCCTTTTAAAAAAACACAGTAGACTTATAACATATAAAGTTGTTTGCCATATTAGTCAAAATCACTCTTTTATGTGTTTTTCCTTGTTTTGGGGACTATGTATTGAAGTGGATTCAATTGTATATTGGGGATGGTGGTGGAAGCAATATCTTAAGACTGTAGCTTAGACTCGTTTTCCTTAAAAAGTACTGAAAACTGAAGCTGAGATTTAATTGGGACTAAGGCTTCTTGGTCCCCTTCAGCTTTGATTCTTGAATGGCAGACAACCTTGAGACTAGAGAGTTCTACTAAGGTAAATCAACGTGGGATCCTGAATGAATTATCTTGTTAAACATCCTTCCCTAGCTATGGCTAAGTAAATCTCTTTTTGTTAACTGTCAGATCATCTGGAAGTGTTTCATTTTATTTTTAATATCAAACCTGAGTTACTATACCAACCGGATCAACCTTGGCCTGGCAAAGTGATTAGCAAAGCAAAATTTCTCAATTTAAAAAAAGTATGGTTGCAAAATTTTAAAAGAGAGAATTATATCAAAATCTAATCATTAGGCAGGAAAGGCCCAGTAGAATCAATAATCCAGAGTAAGCCTTGAGCCTGATTCAAAAAAAATCCTTAAGAAACTCAGGTCAAAATGGCCAAAGCCTATAACTGTTAGAGTAAATGAAGCTATAATTCAACTTAACAAGAATTAAAGTATCTCCCAGATGCCAAGTGTAATTATTAAAATTCTCTGAAGACTGTACATTAATTTATAATTATTTATTAGTAAAAGAGAGAGGGAGAAAGACCACATGATCATGGGGCTCCCAATTCCTAGTCAATTTCCCTGACCCAATTTAAGCCCAAGCAGCAGCTCAAGTAGTTCAAGGGGTGCTGGCCACAAGATAAGCCAGTGGGACGAGCTGGGTGCCTGCCTTGTGTTAAATGCTCCAGAGAAGGTAGAAAGAACAATTTGAATGTCCATCATGTGAATAGCCACTCTTCCTGGGACTCTTGGATTGGACAAGCTTTAACTTCAGTCTGGGTTCTGAGTCCTGACTTCTAGACATGCCATTCATTACACAGGGACTTTCATCAGTCCTTTCCATATACCAGGATGCCACATCAGGGACACCAAGTCAGCTACTCAGCTCTTGAATCACAAAATCTCTAGCATCCTGCCATAGTACATATGTGTGATCCATCAAAAGATAGGGTTGATTCAATGGAGAATGGCTTTTCAAATGGAATAAAGGAGTATCATTTATATTAAATTCATACAATGGCACCAATAACAGGTACTAGGGATACAAAGCTAAAAACTAACAGTATCTACCCTCAAGTACCGTAGAAGGGAACAATATTGGCGCAATCATGTACATATAAATAAATATACATAAAGCAGTTGAGGGGGTAGGGTGGAGTAGGGTAGAATGGGACAGGGCACTAACAACCTGGGAGTTGGGGTAGGACTCATGTACCAAGAGGCACTTAAACTGCATCCTGAATTGCAAGAAATATTCCAAGAGGAGGAAGAGGGTTCTAGGCATAAGGGATTGTATGTGCAAAGTTAAAAAAGTAAGAGATGGAATGCTGTGGAAGCATTTTTTAAAAGACTGTCTACATAAGGATACAGTGTCCCCCCTCCCCAATCCAAGGTTTTAGTTTCTGAGATTCCTGTTACTCACAGTCATTCCAGGGGAAGGAGGAAAACAGGTCCACCTGAGTCAGCCATCTACCCTTTCCATCAATTCTTCTGCTTTTATTTGGACAGTGTTTTGTAGTGTTGGGGGGATTGTTTGATGGGAGGCCACAGAGCACTGAGCTGCAGGGCAGGAGTGGTGAGAGAGATAGTACCATACTATACAGTAATGTCAGCTTAGGTGCTAAAAGTTAAAGAAACTGTCCACAGTTTCAATTGTCCACTGGGAGTCTTGGAACATATCCCCAAAAAGCAAAGGAAGACCCACTACAGTACTATATAATAATGTACAATGTACCATGTACTTTATCATTATTGTATTTCAATGTTGGTAATGTCTTACTGTATGTTTAACTTGTCAATTAAACTTTATTCTCATATGTATGTACAAGAAAATCATATTATATATGGCGGCAGAAAATTTTCACCTAGATTTCATTTTCAGTCTTCAACAGTAGGTCTTGGAACATACCTCCCACAGATATGGGGGTCCTACTTACAGAGCAAAAGTCAACAGAGCATGTTGACAAAGAAGAAACAAAGACTTTATTAAATGAAAACTTTTAGCATACCTGTGATGAAATTCTATATGATGCTAATTTTTAAAATAAATGAGTCATCCAGGATTGAAATGGTTATTCTGCAAGATATACAAGTCCAAGTATTGCACACTCTCCTCCCCCTTACTGTCTATCTCCCTTCCACTACCCTTTGCAGATGAGGAAACTAAAGCATAAAGAGGTCTAAGTAGCTTTTCCATGGTCAGGCAGGCCCAAGTCCAAAACTCTCCTTATTTTACACAGTCCAGTGCTCCATATAAAACAATTTCCCAATAGGGTACCAATTTAGAGACAACAAAATACTACTATTTCTTTAAATGGAGAACTACATTAAGTCCTTCAGGGATCAGAACTCAGTCTGCCTTATTAAGCATTTTTAAATGATCTAGAATAGAAAGTACAAAGCAAAATTTCCATACTGATAAGTGACACTTGATGATTAGGGACATGGAAATGCTCAGTTAATCTGAAAAATGGCAGGAAGGCTTTAGGAAAGAAAAGAATACAAAGTAAGGCATTTTCAGAAAAATAATCAAAACCATACATATAAGATGAAAGCATGTAATCAATAATTGCACTTTTGCTTTTGTATCCCCAGAGTGCCTATGATTAAAAAGTTCCTAGAACAAAGTTGGTGCTTAATAAATGCTTGATGACTGATTAATAAGCTATGAGTCAGGAAAGAGATATAAAGGTTCCCACAGGGCATCATCCCATATACTCCTGTAAAAAAATGATCAAATTCACAAATAATACTTAATCGGGCATGAAAAACACAACAAAGCCTCAGACTATCCCTGAACCAATTCCTATTTTATCTACATCAAGCAAAAAACAGACATTTTAAGTTGCTGAATATCAAGAAGGGCTGGGGGGTGGGGGGGAGGAGTACTCTAAAGAGAGCAAGTAAAGGCATTGGCTATAGGGAGTGAGGTGGAGAAAGAAGGAGATTTAAGGACTGGACTTTAATTTTATCTGTATAGGGAGCTTCTAGGTGAAGAAACTCCTTCTACTAATATAGGTCAGCACTTTTTCTGAAATTTAATAAATCTCAGTGGTCTAGAGCAAAAGTGTCAAATTCTCCCCCATGAAACAGAACTCAACTGAAATGTATTTGGAAAATGTAATTGTTTAACAAAGTAAGTAAAAATACAGTACAATACAGATAATGCTAATTTGTAGTCTTCTTTTTTTTTAATTCTTACCTTCTGTCTTAGAAGTATAAGTTCCGAGGTAGAAGAACAGTAGGAGCTAGGCAATTAGGGTTAAGTGACTTGCCCAGGATTAAAAGCTAGGAAGTGTCTGAGGCTAGATTTGAACCTCCCATTTCCAGGTCTGGTTCACCATTCACTGAGCCATCTAAGCTGCCCCAAAATTTGTGGTCTAAGGCAAGATGCTGCCTGCTGAAACTGTTTCTATCTGAGGTTGTCATCAGTGGCCTAGAGAAACAAGAAATGATTTTCCTGAGTTGAGTAATCCTGGACTGTCAGGGGTGCTGGATGCTGGCTTCCAGGCCTTGAGAATGTGCTTCTATATCCATTAGGGATAGTATGCTGGAAAATGGAAATCAGAAAGACCTTCTTTTGGAAGCAACCTAAAAAAGAGCTACACTTACCCTAAAGAGGAGGATGCTGACGTTTAGAAAATCATAGGCAGAGAAAGAAAAGAATGAGCTCAGATTCATTCACTACTTTCAGAGTACCAGATGTAAAAGACATAATTTAAGGCTTGAAAGGGATAGTTTTAGAACAAAAATAAAGTGGTATGAGGTGAGAGGCATGTTGGTATGACCAAAAAACACTTTTGATTGAGAGTCAGAATCCAAATGAAGGAAAGATAAAATCACCTGATCCTTACATATAGTGCTTTAAGGTGTATAAATTTTTTGACATACATGTCATTTGATCCTCAAAAAAACCCTGTAGGTTTCATTTTACCTTCACGGGAACCAAAGCTGAACGAAGTTAAGTAACTTACTCATGGTCATACAGCTAATAGGTGAAGGAGGCAGTCTCTCCTGATTTAAATTCCTGTACTTTTGTCTTTCGAACACAGAAATTCTAGTAGCCACCCACTTAATAGTTTGTGATCACAGACAATGTACTATAATTTTTTGGATTGTTCCTCATAAAATAATAATAGCTTATATAGTGCTTTATGGTTTATAAAGAACTTTACACATGTTACTTCACTTAATTCTTACACCAATCCTGCTCTTATTTATTCCTCTTTTAGAGACAAAGAAAGTGAGAAGGAAGGGAAAGGGAAAGAAATAAGCATGTATACAACTCCTATTAACACTGTTCTAAGCACCTTTTACAAATACTATCTCATTTGTTCTTCACAACAACCCTGTGAGGGAGGTATCATTATTATCCCTATTTTACAGTCAATGAAACTGAGGCACAGACAGAGGCTAAGTGATTTGCCCAAAATTACAGAACTAATAAGTATCTGAGGCAGGATTAGAAACCAGGTCTTCCTAATGCCAAGTCCAGCCCCTTTTTCTACGGTGCCACCTCACCAACTTATCTACAGAATGGGGAAATATTAGTTGTAATACCTACCTCATGGTGTTTCAAAGATCAAGTAAGATAAAACATTCAAAGAGTTATGTGTATGGAAAAGACACTATAGAGATTTATTATGTATTGCTTAACCTAGATAACATATAAAATTCAAAATCCCCAAAACCCCAACATGCTGAAAAAAAATAATTTCAAGGAAGTTTGGTATAGGAATATCACAGATCTACAGTGAGGTACTCAAGGCTTTTTCTGTTTTGGGGTGCTCAAGTCCTTCCACAGGATATCCTTCGATTTCACTCTTAGGCACAGACTATCAGGCCAAATTGTCCATTAGTCTAACCCCAAAAATGTTTTAAAGAATTTTGGACAAGAAATTAAAAAAAAACAAAAAACACATAGACTTAAGTCCCAACTGTCACTTAGGCTGTGAAAGGTAAATGATTTATCCTCCTCAGGTTTCAATTTCTTCATATGTTTAAGAAAACAGCAACATAAAGCACCTTAAAGTTAGGTGACAAAATGATGAATTAGGTAACCTCTAAAATTCTTTCCAGACCTGAAATGATATGTCCTATCACTTATTTGGGACTTCGCATGCTTAAAGCATTAATAGTATAAGAACCTAAATAGCTTCCCCACCCACTACATGAAGAATCTGATAAGTCATTAGCCAAAATGAGGCCTGTAGTAATTTTTTCCTACCAGAATGGAGTTTGAATATGATCTAGCCCTAATTCCCTAGGCATTCCCCCTAGCATGAATCAGCATCTGTTGTAGAACAACAACCTTCATATCAGGTCCAGACTCCTTTCTCTCTCCCCATTAATGTCTTTTCTTACTTAACTCACATAAAAAAAAAAAGAAAAGAAAAGAAAACTCATCAGAATTTACTGTTTTGGTTATCCCTTTCAAGCACTTCAAGGGATATGACCTATTGATACCCACTCCCTTGGGAGTATTCTTCTCTTCTACCCCCACTTCCTGCCCCTCCAGTTTTCTCCTTCTTAAGAACCAACCACAGACCAAGCACTGGATCTGACAGTCTTGGCAGTTCCTCCAACTTCCCAAGGCAATGCTTAGTGATAATAAGCTGCAGCCTATAATTTCCATCCTCATAGGGGCAAGATACCCTCCATATTCTCCCAAACAGTAGGACTGTGATAAAGGGGCTAACCCTGAACCATGTAGCTCATGAGATCTTCCTTCTGGCCACATAAGTGCCACATAAGTGAGATTTCTACTATCTCTTTGTTCTACACACAAGAACCCAAAACTTCAAGCTATATTAAAATGTTGTGAAAAATACAAAAAATACAGACATTTGTATTTTTAGGACAGAACTAAAATGTGGCAGGAAAGGCACCAAAATGCTTAAATGTATAATTTTTCCTATACCTTTTTAAACATGTCTTAACTTATAAAAAAAAATAGTAAAAACAAATATATACCTTTTAGTGCTGTAGTTTTTTCTTTTTCATCTGGACCTCCCTGCTGGAGTTGTGCCATGTTTATCCAAAGTGTCAACCAAATTAAAGAAATGATGGAAATGGACATCAATTCTCAGAATAGAATCTAGAATGAACCAAAGTAATAAATTAACCAATTTTAAATATTCATTTTGGCTTCCTATTTTATTTGATGTCAAATTTTCAGAAATGTATAAGAATTCTAAATGAAATTGTTAAGTAAAATAAATTATGAATTCTAAATTTTAAATGAAGCAAAAATTGTAAATGTTTACTGAACTATTTATAAAGTGACAATTATGTAATCACTTTCCCCATTTACTTACCTATATTAAAGCAAACAAGAAATATCTGTGTGCTAAGTACTGTATTAGGCCTTTGTGAAAATAAAGATAAAAATGAAAATATACTTGTCCTCAAAAAATAAACTTTCTATTGAGAGAAGAAAACAAACAAACATGAAAATAATATAAAATATAGATAAAATAAATATAGGATAATTTAGAAAGGAAGCACTGGAAACTGGGGAGTAGGACAGGAACTTTAGTTAGATAGTGGTGTTTGATTTGACCTTTAAAAAAAATAAAGATTCTAAGAGATGGAGGTGAGAAGCAACACATTCCAAGAATGGAGAACAGCCTGTTCAAGACTGAGAGAATGGAGATGAAGATTACACATGAGGAACAGGAAGATCAATTTGACTATACTGGAGAGTATATGAAGAGAAGTCATATATACTAGGTTGGAACCAAATTGAGAAGGGCTTTAAAAGTCAAAGGAATTTGCATTTGATCTTCAAAGCAAAAAAAAAAGCCCCTGAAGTTTATGGAGCAAAACATTTGAACAATCTATAGTACTGACCTTAAAAACAGAATCACAAAAACTAGTAAAAGATGAGCTTATCCCCCCATAGCAACTTCCCAGTAAAAGGGGTAGCTAAGTGGCACAGAATGCCAGGCCATGAATCAGGAGGACCTGAGTTCAAATCTGTCCTCAGACACCTCTCCTAAGCTGTTTGGTTATGGGCAAGTCACAACCTCAAATGCCTAATCTTTGCCATTTTTCTGTCTTAGAACTTATACTAAGACAGAAGGTAAGGGGTTAAGGTTTTTTTAAGTGTGCTAGTTTAAATAATGACCAATAAAAGAAAAAGAAAACATCAGCAAGTTCATCCATCTAGTCTAAGACAGTAGAAGAAAACTGTCTCACTGTACCACTTCTAGGCCTGCCTCTTCATAGAGACTCACTGCCCAATGATATAAGATGGATATAGGAGAAGGAACAGGGAAAAGGAAAGAGAGGCAGAGATAAGATAGAGAGGAAGAGCTGGGCAAGTAGAACAAGTGTCAGCTAGGAGAAGAGGGAATCAAAAGGAGAGAAAGAAAGTCTAAGAATAAATGATAGCAGTCTGGGCTTCCTTAAAGAAAAGAGAGACAGCTAGAATGGATCAGATCTTTTGAAAGATAGATTACTGAATATTAATCTAATTTATTTTCTTTCTCCAACCTCTTCTTTATAAAGTACAATTCAGAGATCAGGCACACACACAAAAAAAAGTTATAGCAAAGTATGATGGAGAAAATACACAATAATTATTTACATCTACAAACATGAATTAAATTAATCACTAATAAAATAGATGAGGGTAGAAGAATAGATGAGAAAGAAGAATACAATAATATACTGTTTAAAGTATACTTAAAACATGAAAACACAGAGAGGGAAATAAAAGGATAAAAGAGAATTTATAATGTCTTAAATGAAACCAAAAAGTCAGGGCTGCAATCAAGAACTCAGAAAAAGCAAACAATTTAAAGAGATAAGGAAGGAAACTACATTATGTTTAAAGACATCATAAATAATGAAATAATAAAACTGAACCTGAGATTTCATTAAGTATGAGAAATATCCTAACAAGAAAACTCACTCTACCAATGCAGATCATCACCTTCTCTGCAAAGTACAACTTTGAGAGTTGTCTAGAGCACTAATAGGAAGTTAAATGATTTGCTCAGGATCACGTAGTCTGAGGATTGTGTCAAAAGGAGGGCTTGAACCCAGATATTCCTGGCTTCAAGAATGACTCGTTAGCCATGATGTTTATCAGAAAACTGAAATACTATCAATACTTTATACATATGTACCAAATGCTATAACATCTAAGTATGTAAAAAAGCTAATCAAACTAGAGGGAAAAGAAAGACAGCAAAATCATAATTTCCAAGAACCTCAATGTTCTCTCTTCAGACCTTAATAAAAGCAACAAAAAGGAAAAAACAAACTTACAGACCTGAACAGAATTTTATAAAAGTTAGATATGATAGCTCTTTGGAAATTACTGAATGGGAATTGAAAAGAGTATAAATGTTTCTCAACTCTGCCTGGTACCTTCACAAAAATTGATCATGTTCATGGTCATAAAAACCTGATAAACAAATGCAGAAAAAGTAGGAATGTTGGACATCCTTTATGGATTACACAATACAATAAAAAAATCTATAATAAAAGGAGCCTCTAGGGAAAGGATAAAAATTTAAATGAAGGCTAATTAGTATAATCCTAAAGAATTGGGGGGTCAAAGCACAAATCACAGAAACAAAATTCCATCAAAGAAAGTGATGATGAAAACCATTTAAAAAAAAAAAAAACCTTTGAATGGGTCCAAAGTATTCCTTGATAGGAAAACTTATATCTCTAATCACTTTTATCCAACAAAAGAAACAGATCTAAATACTGCATATATAACTAAAAATAACCAGAAAAGTTAAAAAAAAACTAAACACAAAAATAGTCTGAAAATCAAAACCAGCAATCATTTTAAGCTTAGGAGTTCTGAGGGGCAGAACTAAGATTGGCACCAATATAGTGACCCTCAGCAACAAACAAGGCAGATGAACTAGTCCAGGTTTGAAATGGAGCAGGTCAAAATCAGTAGTGGCTTCAGCCCATGAACAGCCCCATCCATTCTAGCATCCTAGTAAAAGATGAGAAAAACCAGTCCTCTTTTTTTAATGTAGTAATAAAAATTGATTTATTCAAATGAAGCTCTGCTCTACTACAATAAAATCTACTATTATGACCAAAGATTAAAAAAGAAACTATGGACTACAACCACAAAGCTACAAAATCAACAAGTTGCTTACAAAAAGAAAAGAAGTCATTCATCCCTGAAATAAAAGATTATACAAATAAAAAAACTGGAACCCATGCAATTACTAAACAACTATGGCTAATAAAATTATGTAAATATTATCAAAAAACAAAATAAAAACAGACTAAATAGTTTTATTTTAGCAATCCAATTCATTGTCATTAGGAAAGCAACTTTCAGTTCCTATGTACTGATTTAGAATTATTCATATACTGAATTATGTGCTCTATCTTTTGAGACTGGATCCTTTTTTAATGACCAATAAAGTAAATGAAAAATATTAATAGATAACAATAATAAACTACATAAAGCAACTTAAATTTAGACCTTTGATCCCAGACATATTTCTAAATTATTTTAATGTATATACTCCAGATGTATAAGTAAAACTAATGTCAAGACAAGTATCCAAAATATCAACAAGACAAACTTACTCTCACTACAATTGAAAACTAGAGTGTTAAATATTACGAATTTTAGTTAGGGGAGTATTTCATTTGGAATGGAAGAAACTGGAGCCTCTCTTTAATGATGATCTAATAATAACTGTCTATCTTTTAACTTCTGTGCAAACATGTTTGCAAACACCAATGCACATTGAAGATTTTTTTTCAATCTGTTGGTCTGTTTTGGGTTTTTTGTTGTTTTTTTACCCTATCCCATGATTTCATTGATGTGGAAAGTATTCCTATTGACATAGATAAAGCAGAATCTGAACCCCCTGTCTTCCAGATATCTATTTCAGCTATTCCACACTGCTTCTCATAGAAAAAAGAAGAGAATTAGTAAGGGAAATCTTGTAACATTCAAGGTAAGTGTCGAGGCCAATGTAGTTTGTTTCATGTGTTGCATGTATCAATGCACTAGGAACCACAAAATATAAAAAACAGCAGAGGAAGGCCTCTGGTATATTGAATAGAACTTTCCTGAAGGATCTACAGAAAGGCAGTGGCAAAAATTACATAGGATGAGAAGACATAAAATATGATTTGCAGCAAGGTACCAAGGACCGCCATTTATGATCTCAAAGAGACAATAAAGGTTATGTTTAAATTTCACTATAAACTGCTTTTCTTGCTACAAACCATCTGCTAGCAGAAATGGAGGATCCTAATAACAACAGTGACTCTAGGTGAATTGTTGCAACTACTACAGTGACAAATTTACCTAAATATAATCTTATAAATTAGATTGCAGTATAACTTTTTACTCTCCCCATACCAGGCTAACATTTCTTCTAATAAATGGCTATATAGTTTAGAATTTACATAAATGTAAAATTTCTATAAATTCTTTGTATATTGGCCCCTGAATAAGCATGTTTCTCAATAAATACATATCATTGCAGCTGATTTCCAGAGCAAAAAGGAAATTTCAAGCATTATTACTATTTAGTTCTATGGTCATATTATGGACTTTAAATAAAGGAATAAATTTTCAGGATTAAACAGTAATTATTAATATTTACTCTAAATTAGACAACACATGCTTAAAGGTGCACACATCAATTCACTATATTTAAACTTATGAAGGAATACATTAGGCAATTGGTAATTATTCTACTTCCAACTCTGGACCTGATAGCAGTCGTTGCAAAGCAGCTCAGCAAGAAGCAAAAGCAATTTGTCCGTTATCCTCTTACTCATTGTGTTTCATTTTGGCTATCTTAGTTGTTTTCCAGAGCTGTGGCACAGCTGGTGGAGCTAAATCAAGAACATTATAAATTCTCAATTTAGTTTTCCTAATAAAAATTCAGAGTTATAACCTGCATGACCATAGATAAACACTCCCAAAAATGCAGTTAGCAAACAGTTTGATACATCTGATATATACTAATACATACACTTGACATAGTTTATTTGGCATTATCTGATGGAGGTTAGGTTATAGGGAATAAAGGAGCAGAAGGTTTTTACTGATGTGAATTGGGACAAAGTTGACATGCTATATACAGTTCATGATAACCACTACTGTTTAAATATAGTTTTGCTAGAAATGATTACAGTAAAAACTAGATTCAAAACATCTCAGTTTGTGATTTTGTTCTGTGAACTATACAAAGCAATTATCATATTTTCTTTCCCTCTGTGACTCTAACACAGGATCTACTATGTAAAAATAAAGCTATAAATAACTTGTAGTATAATCCTGATCCAGTCAGCATTTCAAAACACAAAACGAAGGAATATTTCTTGGGTGCCCTGTCTATTCAGCATTTTGCTAAAGTACTTGAAAAGTAAATAGAATACACTTGGGAACTCTAGATTTTTTCCTAGCAGGTAGAAAATATCTATGACATCTGTGACAAAGATAAATTTATTCTACTTTTCCTGCACCTACATAATTATGCAATATCCCAGCAGAAGAATATAATCAATCCCAAGTGAACATTATCTAATGAGCTTTATCCAAAATAATGGTCTAGCTCTGGCCCCAGCTATGATCATCAATACTAGAATAAAAACAGTAAACCTAATCCTACAAGTCATCACCATTCTGGGGGAGTCTTAAAAACTAGGGAAAAGACAGAGTAGGTAACTGCCTATTTTTGTTCAGCAACGTGAGAAGCATCAAAAGGTCCCCTTACCAAAAAGAAAAAAAAAAGTAATTCCAAATCCTATTTTCAAACTAAAAATCACTTGGTTCATCCTACACAAAAAATCCTATGCCAAAAAAAAAAAAAAAATCCTGACTCCGTTATCAGAAGTGAGGGCAGTGGTCAAGAAAGTTTAAGGCAACCAAGTCTGACAAGATGGTGGAATATGGGGGGGGGGGGGGCGGGGAGAAAAATCCATATGGAAAGAGGACATCAGAAAAAAAGAGCATTTCATACTAAATTTCACAAATTATAGTTTGCCCAAGGACCAACCTAGTGTGGGATTATGAATATACTTTATCCTGTACAGTGGGAATCAGTCCTTAAAATCTTTAGTGGGCTGAAATGTCTTTGATATTGTTCCTACAGTAGGTCCATAGCCTTTTAATTCTCTCCTTGATATTCAAATAGACCTGATATCATACTGATATAGATCTAAGGAAGCAGATCACAATCTATTACAGTCTACTTGTCCTGTATAACTCATGTTTTCCCATAAGTTCACCAAAGTTGATCTACCCAATGTAGTTGGGGACTATTGTGAGGGTTTATTTTACCTTGATTTCTTCTGACATCACAAGAATACTAATGGAGCACTATAATAGCACGGATTCTCCCTTACTCTCACCATATTACTAGACCATCTTTTTTACATATCTAGATCTATTTCTCTAGATCTATATTCATATAGATAATGATATATTTTATCCTGATTCTCCTTCAAAATTTCACAAAGTATTATTTCAATACTTCATCATGGTCCAAAAGTGGCCTTGGAATCCAATTTCTGGCAGTTTCAACCATGTAAGAAAGAATTTGAGTTTGATCCCAGAAATAGACTAAGTCTATTACAAAAACCAGCTCAGGTAAATACAAAAGAAATTCATTACCAGGAGCCTAGTCTACTTGGTAAAGTATCGATTAAGCAGAACAACGCATTCTTTGATATTATAAGGCCTTTCCTCCTTATTCCAGTCATATCTTATTAACAAGCAAGTTTAAAGCATGATACTCATGGAAAAAAGGCTACATATTTGATCCCCTTAATGAACTATTAGCTCTTCACTAAAAAAATTAGTTCTGTGGCTACAGGCCCACCCCCTAATCTTCCTGGCCACTTCATATAAGTATGCATTGGTCAAAAGACCAAAACTAGGGCTGTCAATGGCTAAAAACAAACTCTCACTTGTGATTTAAACACAAAACAAAACACTATGTAAGTTCTAATGATCTACCCATAGTGTCATCATCAAATTCTAAAGATTACATTCCATCATCAAGAAATACTATAACAACTTGGGGTTTAAGTATAGAATAACTCACAGATTAAAGGTGTCAACTTAATGACATTTTCAGCCAACGTGTACACCTTTTTAAGAAGTGAGGTTGCTCACGTTACTGTCAATAAGTTCCAACACCACTTTGTAATTCAACCACCTTAGGAAAGAGAGCCAAGAGTTAAGAAATCTTGAATAAAGAAAATTCAAGAAGAAACTAATGCCTACTACTGTGTCTTAACAGGTTCCAAATATACTATACTGATCATCTAGTTCAGGTTTCAAATTGTTTTTCAGCCAAACACTTTGAAACACAGAAACCCCAACAGGGCTCAGATGAAAAAGTATACAATATCTAGAAAACAATGCTATTATTGAACCTCAGGGGATAAGTGGCCTCTTGTGACTCTCTCCTAGAGCATGAAAAAAGGAGGCAGCACTGGAAGAGCTGCAGCCAAGAAAAAAAAATTTTAATTTAATATTTCATGCTTAATATTCTAGAAAAAGGAATGTGTAAAACCCAATAGCTTATTTAAAGTATAACAGAAAACCAATGCAAACTATCACACAAAGTCAACCTACCACTATGTCTTTCAGAGTAGGAGTATCTGTTGAATGAATGAATTGCAGAAGAAAATTATGTAAAGAAAACACAAGTCATATTATAAAATGTACATTAATTCAGAAACAATACAATTTATGATATAGTCTCTTTACAAGATTTCAAAGCAGGGAGTTGGAAGCAATGGCAATATTACATTGACATGGCATATTTAGAAAGTTACAATTAGTTTTCTCATCCTATATTCATGTACACTAGGCATTCTGCTAGATCTGCACATTCTCAAAGGTAATAAATCCAATGTATATTTTTATAACTTCCTTCCTGAAATACTAAAATATACTAAACTGCTTACACTGATGTTACCAGAAAGCAAATAAGGGACAGTTTTTTTACCTCAAAGATCATAAGTTTTTTCTTACCTCAAAAGCTTTTGAGTATATACAAATTCTAAAGGATTAAAAAAGGCTTAAAATTCAAAACAGTATTAATAATTGATATTTGTAAAGTGCTATGTCTGCTGAACATTTTACACATATTGTTTCATTTGAACTGATTCCATAATTAAAAACTCATATGCAGTCATCCATCTGAAAACTTTCCCTAATTTAACAGATGAACCAAAAATCTAATAGAGTTTTTGTGTATGAATTATTATAATGTATACAAAAAAACACTGTAGTGACTATTTCTAAAATCAAATTAATAATTTGCTATTTTTTAACTAGTCATGAAACTTAAAATAAAAATCTGACCTTGTCCTATATGGCTCAAGTCACTTTATTCTTTACAAAACATACTTTAACTAGTCAATGCAAAAGGTGAAAATTTGCCTGTTAAAATATGTGAATACTTTTAGATTTTCAAATGATAGAATGAGGACCAGTTACAGGGGAGTTGAATATGAAAGACATAAGTTAACACATGAACTCTAGGCATTCTTCCATTATGGTTGACTTCATTGTGGTTTATCCATAAGAGCAGATATTACAAAAAGATTATTTTCCAAACTTTGACTGTAATACAAAATAAGCTTTATAATTGGAAGGAAAAAAAATTGCCAGTTTTCCCAGTCTGAGGTTAAAAAAATTTTTTTAAATGCTGTAGTAGCAGCCACTGGAGGGAGGACTTGGTGTTAGAATGAGAATAAAACAAGCTTGAAATACTTTATCACATGCTTTGTCTGAACCTAGCATTTTGTTAAACGCATTTCTATTTGTTTAAATGACAAATGCCAAAAATATCACTGTTTTCTGCATGGGAGTTAAACTTCTTTTCTCTGAAAAACAGATGTTGATTCAACTGTCCTTTATTGGTATACAAATTAGCATGAAGGAAATTATAAAGCTGCCTGAACTGTCAAATAACAGTATGTAGCTTCTGCTCATTCTACATTTAAAGGACTACTGGCATTTAATAAGCTAGGTCATCATATCAATATTAAAGTTCTTTTGAATTATTTATTCACTAACTTTGCTAATAGTCCTTTTGTACCAGATAATTAGAAAACTATCTGAAATTTGTCTACAGCTAAACTGGTCCAGTCAAAAGAACATAAAGGATGTCTAATAAAATGTGATAAGCATACCTGGAACCAAGAACACTTCTCTGTAGTAGAGTTCACATCAAACAGCTGATTCTCTGGGAACTATTTTTATTATTTTGTTTGTTTTTTAAAGTTTCCTTATTGAATTAGTTTTTCTAAACAATAATATGACATTGAATTTCCACAAACTACCATCAAATAAGCTTACATTTTTTATGAATATTTACCTTTTAATAGTGAAATATCTATAAGGGAGTTTATATATATGTATATATATATATGTGTGTATGTATGTATGTATGTATGTATAGAGAGAGAAAGCTTTGTACAATTCATGGTGTGCTATATTTGAAACCACAAACTCTTATCTCGTTGAATGGATATTCTCTCTACCAAATCCTATCCGTGCCTGTCAATCCTGTGAAATTCTTGTTTGTGAACTCTACCAAGTTCACAACAGGAGATCCATCTATCTAGGGCCTTCTTTGCTTTCTCTTGACATTATAAAACAGGACCAAATCATGATTCCCCAGACCACCTCTCTACCTCTTCCCCAGCAACTCTGTTCTTTTGTTACCAATGAGAATAATAGCTGTGGCTCCATTCCACAGCATCTTCCTCTGATAGGTAAGTTCCTCCCCAACATTCTTTGGAGACAACAACCTGGGTAACCATGTTTTCTAAACTTTGACCAGTCCATGATGCCTCTGACTACTTCTACAACTTCTACCCTTTAGCTTCCTTTTATGTGTTATCTTTCTTCCACTAGAAGATAAGCAAGTTGAGGGCAAAAATTATCTCTTTTTTTTACTTTTTTGTATTCCCAGTGCTTAGGTCAATGCCTGCAACATAGAAAGTGTTTAGTATATGATTTATCTATTTATCATCATAAGAATACCAATGGAGCACAAGAGCGGCCTAATATTTATCCCTCCCTATAGGCTATATGACCAGCCCATCTACTTTTTCTGATTATACATTTCTTGGTTGGCATATTTTATTCCACTTTTTATTAATAAGACATAATTTGTAATATATTCTAACCTATTCACATACACCATACACCTTTCTATTGCCCTATCTAAAAAAGCAGTTCTGGATATGCTTATTAGGGGAGTTACTTGAGAAAAGCAGATTGACTAGACCAAGGTTAAAAGGGGGAAGGGATGTACTGAAAGCACCAATTGTGAAAATGCTAAGAAATCTATTCTCAAGCTATCTAAAGGACAGAAAAATATCAAAGGAATAGAAAATATTTTCAACTTTATTACAAGCCAAAAAAGGTAATAAAGAACATCAACAACTAATATATGTATATATACCTTCTTTGCCATCTATATAAAATGTTTATGAGAATGATTTACATATACATTGATAGCAGCCTTGAGAAAGACATTAGAAAATCAGATTTTCACAACTAATATTCTACAGCAACACATAATTTTAACATCATGAAACTAATTAAAATGTAAAGAATAAAAGATTCCTTTGTATTGATTTACTGTTCCTTGAACTTAAAAAAATAGTAAAGTGAATAAAACAGGTTCTCTATCCAATAGTCTTTCAAGTACACATCACATATATATAATATATATACTATATATAATGTAATTCCTTGAAAGGAAAAAATAAAGTTAATTTTACTTGTTGATCCTTTGATTATTAATACCAGGTAAAGCATAGAAGAGATTTAGCATCAAGTCCACGTAAAAGATTCTCTACAGATAAATGAGAGGCAGGACAGTAGAGCAGAAAGAATTGTCTGAACCAAAAAACAAACAAAAAACTAGCCGTTTTGCTGTTCCTCATACTCCATCCATCCTGACTCCAGGTATTTTTCTTGGCTGCCCGCCATTCCTGGAATGCTCTCCCTCCTCATTTCTAGCTTCTCTGGCTTCTTTTAAATTTCACCTTTTATAGGAAGCCTTTGCCAATTTCCTGTAATGCTAGTGACTCCCCTCTGTTATTATCTTGATTATCTCCAAATTACCCTGTACAAAGCTCATTTGTACATAGTAGTTTAGATGGTATCTCCCCCATTAGACTGTGACTTTCTTGAGAGCAAGAATTATTTTTTGCCTTTTTTTGGTAACTCTAACACTTTAGCACAGTACCTGGCACACAGTAGGTGTTTAATAAATGTTTATTGACTGACTAGAGTAAGAAGGTCTAACTTCATATCCTGTCCTTGCCACATAATAGCTGACCTTAAATAATAGCTTAAACTCCAGAAGTCTCAGTTTCCTCCTCTGAAAAATGGATGAGGACTGGAAAAATGCAAAAAGATATAAGTATAAATGTATGCATGGAATGGAATTCTGAAAGATGCCTGGATGAGTAGCTGGTAGTTGGACCCAGAACTCTGGGACAATCCTGAAGGGGAGAACCTGGGGAGCAGTGCTTGAGTACTGAGCTCGACTATGGGGTGATCTCTGATCTTGGTGTGAAGTGTCCTATATAGTGATTTTGTCTCCTGTCCTATATGAGAGAAGAGCCCTGCCAGCAGTGCCTGATTTACCTAACAACTATTTGATCTACTTGGAGAAGAAACTCATCTTGATTGAAGTGATCTGAGAGACTTAATATCCATCCCACACTTTGCTTCAGCTGTTTCTATACATTTGCTCACAGAATTCCCTTTATCCTCACAGTTCTTTGTCTCTGTATCCTTAAATCCTTTTTCTGCTACAGTATTGCCCGCTATTAAGCTTATTTCTTATTCACTAGTTACTGCAACATTATCTTCTTGCACTGTTCTTTTATCATCACTATTCCCCTTTTCACTATCACTTATCACTGTTCCTTTCAGCTCACAGATTTTTGCACTAATACTTTCTTTCACTATTAACTCATTCTCCCTTATTTTCATTATTTCCAGTTCCAGTTTTCAATGTTAGACTGTCATTATCTCTGCTATTATTTCCATTTCCTCCATCTCTCTTGGCAAGGCTTTTTATTCTTGCATCCCCTACAATATGGCTTCATAATTGACCTCCTTGCTTTATCCATCCTGCATCTATTGTTGAGTACTTGGGTCTTTCGCCTTATTTTATAAACTGCTGCATTGTACTAAGATTTGGAGCTTGGATTCCCAAATTTGTACATACATAAGAACAACACTGCCATGACCTTGTCTCCTGCTATTATACGTTGTTCTGTTGTCTTTCCAACCTCCCCTTGAACCTCTGTTATTAGAATAAGAATTTCCCCTATTATTTATTTGGGTTTTCAATCTGTAGTACCTGACAAAATGTCCCTGCTTTCCACAGAGGAAACACCTTAATTGACTAGTTCTCTGTTGTCTTTGAACATAGTCTTGTCTAAGCTTATATGCTTGGAGTGTAGCCATGGTCTTCACATTTTCTATCTCTTTCCCTTAGCTGCTTGTTAGCTTCTTTTAATTGAGATCTTGGTTCTTGCACTAGTTCATCCCTTTCCTCACTTCTATGTTTCTTCTCTCCTAAAAAAACATACTGCATTCTTTCTTAATTCTTCCAAATCAAGAGAATCCCAGTTTGGACACAGCAGTCTAAAATAGTTCTTCACCAGAAGATAGCTCCCTTTTACAAACTGTTGTCTTATATGCTGTAGGTTTTGTTCTGACAAATCTCTAAATCCCAACAAATTTTCTCCCATTTCAATTACTCAATCTAAAAATGTGGAAGGATCTAAAATCTCCCTTCCAGTTCTAGCACTGCACTGATTCCATCAAGTCTCAGAAGACTGAAGAATAAATTCTAAAGAGGCTAGCTTTGCTCTACCAACTAAAACAACAAAGAAATTGCAACTGTACAAAATAATAACAGGATTCATTTAGGGATGGACAAAAGATACTAAGGGAAATAAGAAAAAGTATAAAATAAGTGATGGCAAACCTTTTGGAGACCTGATGTTAGGCACTTCCCTCCATCCCCCAGACCAAGTGACATGCCCCTCCCACACACCAAGTGCCAGTAGCACCTCACCCACCCTCCCTTACCCCACAGAGGGGTGGGAGAAAGTGCTCCCATTGGGCTGCTGGGAGGAAGAGTGGGTAAAGTGAGGAATGACCCTATCCAGTGTAAAGAGGGGAGGGGAGTGGCCCAAGTGTTCTGCTCCCCTCCAGATCTACCACCTGTGAGTTACCCATCTTCCCTCCTCCCTCCACCCCACCTCCACATACACTGCCTTTGAGTTGCAGTTGAAGAGGGGCAGAGGGGCAGGGGGTGAGAAAAAATGTCATCAGGTTTGATGGAGAAGGGGAGGGGAGCAGCTCCACCTGAGTCCCTCTGTCTTTCTAGTAATAAATTCTGACTGGATGGGAGAGGATGGCTGCATGCCCACAGTGCCATCTTTGGCACCCAGTGTCATAGGTTCACCATCACTGAACTATATTATAAAACAATATTCATCAAAACAACCAGGTACTACTTGGGGGGCGGGGAACACAAGAAAATAGATTAAAAAAAAGATTAAATAACCAAGGGAGGGTAAAAAAAATAATACAATTAAAATCAGTAGCTCAGTGTTTGATAAACCTGAGTACCTAAATTCCTGTTAAATGGACTCCCTTTTGACAAGAAGTATTAGAAAAAAGTGGAAAACTATTTGTCAGAAATTATTTTTTGACCAACATCTAAAATAGTAAGTTCAAAATAGAAATGCAACCTAAAAATAAGAGGTTACACCATAATAAAAATTAGAAGACAATGAAATCTTTTCCTTTTGCAACTATAGCTAGAGAGAGAATTCTTAAATAAACAAAGGATAGACATCATAAAAGATGAAATGGACAATTCTGACTATGTAAAATTAATAAGGTTTTTACACAAATAAATCGGTGAAGAAAGAATTATAAAGTAAAAAGAAATGGTTGAATCATATATCTAAAATAAGTCTGATATCCAATATATAGGGAAAAAATACAGAGCCATTCCCCAATGTATAAGTAATTAAAGGACATAGTTGTCAAAAGAATCACAATCTCTAAATGATCACATGAAAATATGTTCTAAATCACTAGTGGCAAAAGAAATATAAATTAACTCTAAAGTTCACTGTACAACATGCAAAAAGACAATGAAAAAAAATTTTAAACAATCAATGCTGAAAGGGCTGTGGGAAGCCCAGCCCACATGATAAAGCCATTAACTAGTCCAAATATTAAAGCAGGTGTGAGAGCCAACGCTAAAAATAACATCAATATCAAAATAAAATGTATCACTAAAATATATTTTTATTAAATTGGGTCTAATTCTCCATTTAAGTGGTGTACCTGGGTGGCATAGTAGATAAAGTACCACACTAGAATCGGGACTCATCTTCCTATGTTCAAATCTGGCCTCAGACACTTACAAGCTGTGTGATCCTGGACAAGTGATTAAACTCTTATTTGCTTCTGTTTCCTCACTTGTAAAATAAATTGGAGAAGAGAATAGCACACCACTCCAGGATCTTTACCAAGAAAACCCCAAATGGGATTATGAAGAGTCAGACATGACTGAACAATAATTCAAGAAAAATCAAGTGGAAAAAGAATTACAGAGGGTAATCTTATTACATATTTTTAAGGAGGGAAACATTTTTACAAACATTATCAATACCTGCTTTAATCTATACTAACCCTCTCACCTCTCCCCCTTCAAGAATCACTCTTTGATTGACTCTTCATATTAGTTTATCTAGTCCTAGTCTCTCTCCTGAGCTCCAGTAACTCCTTGGTTCTAGTACTAGAACTTCATATACTCACATTAGTTTGGCCCAGCAAATGGATGGTGACAATAGCTTTGGGATCATAAAACTTGCTGTAAAAAAATGAAGGTGCTGGTGAATGCATAGAGAATCAGGACATTTTATCAATTTTAAAAAAACTAGCAGTAACATTGATTTTAGTAGTCTTCCTAAGACTACCTTTTTCTTAATTTTAGTAACATGGAAGTGTTGATTCAAACAAGATATATTTGTCTTATATGCTACCTCTATTTTATTATGCAAATTCCAAGTAGTTACACTGAGGTAACTGAGCAATGTTTTAGTAAACACTTGGATAAGGAATCAAAAACCAGATTCTAGTTCTGATTCTGCTATGTGTATGACTGAGTAAGTTAGAATTTTGTTCTCTCGTGGAAAATGAAGGAATTATCCTAGATTTCTAAGGTCCAGTCTAGCTCTAAAAGTGAGTAAGGACGAACACGGGTTTTTAAATAAACTTCAAATAAATTTATTGGACTGTATACAAGATCAAAATTCTTCAGATCTTTCAGTGTTCTGTTGTATGGCTTTAGATTTAATACTTTAGCATTGTGATAACTTAATCAAAAGGGCTTTAATTTTTTAAGCATGATCAAGAACTAAGACATACTTGTTTCTTAATCTGAAAAATAAGAGGGAGGGCCAGGTGACATGATCTTTGAAGTACCTTCCAGCTCTAACATTCTATGATTCCATGATCTTGGACTGCCTTCCTTCTCCTTCATCCCTTATCAGTCACCACGTTCCATCCAAATTCTTTACTTAAAATGTCTCACCTTTACATTCATGCAAGACTTAACCGGCTCATGTCTAAAGACAGTCTCCTCCCTTCTTCAATCATCTTGTATTCCACAGTTTTTTTAAATCATAACACAATGCTTCACAAATTCCTCCCTATTTTTATTAATATTTTCATTGCAAGTCAGCAATAGTTATCACCAGAGAGAAGCATGTAGATGAATAACATACCTCTGATGATACTTATAATCTTATCAAATTGAGCTTCTCAGCAGACAGGGAAGTGATAGCAGAATTGTTGTCATTGTCATTATAGTAATTAATAGAATACTACACTAATAACAGCTGCCAAATTCTTGGTAACATCCTTGAACATGGTTTTATATAAAATGGGTAGCATAACAACCTGAGGATGAATTAAGGAGGGCACCTCTATGTTCCATATTCAGTATTACCTGGAGAGAGTTTAACCAATAATGATGTCCTAAAATAGATCAAGGATGCTGGTCCTAAAGGGATGCTTTTGCTAGAAAACTTTATTAGAAATACCTAGGCACATATTATATGGTGAGTTGGATAGAACAACTGCAAGAAGAAAGGTCAGAGGAAAAGCAATAGTACTGACACTATAAAGAACAATTTCATTCATTACAGCATTTATACTATAATATTCTAAACTAGACTCTAGGCTATTATAGAGTCTATTATAGAAATTCTCTTTTTTGGACAAATGTAAAGATAACCTCTTTGAATAAGGAGTGATGCAGTGTGTGAGTCTTGAAATGTACATATGCATTTTCATATTGTTGACTGTTTTTTAGTGGATCTACTTACAGTATGTAATATTTCCCCTTTGCTGAGATAGTACTTCATTTGACTATTCTTCATCCACTGAATTAATTTCAGATTTTTCCATATGCCAAAGTTATTTATTTTTCTTATGAATAGACTTTTTTCAAAACATGTTGGCATAGTTGTTTGTTCATTGATTAGATCAGAAACCATTTCTGAATTTAAGCAGTCGGCTCCAAAATCCAGATCACTTATTGACTATTTTTAAAAGGGAAAAGATGTTGTTACATTTGGAATTGTTTAAAAACTTGACTAAAGCCAAATTTCATTTTTAAATGTAAAATCACAAGGAAGATGGAAAACAGAATACTTGAATATGAAAGGATTCACTAGATAAGGACTTCCTGGTCTTCCCAAACATTTTTTATTGAGCATAACTGAATGTGATTGACAAAGACCAAGATCTTACTCTTAGTTTAATTCTGGATCTTCATAGTTCTCTGTTTTTTCTTCTTGCAAAACTACAGTTTTATGTCAGCTAATATGTTAATACATGTGAAAAGAAATAATGTAATCCTTAAGGATTTTTTATTTTATTATATCAAGTGATGTAACTATTTTAGGAAGTAAGAACTTGTCATTTAAAAGAGAATTATTTTTAAGTAACTTGGAGATGACCTGAATAGACTGAAAATTGCCTTATAAATAATGCCAATAATATTTCATATGATCTGGCTACCATCAAAAAAGGATGTTTTTAAAGACAGAGCAACAAAATCAGTAAGCTTTTTAAGGTATACCATTGTTGCAGGGTCTATATAAATAAATATATACTACTGTCAGCAGTTCGTCATCATGAATATAGAAGATAGCTTTTCGAAATATAAATAACTATTGCATACAGTAAAATTTAAAATAAATTTAATAGATAAAAATAAGAAATCTTCCAAATAAGATGTTATTCAATTGGATATGAACTTATCATATATAGTAAAGAATATACTGAAAAAGTTTTAAGAGGCTAGTCCTTTAATATTTGGGTAAATGAGGATAGCAATTTTTAAACAATATATTGGCTTCATGTAAAGAGATGTAAAAGTGTTAGGTACTTGCATATTCTAAAAGGACGATGGAGTTCATTTTTTTAAACCCTTACCTTGTGCTTTTATATTGTCTGTCTCGATACTCATTATTAATTCTAAAACAGAGGAATAGCAAGAGCTAGGAAAATTGGGTTAAGTTATTTGCCCAGTATCACACAGTTAGGAAGAGTCTGAGGTCACATTTGAACCCAGGTTCTCCCTAGAGTTCATTATTAAAAAGAATTCTAATGATCAATTATTTGGGTTTTTTAAAATTTTATAAATAATTGATTCCTGATTTACAAATTCCAAACTCTTCAAACATATTCCCTCATTCTTTTGAACTTCCCTTTCCTTTATCTACTGTTACACACACACACACACACACACACACATACACACACACACACACACTCTCTGTTATATATTCTGGTGACCTGTTCATTAGCTAATCCCCAATACTTCCTACTCTTCTGAGTCCATTGGTCAATTCTCCTCATTTATCCCCCTAATGTCCTTCAGGCAGCGAATTCAGCCACACAATGCTCACGCTAGTGATGACACAAATTTTGCCTTTAATTCATAGCATGTAAAAGAAAAATCTTTATTGACTTGAGTCATTTTTTCAAAAAAGCAATCCCTCCATGCCTGGAATTCTTTTTTCCTCATTTCTACCTCCCAGCTTCAAGTTCCAGATAGTGCCTTTCAGTTGATTATTTTCAGCGTATCTAGTATATGATATGTTTGTACATAGTTGTTTGCATGTTGTCTTCTCCATTAGATTATGACTTCCTTGAAGAGCAGGGGCTGTCTTTGGCCTTTCTTTGAAGCCATAGAGCTCAATACAATGTCTGACAAATAGTAATAAATGTTTATTGACTAACAATATTTTATAAACAAGATAGTATATATAATATGATAAGAGTATTGCTAGACTAGTAGCTAAAACTAATGAAAGGAGAAAGAAAAAAGTGAGAGAGAAAAAGAATAACTAGTTCTCAAGGGGCTCAAAGATAAAGAGATCTGTTCATACTCAGGCTTAATTTTTACCACCTAATTCCTTCCTTCCTACTCCATGGCTACTAGGAATAAAGTCATGAAATCAATCTAATTTTACCCAGTAATAGTACAGAAGACTGTATTTTATTACTAGAGTTTATTGGGTCAAGGTGACATGGTCAGATCTGTACTCTAGAAAAAATCACTGTGGTAGCTGTGTGAAGGATGGACTGAAGTTGGGAGAGACCTGAGGCAGCTACTGAAGGCCACTGAAATTCAGCAGAGAGGTGATAAGGACCTGAATTGGGATTATAGCTCCGTAAGTAGAATAGGGGACATATACAAGTCATGCTATAACAGTAAAAACAACAGGATTTGGAAACAAGGCTGAATATGTAGAATGAGTATGAATGAGCTAAAGATGACAACAATCTTGTGAGCCTGGTTTGACTTAGAACCTGGTTTGACTTGGAGCCTGGTTAACTGTTGTGCCCACAACAACCATAAAGAAATCTGGGGTAAAGACAACCAGTTCTGGTTTTGTTTTGTTTTTTTCTTTTTTCTTAGTGACTTGCTCATGGTCACATAGCTAATATAGAAATTAGGTTACATTCAAACTCAAATCTTCTTGATTATAAATCCAGAGCTCTATCTACTTTACCACATAGATATAATCAATCAATCAATAAGCATTTATTAATCACCAAAGGTAATAAGTGAAACAGACTTTGCTTTCAAAGAGCTTACATTCCAATGAGAGAGATAATATGGAGACATATAAGCACACAAAGAATAAAGATAAAATGGACACAAAGAAATTTGGGGAACAGATGGATGGACCAAGAAAGGCTTCATGTAGAAGGTAATGCATAAGATTAATTCTGAAGAAAGAAAAGATATTCATTAAAATAGGGGTGAGGAACAAAAGCATTCCAGGGATGTAAGGATAGCAGAGATCCTGAAGGGAGAAGAGAATGATTTGGAGTCAGAAGGCCTATGTTCAAATCCCAGCAATGCTACCTGTCTGATCACAACCTTTCTGAGCTTCCGTTTTCTCAGCTGTAAAAAGAGGGGATTCAACTAGGGAATCTCTAATTTCTCTTCCACAGGATAATCCTGTTTCTTCAAACAAATCTTCTATTTTCTCAGAGTCTGAGTTTCTTCATCTCTAAAGTTACCATATTGCCAGAAAGATATGTCAAGAATGTATCCAAGGACACTGCAGAGCAAGAAGGAAAAAATAAGCAACCTCAATGATGATAAAAAAAACCAATGGAGAGCTATCATAGAAAATAGGTTTAGAAATGTTCATTGCAAGAGCCTCTCAGAGGCAAAACTGAAGGAATAATAAATCCCACCTTGAATGAGAGAACAGAAATAAAAGGAAATGTTTCATAAAGCCCATGTTATGAGCATAATAATAACCAACATTTCCGTAGCACTTTATATATGATCTTATTTGATCTCAGACACCAGAAAACATCAGAAACTAAAAATATTTGAAAAAGTGATTAAAGGTTACAATCAACAATATAGACAAAAAGTAATTAACTTAAATCTGATTCACTTATTTCTTACCTCTCTCATTTTCGGTCTTTCTTTACCTGCTGTTTCTTTGTTGTCTGTCTAAAATGTTTTTGTACAAATTACACCCATCTAAACAGAGTTTTAATATGTACTAAAAGCTCAAAAATATATCATAAATGAGGATACTGTCTTTATGTAGCACTAAACACACACACACACACACACACACACACACACACACACACACACACATGACTCTTTTTAGAAAATGTCTTTAAATGGTATAGTAGAAAAAGCATTTCACCAGGAGACCATCCACCAAGACTAATCCTATCTCTACACCTAATTGGTTATCTTACCTTGGACAAGTCACTTAACCTCTGTACATTATTTTCTTCATCTATAAAATGGGAGGGTTTAAAAAGATGATGTCTAAGATTCTTTCCAAGTCTAACATCCCTTAATTACAAATAAGTCAAAACAAGGCTTGTATGATCTCCAGTTAATTTTACTGCCACTATGTCGAAACTCTAGCACCAAGGTCAAATGGCAATCATTTCCCCAACAGTATCAACTACAAACATTTTAGGGCTACAGGTATTTGGGGGTAGGGGAAACTGCTAATGGGATTTTTTTTAAGTCACAATAGTAACAAAATCATAACAGTCATTCACATCAAGCACACTCTTCCCCCATTCCCAACTCCTCTCCTTCTTTACTTCAGTCTCTAATAAAGAGGTGACTATCTTCTCTGAGGTCAATCCATCTACAATGTATAACCCCTGATGGCTTCTGTCTTTCCCAGGAGAATGCCTTCATGTTCATCCTCTTGAATCCCCACACAGACCTTCCTCCCCACATTTTCAGTCTTCTCAAATCTGCAGGTTCCTTTGTCTTCTGCCTATTAGCATGTCCAACTCTCTTCCATCCTTAAAACAAACAAAAAAAACCTCATCTCTACTAGCAATCATCCTTTTTCTCTCCTCTTCTCAACTAAACACCATAAGTCATACATATTTGTGCCTCCACTTCTCTCATTGCCTTCTAAACTTATCTGAAATAATGATTTTGACCTCATCATATAATGGAATCTTTCTCCAGTTACCAAGCATCTTTTGATTGCCAAATTTAATGACTTTTTCGCAGTCCTCATCCTTCTTTATCTTCCTGTAGCCTCTTACACTGCTGACCTTCTTCTGGATACTCTATTTTTTTTTTTATTTTTGTGGCTCTGTTCCCTCTTTGTTTTCCTCCTACCTCCAACTTTTTTTTCAATCTTCTTCACCCATATTAAGCCCACTAATTATAAGTATACCCTAAGACTCTGTCCTGGGTCCTCTTCACAGTCATCCCTACATTTTCCTACTTGATGACCTCATCAGTTCCCATTCCAATTATCATCTTTATTGCAGATGGCTCTCAGATTTATATATCCAACCTTCATCTCTTTCCAGAGCTCCAGTTCATATTACCAACTGTCTATTATTGGACATTTCAAATTGGATGTTCCATAGTCATCTCTAGGCATCCAAAACAGATCCCGTTATTTTCCCAAAAAACTCACTCCTCTTCAGAATTCCCTACCACTCTTCCAGGAATCATTATTTAGTAACCCAGATTCAAATCTTTTGTGTCATCCTCAATGCTTCGTTCTTACCCACATATGCCATGAGTTGCCAAATTTTGTCTTTTCTCTCTCTACAAGGTCTCCCTTATATACTCCTTTCTCTATATTTAATGACATTTTAAGTCATGACCACCTACTTTGCTATTGCACCCTAAAGACCAACTAACAGAGATGAAATTCTCCATATGTAGTGTTTCTCTACTGACACACAGACTGTTACTGACACTGCAGGTTCCTTGCAACTATTTTACTTTTCTATTCACATCCTCAGCCCTAGGCGCAGTGCTTTGTATATAATAAGCATTTAATAAATGCTTTTTATTCACTCATTTATTTACCTCCCATTCAAGCAGCCAGTATCCTAATTCAGACCCTCCTTACCTCTCATTTGGAATGTTTAAATAGTTTTCCACTTTGTTATCTCCCTATTCAGTAAATCCCAGTGGCTTCCTATGGTCTTCTAAGATGAAATATAAATGTCTGATTGTCATTTAAAGATTATCACAACCTGGCCCCTTCCTATCTTTCCAGTCTTTTTTTCCTTTAACCCTCTCCATGAACTCTATGATGCAGTCATATGAATTCATTTGTTGTTCCCCACCTCCTAATTCAATACTTTGCAGTGGTTGTCTCCCAGGCCTGGTGTACCCATCTCTTCTTATTCCTTTTCTCTTAGAATTCCTAGTTTCCATCAAAACTCAATTCATATACAGTCTTCTGTAGGAGATTTTTCCTACTCTTCCTGGCTGCTAGTATTTTCCCCTTTAAAGTTACCTTGTAAGGGGGCAGCTGGGTAGCTCAGTGGATTGAGAGCCAGGCCAAGAGACGGGAGGTCCTAGGTTCAAATCTGGCCTCAGACACTTCCCAGCTGGGTGACCCTGGGCAAGTCACTTGACCCCCATTGCCTACCCTTACCACTCTTCTGCCTTGGAGCCAATACACAGTATTGACTCCAAGACGGAAGGTAAGGGTTTAAAAAAAAAAAAAAAAAGTTACCTTGCATCTACTTTCTAGGAATCTTCTATATTGCCAAGGATATAAATGTTGGTTACCTAGGAAAAATATAAGTTCTTTAATGGCAGAGGCTGTTTTGCTTTTATCTTTGTATCCTTTACACTTGGCATGGTGTCATATACATAGGTACTTAGTAAATGCTTGATGAATTGACCAAATTGTCAAACTACTGTAGTAAATACTGAAATGATTATCCATACTTTGAAAGAAAAAGCTTCTTAAATGTGTGTACAAAGCATGATTTCTTGTTTTGACAAGGGTTCTAACAACTTTTATGTCATAGAGCTCCTTCGGCAGTCTGATCAATCTATAGACTCCATCTCAGAATATTTTCAAAGACATAAAATATATAGGATTACAAAGAGAACAAATTATATTGAAATATAATTATTAAAATATGTTTAAAAACAAGTTAATGAAGCCCAAGTTAAGAATGTCTGCTTTAGAAAAAAATCATTACATGGGGGAAGCTGGGTAGCTCAGTGGAGTGAGAGTCAGGCCTAGAGACAGGAGGTCCTAGGTTCAAACCCAGCCTCAGCCACTTCCCAGCTGTGTGACCCTGGGCAAGTCACTTGACCCCCATTGCCCACCCTTACCACTCTTCCACCTATGAGACAATACACCGAAGTTAAGGATCTAAAAAAAAAAAAATCATTACAAAAATTAGGAATCAATTCAAAATAGAAAAGGTTTTTCCTTTGGGAGACTATGAATAAATAAGAGAAAGACAATAAGGAATAATCCTATAACCCAATATTTTAAGCTGACCAAAAGGGAAAAAACACATTTCACATTCATAATTAAAACAATTAAAAATTCACACACATATGGTTGTTTTGTTAAAATAAACATACATGTTTCCTTTTAAAGAAAAACGCTGACAATCAATGAGGTTGTTTTAGTTAAATAAGACCATTTAAATATCTGGGTTTGGGAGGAGGTGGCAGTTGCAAAATCCATTTTTAAAAAAGCAATATTCTCTTGTGAATAAAGTTGCAAATCATGGAAACCATGATTTCCAAAGAACAAGTATTGCAACTGACCTAATGAGCAATAGAACAACATGCAGGAGCCATAAAGAAGCTTGTAGTATCAATGATGACTTATAAACAAACTAATAAAAGGAAATGGTCCAGGTATTTGGCAAGTAATTAATGGATGCCAACTATTGCACTGACAACCATATAATACTAAAATACCTAGAAGGAAGACCGCTACCATTGTAATGGGGCACCATATTGATGTTTTATGGGGAAAGAGTCCCATAAGTTGAAAAGATAACCAGGACTGGAATCTTAACTCTGACACTTAACTATGATTTATTTGTGTGACCATGGGCAAGTCACTTAATATCTCATCTCTTAGCATCTTAGTTTCACTGTCTGTTAAAGACGGGTATGATCACAATCACTATTGGATGGAGCATTCACTCACTTTTAGGAAATCATGGATCCACTAAGGAAACAAAGAATAAGTTACAGTCCTAATAAATAATAACATTTTAAAAGCAAAAGTGGTATTTTAGAAGAGGAGAATATTTAGCATGGAAATCAGGAAGCAGGGTGTCCTTTGCTCTGAGATCTCCCAGGCTGGCAACAGTTTTTGCCCACCACTAATGGAGTCCTCTCTCAGGACACACACACTTCCTCCTCCTTCATTCTATCCTAGAATTCCCAGCTCCAGCTCCTTCCTGCTAAGTCAACCTTAATTCTTAATCAATAACTACCTAATCTTCCTCACAACAACTTTCATGATAGTGAAAATGATACCTGTTGACAACAACACAAAGTCCTGGGTTTAGAGCTTAGAAGAGGCCTTAGAGATCATCTAATCTTCATTTTTACAGATAGAGAAGCTGAGGACCCGAGAAATTAAGTGGCTTGCCTAAGGTTACAGAAGCATTGAGGGGAAAAGATTTTGTTTTTCCCAGTATACTGTGCAGCCACAAAGTAGCAGCAATCAAATTTAAAAGCACAAGTTAGTTCATCAAATCAGTCATCTAGCATACAACAAGGAATGGTTCCTGAGAGAATGAAGAATAAAATTTTGTTGAGGAAAAAGAGGAAAAAGGGGGCAAGAAAATCCAGCACCAGAATGTGCACCAAAATGGAGACATCAAAAGCTAGAAGAGGGGAAAAAGGAAAGAAAAATTTTGTCAATTTTACTAAAGTGAATTTGTAAAATAAATGGGCTTATACTGGTTAAATTTAAAATAGTGGATTACATGGTCTAATGGAAATGAAATCTACACCTTAATCTAAGTTGAAAATAATAGGTATTTAGGTTATATGAAACAAGTATGCATTTTTAAATCAAATCCATCCTAATAATCAGGTACCAGGGAAGGAAAAGTGAAGAAGTTAAAAGTCCTCAGATTTCATACTGACTTCTGTCCTAGGCTGCCCAATTGATTTTGTCCGTTGGGGATTAATAAAGAGAGCCTGGGACCCAGCACAGATGCTCTCTGTCAATAAATAAATATTGCAACTACCTTAAGTCTCTTCTGGATTCTTTCTCTTAAAAACTGACTGAGGCATACAGAGGAACACAGAGAATTAATATGGAAACCATACAGCATATGCTTCTAAATATACCACCAACTTCCAAAGTTAATTCTAAGTGTTTTAAGGATTATCCAAACTATTGAGTGGCCTTCATTAGCATAGACAATTGAAAGCTGATTTTTATTAATCATTATTACAAAGCTTTGAAAGAAATGCTGGGTATTTTAAAATTCACATAATGTTACAATTCATTTGTACATGCCGATATCTATCAGTTGGAATAATTTAAATTCAAGTCAATGTCTATACACACTCAGATTCACCTTGCTCAACAAAGCATAGGGCCATGCAACTATCTTACTATTTTTATCTTCATGTCTCACTCACAGTCACTATTCTACAGGAATGTCTCACCTCTTAACTGGACTATGTTAGGGCTAAACTATTCTATTGGTTCCTCACAAATGACACTCCATCTCTCATATCTCTTCCTTTGTTCCTTTCCATTGACCTCATGCCTGGGATATATTACCTCCTCACCTCAAAGAATTTCCATCTTCTTTCAAGATGTAGCTCAAGCATCATCTTCTACAAAAGGCCTTTCTTGTCCCAACCCCCCATCTGCATACTGCTAAGGCCCTACCTCTTTAACTGCTTTGTCTTTATTTTGTATTTGTTTAGTATCTTCCTATATATATTCATGTTGCCTCCTCTAATAGAATGTAAGTTCTACAGAATGTTTTCACTTTTTTTGTATTTGTATCTATATCCTCATACTAGCATAGTTACTGACAGGCGGCACCTGCTTTTTTTTTTTTTTTTTTAAATTAAAAACCCTTATCTTCCATCTTAGAATCAATACTGTGCATAGGGGCACAAAGCTAGAAAGTGTCTGAGGCCATATTTGAACCCAGGACGTCCTGTCTCTAGGCCTGGCTCTCAGTCCACTGAGCTACTGAGGTGCTCCCCAATATTTGCTTATTGATTCTACTGTTTGTAGAATGTAACTGCTACATTTCTAAAGAACAAGTAGTTGTGACTCAATCCACCCCTTATAGATTCCACAATATATGTGGAAACTACAAAAGTTAGGCAAAAACATAGTGACTACCCACTAGTTATTTTAAATTTAAAGAGCATCCATCACAACATTGTAAAAAATAACCAAAGAAACAAACACAATGAAACAGTGCTGTAAGGCTTGTGACAAACAGGTATATGCATACATTAATGGTAAAACTAAAAATTTGTATAATACTTCACAAAGCAATACAGGAACATACAATAAAAAGTTATAAAAAGAATATCCTTTTTAACCTAATAAGCTCATTGTTAGGAATATTCTCTGAAAAGAAAAAATAAAGTATTAAATGTGCAAAGATTTTCATAGCAGTATACCTGTGGCTAAAAAAACTAGAAGCAACTTAAGTGTACAAAAATAACCAAATTGTTAAACTTGTAGAACATAAATATAATAGAATTTTATAAAATAATCAAAATTAACAGACTATGAAGAAATCTCGAAAAATTCTTATGAAATAGTGCAAATGGATCGAAACGGTATCAGAAGAACAGAGAACAAACTATGACTGACACATGACTCCTATTTACAAATATCTCTTTTCAGGACTAACTAAATACATTTTGCAAGAGCGCACAATATATTTGCAGTTTAGCTATCCACAGATACTATGTATATTTGATATGGTTCTAAAAACTAGAGAAAGTAACTATACAACTAATTAAAAACATGTGCTCTGACTCATTTATTCCCTTCACAGAAGTGGAGACAAGCTAGTAAATGTGACTATAGGAAAGGTGATAGTATTGTGGTGAAATCAACAGATGTCATCTCTATTACTTACTTGCCTTAGTAAACTTGGGCAAGTCATTTAACATGCTAGGTCTCCAAACCAAATGAGGAAGTTGCACTAGATGACCACTGGGTCCCTTCCAGCTCTGGATCCTATGAAATATGTTTATATCCCATTATATTCAAAATGGTACTGTATCAAACCTAAGATATCACATAATCTAATACTTTAATCTCAGTTTCATGTTAATGTCACCACACCATTAAAAATCAGAAAAGCCTGTTATTTAATATATGTTACCACAGGGGCAGCTGGGTAGCTCAGTGGATTGAGAGTCAGGCCTAGAGACAGGAGGTCCTAGGTACAAATCCAGCCTCAGGTACTTCCCAGCTGTGTGACCCTGGGCAAGTCACTTGACCGCCATTGCCCACCCTTACCACTCTTCCACCTAGAAACCAATATTCAGAAGTTAAGGGTTTAAAAAAAAACATATATATGTGTGTGTGTGTGTGTGTGTGTGTGTGTGTGTGTGTGTGTGTGTGTGTTACCACAAATAGATGATTGGAGCTCCAAAAATCAAGTTTTTCTGGTATAATTCAGATATCCCAGAGTTTATAAATACTACCACCATCCACCATATAGAATTGAACCTAAGAGGTCAATCTGGTCCCCTGTGAACTTTGATTCAGTAAATGTTATTTAAGCACCTACTATTTATATGTGCAAGGTCCTCTATTAGGTATCAGGGATACAGAGACAAAAAAGTACACAGTCCCTGCCTTATAGGGCTTAATTTACATTCAACTTCCTTTGAATTCTCAGCTTGGGTCATAGTTATTTTACTTTATACAAGTAGGTTAAAAATTAGGGATTTTTTAATATATTCATTCATTTATTCATTCATATTTATATATATGTGTGTGTATATATGTGTGAATGTATATAGATATGATTAGATTATAAATTATTAAATTTATACAATTAGGTTATAAATCAGGGATTAGTGCCACTAAAATCTAAAATAAGTCACAAAGTATCCCTGTGTCCCAATTTCTGCATCTGTTAACAATAACCATTTCCAGATAACTCATGTCAAATAGCATTTATTTTCAACTGTTTTGGAATAATTATGGTCAAGATAATTGCCCACATTAAAATGAAAGCTAAGCATATTTTGAAAAACAGTTTGGCATGGTAATGACTGAACTGGACCAGGAATGAAGAGGGAGGCCTGAATTGGAATTCCACTTCTTATATGCCTAGTAACTAGCCTTATGACTATGTGACAAGCAAAACACAAAACCTCTCTAAACCTCATGTAAAATGAGGCAAATAATGTATATAGCTACCTTACAAGACTGTTGTAAAGATCAAATGAGAGGAGGTAAGGAAGGACTTTTGTAAATTTACAAAAATACCAACTATTAATTATTTGAGGAGCTATGCCATAAAGCTGGTTGTCTTGGTAAAAGCAACACCACAATTTTCCACAGATACCTTTTCAAAACACTGAGGAAAAAATAATACATTAATAAGCACTATTTGTCAGTAATACTGTAACTATCAACTTCTCAGCATTGGGGTGAAATGCCAAGCACAGTTACCTCGAGAAACTATCATTCTGAATATATTCTAACTAGAAGGGAGAACAGTATCCTAAATACATTTCCAAGTAAAATAATATTAATAACAGTTAATTTATCTAGTGCTTTACATCTTAAAACAAGCTTTCTTCAAAACAATTCTGTGAGGAAGGCCCTGAAAAGTATTAAGTATTCCTATTTGACAGACAAGAAAATGAAAACTGAATGAGTTCCACAGTTACATAGCATCACTGACAAAAATCTGTCTTCATCAGAATAGGGACTCCAGGTGAGGCAGCAAGCTCCACAATCTAGTGTAGTTGCCAGGAACCCTAAGAGGTTAAATAATTTACTAAGGTCACAAAGCCAGTCTGAAACAACTCTTCTGACTCCAAGTCTTTGGTGCTCCTACAATCCAAAGTTACCGCTGAAATTCAGTTCAACTAAGGTGATCCTGATATTAAGGTGTATCATTCCATTGAAATTAATACAAAGCCCACCTATCTTTTAAACTGGAAAACAGCACAGTGTAATACAGTGGTTCACAAAGTGTGGTACCCCAGGTCCTTTCAGGGGATACTTGAGGTCCTATTTTTCTTATAAGATGTTTTAATTTCTAGTGTCAAAAAAGGCCCTCATAGAGGGAATCCTCAATAATTTTTAAGAGTATAAAAGAATTCTCAAAGTGTGTGCTCAAGCCATTGGGGGTCCTTGAAATCTAAAGCCATAAAGGGGATCCTCAATTTCTAATAGTAAAAGACCTCTCAAAGTGTGTGGTTGCCCCCTTTCAGGGTAC
Source organism: Gracilinanus agilis (assembly GCF_016433145.1). Lineage (NCBI taxonomy): Eukaryota > Metazoa > Chordata > Mammalia > Didelphimorphia > Didelphidae > Gracilinanus > Gracilinanus agilis. The sequence continues at coordinate 314,175,619 of NC_058130.1, read as the reverse complement.
CTTCCACGATGAAATTCAAAAAGAGGATCCTCAATTTATCCTCAATAATTTCCAAGAGTGTAAAGGAGAAAAGTTTGGGAATTCTTGGTGTCTGGAATACAGTGCCTTTTGGTCTCAGAAGCAGGAAAACCTAGGTCCAAGTCTTTTCTCTGACAAAAACTAACTTTGTGACTCTGGACAAATCACTAAGCTCTCAGACCTTAAAAACTATAAAATGTCCAAGAGCTGGTTTTTCTGCTTTGGTAGAAAGTTTCCTCATTGGATGAGTTGCCTATAACAAGAACTCACAAACGTGAGGTCCATCCTCTCTCCCCACAACCGACCAGTGATTGTGACAGCATTACTTTAACCAAGGAGTTGAACTCTGTCCCAGGTCATACTTCGTGGGCAGAGGTTTCAGGATCCCCTTCTGGACTCTTTTTTCTGGAGACCTCGAGCCTGAGGCGCAATCACGTTTTGGCAGTAAATTCCAAGTCACAAGCAAGTCTCCCCTCACCCCCACGGGCCATTTCCAAGGGGGCACAAATGACATCCAAAGACCATGTTCAGAGATGAAGGTCGGCAGTGCTTAAGGGGTGGGGGCCTGTGGGTGTGTTCGCGCGTTCCCGGGACTGTCACCGGGGAGCCAGGCTCTGAGCGATCCTAAGAGCTCTGGGTCCCGGTCCCTCCCCTCTCCCTCCCCCACTCTCAAACACCCTTTCTCCCTTGGTTTCTCGGCTCGAGGAGCAGCGGATACCACCGCGGCACCTACCTGGGTTAAACCCCAGCCCGGGGCCGGGGAGGCGGGAAGGAGGAAGCTATGCGGGGGAGGGGTGGTCCCATGGAGGTCGGGGAAGGGGAGGGTCAGGGGGCGGGGCGCCTCACCATCTCAGGCCGGACTCAACTCGTGCACTTGTTGTGATCTCAGCTCCCCGGATGCGGCGCCACTGTCGAGTTCAAGTTCCACTTCCGGGGTCCTCGGCGAGCATCTGACATCATCGGGCCTACAGTAGCCAACCCGGAAGTGGACGATACGGGTGAGCGCCAAGGCGGCGACTGTAGTGACGGCCTTCGCCGGGAAAGCGCATGCGCTAAGCCTAGGTTCCCTGACGGAACCAGGATTTTATTCCTCCATGGGGCTTTCTGCTCTGAACTTCGAGAGGGACCGACCGCAACAGTAACACCACCCACGGTTCCCTAGAATGGGGAGGTTCAGCGACTGGGTCTCTAGGAGTTGGAGACAGGGGTGGGAGTGGGGGGAAGGTGAGTCTCAAAGGCTTGGGATGTCCGCTTACGAAGCCGGAAAGAGCAGCCAGTTTCCTTGAGATTTGGCCTAGAGGCTTGTCCAGTGCCTTCGGCCTTGGCAGAACTGAGAAGGAAGCTTGGGGAGAGGGACGAAGTCGTCCCTAGCTTCCCAGTGCCTCTATTGGTCCTCACAAGCCCCCTCTTTTAGTGTAGGAAAGATATTCTCTTGTCACAAAGCTTGGAAAGGAAAAGCACTGGGTTTCAGGGAAGTTCTAGGTTTGAACCCTTTCTCTACTCCTTACTACCTTTGTTATGAAATTGTAAGCTTTTTGAGGTCAGTTTATTTTTATTTGTATACCGAGCACTTAGGGCAAATACAGTGCTTGCTGTGCAGTTCCTTAATAAAATGCTTATATAAGAAGTCACTTGGGCTTCAGTTGTCCCATCAGTAAAAATGAAGAGGGTGAACTGGATAAACTTCCAAATCTATGATCCTGTGATCTCTTTATATCCCTTTCATCTTTACATCTCCTGCTTCCTTTTAGAAGCTGAAAGCAGCGATCTTTTTAGGCAATTGAGGGAAGACAGTTCATTTCAGCAAATAAAGAGTTGAGATCTGATGCCAAACTTTGACCAATCAATTGACAATTTTCTTCTAGTTACACTTTATATAGTAATTTTTATTTGTGGAAATTGTCACGTGAAAAATATTTTCAAACTAGAACAGTTTTTGAAGAGGCCACTTGGCTTAATAACCAGGAAGACCCGGGGTCAGTCCTTTGAAACATTAGTTGTGTGACCTTGGCCTATCAGCTAATTTGTCAGTCACCAGAAACTTTGTTAAGACTTTAGTAGCAAAGAAAGTCCTGCTGAACCATATTGGTATGGGAAATTTTCCCACTTCTCAGGTGTTTCTTATTCCTATTAAATTACAGGTCTATTTTATATCTCTACAACTATTTAATGGAAATGATATGATATAATATGGGGGATGTTTTAAAAAGTAATTTATAGAAATTAAGAATTTTGTGGCTAAAGATTTCCAAATACGATTTGACCAAACATGGATTAAGCATCTACAAGTGCTTAATAAACAGTGTCTTACAAAGCATTATGCCTGATGTTGGTAATACAAAGAAAAGTATGAACTTCTCTGCCTCCAAACAGCTTTTATTCTAAATAAGCCCAGGTTAAACTGCTGTATTTTAAGCATTTCTTATGAGCATGACCTTAATACTGAAACTCCCCCCAATCACAAAATCATTCAGAGGCTATCTATTACAAATTGTACAAGAAAAAAGAAACCCCTCTACAATTTATCCAGCAAATGGTCATTCAGCTTTTACTCATAGACCTCAAATAAGAAACCCCTCATTACGTCCCATTTCCCTAGCTTTTAAAGACAGTTTTTCCTAAATCCACTTCTACAACTTGCACTCATTACTGTGTTAGAAGTGAGGTCAATTGGCACTAGTCAGCCTGATGCAATGGAAAGAGTGCTGGTTTTGGAATCAGGTTCTGGCTTTAAATCCTGGCTCTGTCCCTTCCTACCTGTATGACCTTAGGCAAAACACTTAACCTTTCTGGGCCTTAGTTTTTTGATGTTTTTTTTTTTAATTAAATAATTACTTTAATGTCTGTTAAAGTATTTGACTCCAAAGTTTCTTTCCATTTCTAAATTTATGATTCTTATCCACATAACAACTTTTCAAAAGCTTTCACATCTAATTAACTCATAGAATCAGAAATCAGGACCATACTATAAGACCATACTATATATATCTTTGAGATTGTCTACTCTTGTCCTCTCATTTTGCAGATAAGGAAACAGGCCTCAGGTGAAGTGACTTGCCTAAGGTCACAAAAGTATTAAGTGGCAATAAAGTATTTCCCAATAATGGAGCCCAAGTTCTCTTACTCCAATTCCAAATTTCTTTGTACTGCACCATAGCTACTATGTCGGGGTTTTTTTTCTTCTCTGGACTAAATATCCCCAGATCTTTCAACACATCCACACATGGCATGATACCCAGGTACTTTACCATTCTGATCTCTTGATCCTCTCCAATTTTTCCTTCCCAAAGTGACCATGATATTCCAGATGTACACTGAGCAGATCACAGAATAAGACTGTATTTTCTATGCCCTCCTGAACAAAATTTAGATTAAGCTTGAGAGCAGAAACTGTATTTTGCCTTTGTATCTCCAGCACTTTGCATAGCATCTGGCATATAATAGGTGCTTAATAGATGCTATTTATAAAATTGAAAAACATTCTGGTCCAATGAAAGTAACTTCATCTGCCCTTCTACCCTTCCCTCTTCCCCCTTCCCATCTCCTAATATTCCAGGACACTTGAAATCCTGACTCTAAGGGAAAAAATTTTATTTTTGCTGTATAATAAGAGATATGTAATGCATCACAAATTTGTCATCCTGACACAGGGGCCATGTCAATCTTCTTTATCATTACAAATTTAGTATATTACTACTATGTGTGCTATTGAAGTAAGAAAAGATAATCAGCTCTACCTTAGGGCATGACTTACTGGTTGGTGTTTGGAGAGGGAGTACCCAATGTTGTTGATAAATTGGAGGCAGCTAGGTAATAAGAAGGCTGCTAAGCCTTACTTGGGCCTGACAGACTCTGTTGACTGAGTCAGCCAAGTAGGCACTGGAATCACAGGCACTGGATGAATCTGGGCTAGTAGGTGAAGTGTTTGCCAAGTGATTACCCAATGTGTCAGTAACCCCAGGGCCTATGAAGATCAGCTTAGCCAAACCTCTGCCTCTACAACAGTGCCCAAATCGGGAACCTAATGGGAATTGTATAAGTGTTTAACAACTCCTCTAGCCCTGGTGTGTGTTTGGGTTTGATGGTTGATTCCGGCTGGTATAGGTGTGTTCCCTGGTGTGGTTTATAAATCCCTTCCCTAATCAGCTATAGATGATTCACCAATTAGGAAAGTAACACCAAATCTTACCAATAGTAACAGGATTTATTTCCTATCTATAAGGATTAGGGACAAGGGAATAGGATAAAGCTTTAGGGAATGTCAAGCTGAATCTAAATAAATAAAGGTGATCTGAGTCAAATGGATGATAGGTTTGGTAATAGGCTGGAGTTTTCTTCTCCCCCTCTCATTCTCTCGCTTAGCCCAGCCATGGCACAAGCCAAAGGATAGGGAGGTCAGTGATTTTCTTCTTGTTGGCTTTGGTGTTATCTCTCTCAGCTCTATAGTAGCAGGTAATTGATTTCCTATGACACTCAGATATGGATGCTGGATTGCAGGTCTAGGACCTACCTTCCTCCCAGGAATTCTCAAAAATGAGTCCCAGTATGCTGTTGTCCTGGGTTTTTATAGGGTGGTTCCAACTGTCTTCTGGACCTGGCTCATGCCACCCTGGGTACATTCCAAGGTCTTCAACCAATGTTCCTATCACTGAAGATATCCAACATCTTGTCCCAGAGTTTCCTTATTGCACCAAATATGCATCACTCTTCCATAACCAATCCTTTAACAAAAGATTTGTTTAATAATATGGAAATTATAATCAGTAAGACTACAGCATGGATTCCATTGAACCCAGCACCACTTCATTTGCCATAGTTTTACACTTCTGTATGTGTCAAAACTAAGAAGTCCCTGGACTCCTCATGAGCTGGATTTTTAATTTAACAAGGAGACTACATCAGCAGCTAGAACCTTATTCCTTATATTTAATTGTCTCAAAGATGATGATTAAAGGAAAACTAGATGGAAATGGAGCAGATGAAATGAGAAATCCTATGGAATGATCCAAGTTCCAGGTCTTAATGGTAAATGTGGTAAATGATGACATTTGCAGTTCACAATGGGTCTCCCGATGTAAAGTTGTAACCAGGATAGTATTGATGATAGTTCTTATAGTATGGTCTACAGTTCTCATCATTGATCAGGTTTATCTCTGGTTAGGGGACTAACAAGACATTATTGATGTGCTTGGAGCCCCTTTCAGTACTAGAGACTCAAGGTGTGCCACCACCAATTCATTGTACTCCAATCTACCTCCTCCTCTCTGGGAGCCCCCATTACGTGAAAAGAAGGAAATGCCAAATTTTTGACCCTTTAGAACCTTGTGTTGAAGAATTGCCTTTTTAATATGGGCTGGATACACAGAAACAATTTCATTTCTCCCTATCATAAGGTACTTCCCAACAATTCAGCTTTGTTCTTCAAGCCTTTCCTGGGACTAGTTAGCTGCTGACTACTTCATATGGTACTGGCAGCATTATGGAGTGGCCTAAGCTACTCTTGATAAAAGTAAATAAAAGGCCCACCTCTGCTGGTACAAAAACTTCACTGACCCTACAACCAGGACCTGAGGTGCTTTTCTACCACCCTACCTGTTTCTCTTCTTATCAGGGCTTTATAGACCCTGAAGTTTTCATTACTTTGATGAGATCAGAAATAGCTACATGGGATGGCTCTCTAAGGAGTTCCACTCAGCCATACCAGAGCTTAGAGTTCCTTATTAATGGTCCTCCTGTATCATACAGAAAATCCTTGTCCTGCCTCAGTTGGCTTTGATTGAGGAACCCAGGAGCTCTTAAACTCTCCAACACAGGCTGCCACCAAAGCTAGGAAATTTCCTCTCAGAACCTCTGTGTGCTCACATCTGCTCAGAAAAGAAACTAATCTGGCCAGGAGTAAGCTCTAGGTTCTATGTGTGGTTAGTCACCATTTCTTCTGGCTGCTATCCACTCTACTTGGATACATTAACCAACTTCATAGGAAGTCCTAGAGAAAGTTATATCTCACACTTTAAAAAAAAGAAAATTAAGATATTTTATTTCCCCCATTTGCGTGTAAAAACAACTTTTAACATTTGTTTTTATTTATTTTGAGTTCCAAATTCTCTCCCTCCTCTTCATCTCTCCCCTTCTCCTTGAGATGTAAGCAATCTGATAAAGATTTTACATGTGCAATCATGAAAATATTTTTCAATATTAGTCATTTTGTGGAAGAGATCTTGAACAAAAAAATATGTGTGTATATATATCACGCATTCTTAAAGGAGAATAGAAACTGTCCTTTTAGACTGACCTAGACTTATACTGCAGTGGGAGGTGGGGGAAAAATCAAGTGTTTGCTGCATCATCCCAAAGCACCAAGTCCTTCAACTCTGAGCCCAAAATATAGCCCCAAGTTTCACTGGGTTCACCTGTTTGATCCTATTTATATGCTCTCCACTTAAATACTTGTTAATTTCAACAAATCAATTGAGGTATGTTTAACACATCTGACCATGGCCCCCATTCTGGAAAAGTCTAGCATCATGAGAAGGCTCAAACATTGTTCCTTTAAGTTCCTCCTTCATTACTTGCATTAAGGAGTTTCAACAAATTTCACATGACATATAGTCTTCTAAATACATATTAAAAAATCTCAAATAGTCTGTCCACTACAATTCTTAAACATTCTTAAATGAAATGTCCAAAGATGATGAGAGACAGCTGGTGGGACTCAGAACATCTCCCAAATATAAAGTCTTGCAGATTTAATATCAACATTGTGCAGTATTTACCATCTTTAGTACTCAGTTCCTAAAGATTTAGGACACATTTGCATTTGTTGGCAATTCCCAAATGCTAGTACACAATTTATTTTCTTAATCCACCATTTCAGTAATAGTCCATTCCTGTCCCATTGGGAGAACTTGATGTTCTTATCGCAAATTTATTCATGTTTGGGGATAACTCCTAAACTTCATACATCATAACATCCCCAGAGCTCTGGCCAAGTTGAAAGGATGACTAAAGAACTAAAATCTATTATTGGCAAATTGTGCACAGAGACTCACTTAAAATGGCCTGAAATTCTACCTCTGATCCTGTTTTATCTCAGAAGCAGACCCAGAGGTGATTTACACATCTCACCATTTGAGATGCTATTTGGACATCCACCTATTCAGACATAACCATTTATCCCTGCCTATACTTCATTGTTAGGAGGGGATACAATCATTGTTACATATATCAGACAATTACAAAATAAATTGCGAGAATTCCATGACTGGAGCTGCTATTCAGGCAGACCCCATAGACTTCTTGCTTTATGATTTAAAACCAGGTGAGAGTGTCTGCATAAAGAATTTCAAATGTACCAGGTCAACTGAACCTGCTTATGACGGACCATTCCAAGTCCTATCGACTACATCAATAGCCATTAAAATTGGGGAGAGGGACTCATGGATTCATTGTAGCCATGAAAAATGAGTATCCTCTGTTGATAATGAATAATTGCCTATACTGATTATATTTCACTATTGATTGTGATAAGACTCCCCTATTGCTGAATCTGTACTATTTTGTTACACTGTATTTGCTTGATCCTTCTATTTCAACAAATTGCCTTTGTAGGAAAACACATATACAGCCTAAAAAGAAAAAATCTTTATTAGTGACCTGATCTGCCTTTTATAACATTTTGTGCCATTTATGAATTATTTTATTTCCTAGAATATATTATTGCTTTTATACGTTCATTGTTTTATCTACTTCATTTGTACTCACATGGCAGATCTTGGCAAGTTAAAAGAGGAAATGAATCTTATTTTTTGGCAGGTAGCCTCTATTTTACCTCTATGATTGTGAAATATATACATTTTAAAATATTTTTTGTTTTTCTTCTTACATGTGCAACACAGTATTTGATTTTTTTCTCTATTTTTTTTTTGTATTTTGAAGCACATGTCACCAGTATTGAAAAGATTTTTTAACTTTTTTATTTTAGCAATAGAATAAGATGTCCATTCGCCTAACATATAAATGCATGCCCAAAAAGCTTTGGACTATGGCAACTTGCCACTAGTTATTTAAATATTATTAGACTTTTGCTTGATGAATATGTCTAAATCAAGGAAAAAACTGCCCACAAAGGAACACAGAAGTTAACCTTTGAAGTGGAAAAGAAGCACAAAGATAAAAGAGACTAAACCAATCCAATGGGGATCGATGACATTCTGTGCGAACAGCGCAAGAACTTGATCATGTGTGAAACTCAAAGTTGCAGCTGTTAAACATGTGTTAAATACAGGACTTCCTTATACCACACTCTATCAAGTACATAACATTGATTGTTCTTGCTCCACTATCCTGAAAAGCAAGGAAAAGGGTCAGACCAAAGAATACTATTTCTCATTTTTTTCGAGATTGTGTAAATAAAATTAGCTCTAGTCCATTCTATAGTCAAAACTCTACCTACCTTAGATGAGGTCACTCCCACCTCCCTTAGTGGGGAGGGGAGACAAGTGACCCACACGTGACAATAAATAACAAATCAAGAACAAGGGACTGCCCCTTGGGCAGTCCAAATCAATGTAGAGACTGCCATTTGTCCACTTGAATTAGAGGTGGACCCACGGGAAGTGACGAAGGACACTATCTCTTTAAGAATGTTGGTTACTTCCTGTGGAGGCAGTTCCCGCATTGAACTTGGTGCTGATGGATCTCGGAGGATTTTCTATTTTGAATTTGAGCTTAATTTGGAACAAGAGACTACCTCCCAGAATCCAGAAGGTGAACTTTTTGGAGAAGGCACCACGAAGATGCCTGCAGAGTATAAGGGAGAAAATGGGGTTTTATGGGTTCAATATATTAAAAGATTGAACTATTATCAATCCTCGATTTAGAATAATCTCAAGTCAAAATTGACTTTTATGGTGATTTATTTACAATTAGGAAGGTTGAAGGTAGGGAAATTGAGAGAGAGAAACTCTGGCCTGGACCAGGTAAGAATTTAAAGGCCCCAGCAGAGGGGCACAGAGGTTAATGAAACAAGCCTTCTAGCCACAAGGCCTTTTACAGTTAGAGAGGCCTCCTTGAGGGTAGAGCCTCCAGAAACACCAAGGGAAGAGAAAGAGAGTCAGCCTAACTTACCCATGTGACAATTCAAAGAAGATATTTAAAGCAGTCTCACCAGGGTCTCAGCATTCCAACACTCCTTCATGAACTAGAAAAGGTCCTTCACCAGACGCTCTCTTCCACCAAAGACCTCTCACTCACTCAACTCCCTCTTTTTAAAGGGGTCACTTATGCGTCACTTCCTGTACCTCCCTCCTAATTTGCATGTCCATTCACAATAGATGATTCTCATAGTACTGCCTGGGGGTAGTCAGTTGATTCTGATTCTTCATCCACTTTAACACACGTGGGTTTTGGACCTCCCAGAATTAGAGGTGTTCTCACCTTTGGTGATTAAATCTAAAGGTGGACAGTGTAGACTTAATCTAATTATCACGAGAGACCTCATGCTGCTCCAGGAATTCCTGTGCAAACAATGTGCAGAATTGAACTTTGTGGGGCTGATTACATTTGCTTATATGTACTTTATTGTACCAAAGGGGACTGCCCCCAATTGGTTTTCTTCTTTATTCCCTTTTGTTTCTTTATCCCCAAGTTGTTTTATTTTCCCTTTGTAAATATTGTATATACTTTAGTTAACTATGTTTAAAATGATACATTTGGGAGACTGGTATTCCCAAAGGATCACAGGGGGGAATGCGTAGATGGAAAATTTGCCACACCTGAGCTACATTCCCAGCATCCTTTTAAGTATGTCCTCATTTGAGGTACAGGGGCTTGGGAGATAAATTTGGCTGAGACCCACACTGCAGGGCCCTTTTGGGGCTTTGCTTTGGTTAAAGTGTGGCAGGTGTAGGTTTCTGGCTCTGTATTCTGCTCATTTGACTAAAGGAATCCCTTTTCCTCTCATTTTTGTTATTAAATCCCTTAATTTAAAGTTATCTGGAGTATTTCATTCATTTTTACTCCTACACAGCCCAGTGTTTTCAAATATCATTCCGAAAAGGAACCCCTGTGGAAATGTAGCCTGGCCTCTGATCCTATGGGTGCTACAAAGACAGTTCCTGATGACCCAGAAAATAGAGCTCTTTCCACCTAAGTCGTTGGTCTTGCCAAATGGTTCAACATCAGAAGCTAATAAGTTCTTTTTGGAGGAAATTTCACTGAAGAAAAGGATAGGGAGCAGTGAGATGGCTCTGTGGATTAATAGCCAGGCCTAGAGACAGGAGGTCCTAGGTTTAAATCTGACCTCAGACATTTCCTAACTGTGTGACCCTGGGCAAGTCAGTTAACCCCCATTACATAGCCCTTACTGCTCTTCTGCCTAGAAACAATATCCAGTATTAATTCAAAGATGGAAGGTAAGGGTTTTCTTTTTTAAAGTAATATCTGTTTTGCTGCTGCACTCTAAGGATCTTGGGAATTTTTCTATCTGATTTGCTGCTAAAATCTTCCATATGTATTATCTCCCCCATTAAATTGTGAGCACCCCATTGGATAATTCCATTTTAAAAAAAGAAAAAGTCAAATAATCAGTATCAAAAATGAAAAGGTAGGCTCACCACCAATAAAGAAGAAATTAAAACAATCATTGGGAGCTATTTTGCCCAATTATATGCCAATAAATCTGACAATCTGAGAAAAATCAATGAATATTTACAAATTATATAAATTGCTCAGGTTAACAAAAGAGGAAATAGAATATTTAAATTATCCCATCTCAGAAAAAGAAATTGGACAAACATCAATGAACTCCCTAAGAAAAATCCCCAGGGCTTGATGGATTCACAAGTGACTTCTATAAAACATTTAAAGAACAGTAAATCCAAATATTATATAATCTTTTGGGGAAAATAGGTAGAGAAAGAATCCTACTAAATTCTTTTTATTGCACAAATATAGTACTGTTATTTAAACCAGGAAGAGTAAAAACAGAAAAAGAAAATTATATAACAATTCATTAATGAATACAGATGCAAAAATTTTAAATAAAATACTAGCAAGGAGAGTACAGAAATATATCACAAGGATCATTCAATATGACCAGGTGAGATTCATATATCAGGAATGTAAGGGTAATTTAATATTAGGAAAATTATCAGCACAATTGACCATAACAATAACCAACCTAACAGAAATTACATGATTATCTCAATAGATGCAGACAAAGCCTTAGACAAATTCTCTACCCATTCCTATTAAAAACATTAGAAAGGATAGGAATAAATGAGTCTTTCATTAAAATGATAAGCAGTATCTATCTAAAGTCATCAGCAAGTATCATCAGTAATGGGGATAAGTTAGAAGTCTTCCCAGTAATGTAAGAATTTTAAAAATTTATATTTTATGCTAATATGAGAATTCTAAAGTAATATTGTGGTTGCCAATTTAAAGATATTATAACTTTAGTCAAAATGACTTTTAGTAGCTTTAGTTACAAAGAGAATTGCAGAATATAATCAAAACCCTTCAACAATTAAGAATAATACAAACTGGACCTATTGACTTCTCATTACATGAAATAAATGCTGGTGATACAATCTATATAGAAAAATTTAATAGAACAGGAGGTACACACCTGCCTGGAAAGGTCCATACCAGCTGCTGCTGACCACACCAATAGCAGTAAAGGTACAATAGAAGTCAAATTGCATTCAATACTCCCATGTGAAGAAAGTGGCAACAATCAAAGATGCATCCAGTGAAGATGGTAATCAAGAGTGAGGGGATAAAGTTCAACACCACAACTGTAGGACAACAACAGAAGGACAACAAAATTGCTACAGACACTGTTTCAAAAAGACAAAGTAATATTTCAAGGACACACTGGACAAGGATCACTACAATCAACAATAGACTACAAGATTAGGAAGATTTCATATCTTCCTAAAAGGTGCCTGCAAGTGGGAATATTATGTACATTTTATATTTTTGTATAATAGTGGGGGATTTTTTTGGTTTTTCATAGTATTGTGAGTCGATTTTGAATTATTTTTAGATAGATTTTTCTCTGTAATAGGATAGTTAAAGTTTGTTTTGTTTCTTCCATAGTACTGGTAAGGTAAATTATAAAGTATTATTTTTAGGTAGTTTTGTTGTTGTAAAAGTTTAGGGGGCAGCTGGTGTTAAGATTAAAAATGATAAAAACTGAAAATATAAGAGAAATTAATGTTTTAATAGCCATGGCCTTGTTGGTAATATATATATATATATATATATATATGACCACACTTGACTATCTTTTAAATTTACCGCTAGTGCCCATCTGACTCTCTCATACGCCAGCCAGCCCATCCTGGTAACCAAGAGGCCTTCTCTAGGCCCTCCTCTGAATTTAAACTGCCCTATATGTGGGAACGACTGATGTTGCCACGCCCCAAACTGGAAACCAGAAACCCATTGGAATCACGGGAAATGTAGTCTAATAGTCCCCCACATGTCCACAGGAAGTCTGCAAGACACTTCCAAATAGCACCTCCCTGAATTCAAAACAAACACTGAATGGCTCAGTGTATTGAGAGCCAGGCCTAGAGATAGGAGGTCCTAGGTTCAAATCTGGTCTCAGACACTTCCTAGTTGTGTGACCCTGGGCAAGTCACTTAACCCCCATTGCCTAGCCCTGTAACAAATAAAATTAATATAAAAGGATATGTAAAGATATTTGGGTTTAAAAAATGAATTAAAAAATCTTAAAAAAAAGTTTAATTAAGAGTATGTTATTGTAAAATTGCAAATGTATATTATTGAAATTATGTATAACTGTAATATGTGATTTGCATTTTTCAGAATTTTCCTAGTTTTAGAATAAAATTCTAAAAAGATAAAATATTTAAATTTAAAAAAAAGAAATTGAGTTGATTCTGATAATGAGGGAGTGTGGAGAGATAAATCTCTCTTCTTACTCTGGTTTTTTTTTTTCCAAGTTTTTCTCAATGCTTTTTATATAAGCCTTGAGCTCGCTCAAGTTCAGCATTTGGTTGAGTGGTAGGAGGAATTGGTTGAATTGGATGGGAAATACACCAGACAGAAAACATTTTCCCAATATAGGTTATGCTTTAAAAATCATAATTTTTCACTGATTTAGGTTTGGTTTTTTTTTAATCTATTAGAATTGCTTATACTTCTACTTCTACTTTTTATCAGTAGAAAAGCCTTAGCCTAACACTAAATTTAGGAAGGACAAAAGGAGAAAGCAAAAGCTTTCTATTGTTGGCAAAATAAAACACACTTTCTTCTGGATAAAGTTCTCAAAGTACAGCCTGAATTTTAGCTAAGGGGTTTGAGAGAGTTTTCTACTCTCCTCTCTGCTAGGGGTAAAAACACCAGGACCATGTACTTTTACCACATGGGCAGAAATCCAATTCTTTGAGTCGGCTTGGGGCAAAAAGACTCTAAGTGGTTTTGAAAGTGGGTCTCCCTAGTAGAGAAATGTGGGGTTTGGAAAGGTCTTAATAAAAAGAAATTCTGGGCTTTGAGATGGAATCTTGTAGGGGGCAGGATTGCTTCCTCCCTGAGTCAAGGAGGAGGGCGTAGGGTGGCTAATTGTTAACTAAGAAAAAAAAAAGCTAACTTACCCTACAGCAGCCAGTAAGGTAATTTCAGCTGTTTTCAGTTTAAGGGAGAAAGAAAGTAAAAAAAAAAATTTTGAACTTTCCTTTCTTCAAAGCAAAAAAGTCAACAGCTATAGATTGTAACTCCAGAATTAGCTACTAAAAGCTGACTGAGGGATAGTATAGAGATAGTAGAAAGTGAAGAAAATTATCAAACTGAGGATGCTCATCAAACCTTTGTGGTCTGCCAAAAATGTAAGAATTTAAAATTCAGGTTTTATACTAATATGAGAATTCTAAAGTGGTCACCAATTTAAATAGAGTATAACTTAAGTCAAAATGACTTTTAGTAGCTTTATTTACAAAGAGGTGGAAAGAGTGGAAGTGGGAAAATGTAAGAAGAGGGTAAAGAATTATCTAGCCTATCACCTTAAATGCTGCTTTGGTGTGGGGCTCAACACTACAGGGCTTCACCATGTCCCTTGTCCCCACAACAATTTTCCAATAATCCTCAACCAGAAGTCCGGTGGTGCCTTCAGCAAGGCTTCTACCAATGCAGCCTCCTGCAAAAAAGAAAGACCTCTCTAGAAGCCCTGAAAGGAAAGTATCTCTGGAACCAATTTCTCCAGAAGCCAGGAAAGGAAGGCCAGCTACTCACCCAGCTCCCTGACACAGAGTCTCTAAAGGCAAAGTCTCCAGGAGAAGTCCTCCAAAGAAACAGTCCAAAGCCAAGATTCAAAAGCAAAGCCAAAGTCCCAAGGATAAACTCCAAATGGAAGATTCAAGCTGAAGGTCCCCTGGACAGGAAGTTCAGGACTTTCCACGTCACTTCCTGTCCCTTCCTCCACTTTATGGGAACCAATTCCAATTGCAGTCTTTCAATTTGCCTAGTACTGCACAAGGGTGGTCAGTAGCCTCTGGAGTTGTCACCTGTGAAGATGGGATTAACTCTCCCCTGCTAATCTTTATATTTAATCACCAGTAGTGTATACACCCCACTTATCCTATAGTGGAGGAGGTCTGTGACACATGAGTGTGGAAGTGGGTGACAAATCAGAATTGAATGACTGCCCCCCTGGGCAGTCCTAAACAAAGCTTTAGCTATAATTGATATACGTAAAGTGGGAGGAAGGCACAGAAGGAATGGTCTTTAAAAGTGGCCAGATCTTCTTGTGACAGAGTCTTTCATCTTTGTTATGTATAAAATTCTGCAACCATGTTTTCATGGGTTGCAAGCTGGCAGTTGCCAATTTAGAACAGAGAACCTGGCAGAGGACCCAGACCAGATGCCAGGGTGACAGTTGAAGTGAGGATATAAAAAGGGGTCCCCAAGACCCCTGACTTCTCTTCTAGCTCTGAACTCCAGAGTTAGGGAGGAAAGGGTGGAAAAGTGGGCCCCTGGGTGGTTTGGATGGTTTTGGATAGATTTATTAGGCAGGTAGGAACAACTACCATTGTGATCCAAATTCAACAGCTCTTTGGCATACCCAACAATCCTTATTATAAGCAACAGATAAATCCTACTATCAAGACATCAGGGTCATTACATTGCTGCTAATACAGAAGTCCATTACATTCGATTTTACCACAGTGTATCAGTCACTGTGTACAATGTTCTTCTGGCTCTCCTTCTTTCACTCTGCATTAATTCCTGGAGGTCTTTCCAGTTCACATGGAATTCTTCCAATTTATTATTCCTTTGAGCACAATAGTATTCCATCACCAACATATACCACAATTTGTTTAGCCATTCCCCAATTCAAGGGCATACCCTCATTTTCCAGTTTTTTGCCACCAAAAAGAGCGAGGCTATAAATATTTTCATACAAGTCTGTTTATCTATGACCTCTTTGGGGTACAAACCCAGCAATGGCATGGCTGGATCAAAGGGCAGGCATTCTTTTATCTCTCTTTGGGCATAGTTCCAAATTGCCATCCAGAATGGTTGGATCAGTTCACAACTCCACCAGCAATGCATTAATGTCCCAATTTGTGCATTAGCTATGGGGGGGGGTGGAGTTTGAGGGGGTGAAGGGGAAAGTAAAAACATGACTCATGTAACCATGGAAATTTTTTCTAAAAATAAAAAAATTAAAAAAAAAAGACATCTGCATCTGTCCCAGGGCTTACCAGCCCTGGGGTAGCAACCAAGACTATCAGAGTTGAGATTGCCCTCAAGGCTTTCTCATACTGTTGTACCTAAAGAAGATCATTCTGTATTTCCTAAAGTAGTTTAGTGATATTATTAGCCAAGGTCTTTAGCTTACCTTCACCCACTTTCCAAGTCCCTTTTACCTGATTCAGTTTAATTACCAATAAACCCATTTAACCTCAAGCTTAAAGATCTTTGAAGCCATTGCCTTTACCTTATCAAGGGGCAATGATCACCAGCAGTCAGATTAGATTAATAGCTCTAGTTGGTGAACCTTTATCAAACAGTTTAATTTCAGGAAGTCCCAGCCTCCTTCCTGGAAACTATACCAACTGTCCAATAGCATTTATTCCAACTCCCAGGGGTAGAGGCAGAGAATATTGATCTTAAAGGGGTCTTGGCTTTCCTGGTGAGAGAGTTCATCTGACTCTCATTCAGCTTAGGTGTAGGACCCCTGATTCACATACCAACTCCTCCATCTACCTAAGGGCCCCTTAGGCTGCCTTGTACCTTGTACCTTCATACCATCTACACCATCCCCCTGCATTACAGTTAGCCCTGCATTACACCTTGAACTGGACCTTGGAAGAGCTCTGGCTGAGGACCTTGGACTGCTTTCTATTTCTCCTTAGAACTACCAAGTGGGTGAATGAAAAAGGATGACTCCCTTCCTTGGCCTTTCCTGAAGGTACTAGTCTCAGAAGGGGCCTTTCTTCTGGGAGGAGGCCTTGTAGCTAAAACCCTTGTTAATTGACTCCTACAGGCTCTCCAGCTGGGGCTACTGGAGCCCTGCTGGAGTAAGCCAGGGCTTGAGCACATAGTCTAGCTCATTAAGCTAGATCTCTTACTCTATGCTGTGGTATTGGAAATGTGGGGATCCTTGAACTGATTTTGATGTCTCTGAACTAAACTTAGCTGTGGACATTTAGGTCTCTTTCAAACTACATTTCCCAAGAGCCAATTGGCTTCCTCTCTTATGTAAACACATGGACAGGAAGCGTAATAATGTAGACAGAAGGATAAATAGTGAGAGGTTGGATTGGCACTTCTTCTTTTGGTGATTTTGGAGTGGAGCCAGGATGGGGAAGGTAGGTAACAGGGTGTGTCTTTTAAAATGGCTCTCACCATGGCACATGGCTTCATTTTTCTAATGGCTACCAATACATCTTTTAAAACTATAATATTTTTAAATCTATCCTTCTATATCCATTTTATTTCTTACATTTTTGGCAACCACGAAGGGAGTCTTCTTTCTAATTTCTCTACTTTCACTCTTTCTTTCTCCTTTTGTAAATAAATTATTATAATAATCATTTGGAATTGAGTAATTAATTCCTGGAGACCATACTCTTAAATAATTTAGTCCAAACCTTTAATTTTAACTCCTTACACATTCTGCCTCTTTCACACCCACTCTGGCAAGTGACTTGTGAACTCTCCTACTTAGTGACTGGTAAGGGTACTTTAAATTGTTCCTAATTGATTCATTTAAATTGATTAATTTAAAAATTGCTGATTGAGAAACAAAGTTTGATTCACTCTTCACAGTAAGATCAGGGGTGAAGCAAAAATGCCCATTATCACCACTATTACTACATATTATATTAGAAATACTAGCTTTAGCAATAATGAAAGAAAAAGAGATTGAAAGAATTAAAGTAGGCAATGAGAAATTAAATCATCCCACTTTGCAGATGATATAATGGTATACTTAGAGAATCCTGGAGAATCAACTTAAATAATAGTTGAAATCATTAATAACTTTAGTAAAGTTGCAGGATACAAAATAAAGCCACATAAATCATAAGCATTTGTGCATATCACCAAGAAAATTCAGCAGCAAGAGTTAGAAAGAGAAATTCCATTTAAAATCACCCAAAACAATATAAAATGCCTGGAATCTACTTTCTAAGACAAACATAGGAATTATATGAACAATTACAAAACACTTTTTGACACAAAGTCAGATCTAAACAAGTGGAAAAATATTAATTATGAATAGGCCAAACTAATATGAAAATGACAATTCTACCTAAATTAATTTACTTTTTCAGTGCAATGCCAATAAAAATACCAAATAATTACTTTAGAGAGCTGAAAAAATACAATAACAGAATTCATATGGAAGAACTAAAGGCCAAGAATACCAAAGGAATTAATGGGAAAAAATGTGAATGTTGGTGGCTTAACAGAACCAGATTTCAAACTGTACTATAAAGCAATAATCATCAAAATAATATGGTACTAGATAAGAAATAGAATGGTAGATCAGTGGAATAGGTTAGATATATAATATATAGGGTTAAATGACTTAGCAATCTAGTCTTTGATAAGCTCAAAGATCCAAGCTTTGAGGATAAGAACTCACTCTTTAACAAAAACTATTAGGAAAATTGGAAAACAGTATTACAGAAACTGGGTATAGGTCAATATCTCATACCCTATACCAAGAGAAGGTCAAAATGGGTATATGGTTTAAATATAAAATGTAATATCATAACTATATTAGGTGAACATAGAATAGTTTACCTGGCAGAGAAGGGAAGAGTTTATGACCAAATAAGAGATAGAGAACATATCAATTGGAGAATGGCTAAACAACTTGTGATATATGATGATGGTGGAATATTATCGTGCTATAAGAAATGATAAGCAAGATAATTTCAAAAAAAGTTGGAAAGATCTATACAAAATGATGCAAAGCAAAATAAGCACAACCAGGAGAACATCATACACAGTAACAGCAATATAATGATCAACTGTGAAAATGTGGCTACTCTCAGCAATGCAATGATCTGGGATAATTCTAAAGGACTTATAAGGGGTAATGCTATCCACCTCCAGAGAAAGAATTGTTGAAGTTGGAAGGATGCAGATCAAAGCATACTATCTTTCACATCGGTGTATTTACTATTTGGGGTTTTGGCTTTGTATAAGTGTGCTCTTACAACAAAACCAATATGGAAGTTTCTTTGCATATACATATATGGCCCAGATCAAATGGCTTACCATCTTGTAATTGGGGAAGAGAAGGGAAGGAGGGAGATGGTTTGGGTGTTATAGTGTTGGAAAATGTATGTTAAAATTATTAGATGTAATTGGGAAAATAAAATATTTTTGAACCAAAAAAAAGAATAAGCTTCTTGAGTTTGAGGACTATCTTGACTTTTCTATTTAAATCCCCAGTGTTTTGCACAAGTGAGCTCTTAGTAAGTGCTTCATTCGCTCATTGGTCCAGAACCAGCTCATCAGCATCTACAGTGCTTTCTAATCTGCCCTGCTATTTTGCCCATGAGATCCTAAGCATCAGCTGGTCTCTCCATCTGCCATAAGACTCAACCCTCTTTTATAATGATTTATCTTCCTTAATTAGAATGTGAGCTCCTTGATAAAAAATGGCCTATCTTGTTTTTCTGCCTATATTCCCAATACCTGGTGTAGTGCAGGGATTTTGCATTGCAATATTGGCCTAGGTATACCTGTCAATTATCAGAATGGAATATTGGCATGGCATGTGCCATGTGCCAGGTGCCAATGGGCAGTTGGACTGTAGCCCCTGCAAACCCAACCCTGGGTTCTGATTTCCCCTAACCTCACCCAGACAACTTACTACCCCTGACCTTCCCCCTGGGGCCCTGGGTGGTGAAGGGAGAAGGGTCGTGGATCATGGGTAGGAACTTAAAATAGGATCGCCTAGAGGTTAGGACCATCTACAAGATCAACCCAACAACATCTTTTGTGTAGCTAGTGGTTCAAATAATATCTGGCCAGAGACTACCTCTGGCTGAGGGCAATCAGCTCTCAGCCTGCCAAGACCTTCTAAGACCTTTACCAGCACCTGACAGTTACCCATAGCAACAGCTTAATTACACCTTAGCCCTCTTACCTTGATTTTCCCTTCCCCAGTTTCAAATAAATCCCTTAGCCTTAATCTGAGAATCATATGATTATTCCAATACCATCAAGACTAAGGAGACTAGGGAAAGGAGAGAATACTGAGTAGTTGGAGTTACTGTGGAGGTGGAATCTGAGCCACCATTGTTAGCCAGAAAGTTAAGGTCTCAGCTTCCTGCTGGGTTCTACTCTCATCCAATAGGAAGGCAATTGCCTCAACAGAGAGGAGCTACCCACCTAACATCTTAAAGGAGCCTACAGCTAGCAGTGAAGATTCACTGGGCATCAAGCTAACAAGGTTTGAATTTACCCTTATACAAAATTCATTCCCAGCTGAGGCTGCTCACCTTTGTCGTCAACTAACCCCAATTTCCCACTAGACTGGTTACTGGCTCCCAGGACCCTAGTGACTCCTTACCATCTTACCTTCTATCATAACACTGGCACATAGTAAATCCTTAAGACATGCTTTTCTATTCCATTCCACTCTTCCCACATTCCTATTCCACTCTACCCTTCCTTTCATTGATACTCTCTGGAACTCTCTTTATTGTTGCCACATTGCCCTTCATACTATAAGTGCTTTCTTTCCCCTGAAATTTCTTTGTATATGTTTTGTATTTAGTTTTGTATGACATGTTGTTTTCTCACAATCAAATGAAAGTTCTTTAGGAGCAGGAATAATAAACCATTATATAATCATAATAATAATTCAGATCAAAACAATTCTGAGGTATCAACTCATATTCGGCAAATTGACAAAGATGCCAAAGATGGAAATAGTCAGTGTGGAAAACAATGAGAACACCACTACTGCTAGTGGGGCTGTTAATTAGTCGAATCATTTTGGAAAACAATTTGAATTATGCTAAGAAATAAACTAAAGTGTCCATATCCTATGATCTAGAGATCTCATTATTAGGTATAAAAAAGGAAGTCAAAAAGAAAAACAGGTTCCATATACACCAAAATATTTAGAGCAGCCATTTTTGCAGTAGCAAAGAACTGGAAACAAAGCAGATGCCTGTTGAATGGGGAATGAATAAACAAATGTGGTACATGAATGTAAGGGAACATTTTCAAGCTGTATAAAATGATGACTACAAAAAATATGTGAAGATTTAAAATGAAGCAAAGTAAATTAAGCACAAGTTAGAAACCAATATACACCATGGCTACATCAAAGTAATGACCAAACCTGGCCCTGAAGAAGAGATATCGGAATATGTCTCTTTTCCTTTTTGTAGAGGTAGATATGAAATATTTCATAATATTTCAAATGCTGTGGCTAATATTTTGATTAGTTTTACTGAACTGTTAAAACAAATAGTTCTCTGGAGAGGAGAAGGAGGGATATACTAGGAAATATAAGTGATAGAAAAATCAAAGAGTAACAAAAATATTCAAGGACATAAATGATTATCTTGACTGGCTTAAAGTTAACTCTATTATGCCAATGTCATATGTTTAGGGCTCACTGAAATATAGAAAGTTGAGAAAGAAGGTTGCTTCCCAAGTGTGAAGATGGGATTAACACTCCCCTGCCTAGTTTTAGATTTAATCACCCCAAGTATATACACCCCATTTTATCCTTAAGTGGGGGAGGTCCATGACCCAAGTGTGCAAAAATGGGTGATGAATCAGAAATGACTGACTGTCCCCTGATCAGTCCTAAGCAAAGCTAAAGCTACAATTCGTCCATGTAAAGTGGAAGGAATGCATAGGAAGTGACACAAAGAAGCATATTTAAAAGCAGAAGCAACTTCCTGTGAGAAAAGTGCTTCAGATTTGGGAGTTGGAGTTGGAGTTGGAATTCAAGTTGGAAACTGGTGAAGGATCTGCTTTGTGTACCTGAGACTCTAAGATTTGGTGAAACTGTTCTTGAATCTCTCCCTTTGAACTACCACGTGGGTGACTGAAAAGGCAGGCTGCTTTTCCTGGCTTTCTAGAGGGATTAGCCTTTTGGAGAGGCCTCCAATTTGGAGAAGGCCTTGTGCCTGGAACCCTTGTTTAGTTTACCTCTGGGCCCCCCTTTGCTGGGGTCTATGAAGCCCTGCCTGATTCAAACTCAGCCAGAGTAATTATTTACTCTCTCTCTCTCTCTCTCCCTCTCTCCCTCTCTTTCTCTCTTTCTCTCCCTCTCTCTCTCATTATCCTTACTTTCACTTTTTCTCCTTTTGCAAATAAATTGCCATAAAAAAGTCAGTATGATTTGAGTAATATATTTTCAGCAACCACATTTTTATATTTAGACCAACCTTTAATTTTTAACCCTTACACAAGTGGTTGAGAGCTTCAAACTGATTCTCACAGAATTCTGGGTTAAGATGGCAGGAGAGTAAAAAGTAGCTGCTTAACCTCTCCTAACCCACACATATAGGACTCCTCAAGAAGACATAAAAACAAATTCAGACAAATGAAGGGACCCCACAACAGGGCGCAGCATTGAAGGTACATGGAATTGGGGCAGTTCCATGCTATAAAGGGGTGAAACAGCTCTCACTAAAATGTGAACTGAGCAACACCCTCCCCCCCACATCACCTACAGTGCCAAAACCAGTGCAAAAGAGTTAGAGCAAGTTTGGGGCATCCATTAAGTCCTTGACAGATACCTGAGATCACCAAGTTCTGCTCCTGAGAGCAGCAAGACTTAAGACCCCAAGAGGCTAAAGAACACACAGACTTTGAACACAGACCCTGAGCGCAGGCTCTGTTGCAGGTGCAGACACGGATCCTCAGCGCAGGCTCAGACACGGATCCTGAGTGCAGGCACAGACCTTGGATGGGGAAACAGTGCAGAGGGGTGCATGCCTGTGGAAGCAGCACCCTGAGACTGTTAAAGAAGGTTTTGGCAGAGGAAAAGCAAAGGGACCACCAGGAGGCTTAACCTTGAGAACAACTAGACCTGAGACCTCAGGAGCCTAAAGAGTACAGACAGACCCTGGGTGTGAGGATAAACCCAAGAAGGCACTAGGCTCACAATGGCAAGCCATCCACAAGAACCCCAAAAGAGAAAGAACAAGAAGAAGAAATCTTTAACATTCGACAACTTTTACACAGAGAAAATCCAGACAACAGAGCAAACAGCAGAGGAGAAAAAACAAATAATCATATCCAAACCTTCCCAAAAAAATGAAAATTGGTCACAAGACCTTGAAGAGTTCAAATCTGAGATGATGAGAAATATGGAAGAGATCTGGCAAGAAAATAACAGTTTAAAAGGCAGAATTTCACAATTGAAAAGTGAGTCAAGTAGATTGAAGACCAGAAATGACCAGATTGAAAAAGGAAAAGCAGTCTCTAAAGACTAGAATTGAGCAATTAGAAGCTAATGATCTCTCAAGACAGCAAGAACAATAAAACAAAGTCAAAAGTGATAAAAAGGATAGAAACATGAAATATCTCAATGAGAAATTGACAGATCAAGAAAACAGGTCTAGATTAGTCAAATTTGAGAATCATTGGACTTCCTGAAAAACCAGAAATTAATAGGAATTTGGACTCCATACTAAAAGAAATTATTCAGCAAAACTTCCCTGAAGTTCTACAACAAGAGGGCAATATAGACATTGAAAGGATCCACAGATCACCCTCTATATTACACCCTGAAAAGACAACCCCCAGGAATATAATAGCCAAATTCAAGAGCTTCCAAGTAAAAGAAAAAATTTTACAAGCAGCCAGAAAGAGACAATTCAGATATCAAGGAGCACCAATCACGATCACACAGGATCTGGCAGCCTCCACACTACAAGATTTCAGAGCTTGAAATATGATATTTAGAAAGGCAAGAGAACTGGGTCTACAACCAAGGATCACCAACCCATCAAAACTGACTATATACTTCCAGGGGAAAGTTTGGGCATTCAACAAGATAGAAGATTTCCAAGTATTTGCACAGAAAAGACCAGGAATAAATGGAAAGTTTGATATCCAACCACAAAAATCAAGAGAAACATGTAAAAGTAAATAAGAAACAGAGGGGAAAGAAAACTCATATTTTTTAAATTTGTCTCTTTAAGGGCTTCAATAAGATCTAATTATTTGTATTCCTATGTGGAAAAAATGTTATGTATAATTCTCGGTAGTGAACTTTATTCACTATTATAGTAATTATAAGAAATATTCATAGGGAGAGGTTGGAGTACTAAATGGTCTAAGATGATATGGGGGGGGGGGAAGAGGAGGATGAATAGTAGAGGACACCAAGAGAAACTTGAATAAATAAGAAAAATAGGATATTCTATTACAGACAAATAGGGCATGGGAAGGGGAGGGAACGAATACTATTATAAGAAGGAGAGGAAGAGAGCATTAAGAGGCAATATTTAAACCTTACTCTCAGTGTAATCAACCCGGAGAGGGAAGAGTAGCTATATCCATTGGGATATAAAACTCTATTTAATCCTACTGAGAAAGTCAGAAGGGATAAACCAAGGTGGGCAAGGGAGTGGGGAGGTCAAAAAAGGGAGGGGAGAAGAAGGGGGAGGGAAATATTTAGGCCTTAAAAATGAAAAGAGGGGAATAATAAGGGAGGGAATAGAAAGGGAAGTAAATCAAGGGAGGGGACAAGGGATTCCTGGCTTAAAGCAAACCACTGGTTTAAAAGGAAATAGCGTAAAAAGAGGTAGAACTAGGAGAGGATACCAAAATGTTGGCGAATACACAACTGATAATTATAACTCTGAATGTGAATGGGATGAACTGGCCCATAAAACAGAAGCAAATAGCAGAGTGGATTAGAAACCAAAATCCTACCATATGTTGCCTACAAGAAACACATATGAGGCTGGTGGATATATACAGTTTTAAGGTAAAGGGCTAGAGCAAAATCTTTTTGGCTTCTAATGAGAAAAAGAACGCAGGAGTGGCGATCATGATTTCTGACAAAGCCAAAATAAAAATAGATATGATTAAAAAAGACAGGGAAGGTAATTACATCCTGATAAAAGGCAGTATAAACAAGGAGGAAATAACACTGCTCAGTATGTATGCACCAAATGGCATAGCATCCAAACTCATAAAGGAGGAACTCACAGAGCTCAAGAAGGAAATAGATAGTAAAACTATACTAGTTGGAGATCTAAATATTCCTCTTTCAGATCTAGATAAATCAAACAAAAAAATAAATAAGAAAGTGATAAGAGAGGTGAATGAAGTCCTAGAAAAATTAGATTTAATAGATATGTGGAGAAAAATAAATAGGGACAAAAAGGAATATACCTTTTTTCAGCTACACATGGTACATTCACAAAGACTGACCATGTAATAGGGCATAGAAACATTGTAAACAAATGCAAAAGAACAGAAATAATAAATGTAACTTTCTCAGATCATAATGCAATAAAAATAATAATTAGTAAGGGTATCTGGACAGGCAAATAAAAAACTAATTGGAAATTAAATAATATGATTCTCCAAAACCAGTCAAAGAAGAAATCATAGAAACAATCAACAATTTCATTGAAGAGAATGACAATGATGAAGGATCCTACCAAACTCAGTGAGATTCAGCTAAGGCAGTACTCAGGGGGAAATTTATATCCTTGAGTGCATATAATAACAAATTAGGGAGGGCAGAGATTAATGAATTGGGCATGCGACTCAAAAAATTATAAAGCGAGCAAATTAAAAATCCCCAGATGAAAACTAAATTAGAAATACTAAAAATCAAGGGAGAAATTAATAAAATCAAAAGTAAAAGAACTATTGAATTAATAAATAAGACTAGAAGCTGGTATTTTGAAAAAACAGATAAAATAGACAAAGTACTGGTCAATCTAATCAAAAAAATGGAAATAAGAAAACCAACTTGATAGTATCAAAGATGAAAAGGGAGACCTCACCTCTAATGAAGGGGAAATTAAGGCAATCATTAAAAACCATTTTGCCCAATTATATGGCAACAAGTATAACAATCTAGGAGATATGGATGAATATTTACAAAAATATAAATTGCCTAGATTAACAGCAGAAGAAATAGAATACCTAAATAATCCCATATCAGAAA